>NW_027279412.1:0-385000 GCF_046629955.1 Centroberyx affinis | reverse complement strand
TTTTCATCTCAATTCAAACCTTAATTCTAATGAATAGAGCAGTGATCATATTTTGCAGAAATATTGTCTATTAAAGATAATAGCCTCCTCTTATTTAACATTGTTCACTTGACATGGGCACTAGAGACTAATGACCATTTTGCAGAAAAGGTCTGGATTGGGGCAGACAGAATAGAGAGGAGATGTCAGGACATGTCACGGCAATCAGTAAGAAGGGTGACAGAATTCACCAGAGCTGACAATTATCTCTATATCCATTTTTGGATTTTCCAATTAATATCACTTCCCGTTAAGGGTCATAATGAGCTGCATTTACATAGCTCTCATCACGATTTAACCAATCTATCTCAGCCTCAGTACCCTCTGCAGCACTTATGGTGGACATTTGCCTGGATACCAAACATGGAAGCAAAGTCACTCAGCCAGTCACCCAGTCTGACAGTGAGTAAGTCAGGGAGACAGGCATTACATTAGAATAGCAGTCTATAGTCAGTCAGTCAGTCAGTCAGTCAGTCATCCAGCAATTTTGGCACCCGGCTAGCCAGCAAGTCATTCCTTCAGTCAATCAACCATCAGTCTGCCAGTGAACCAGCCAGCAAGCCTGAATGTCTTTCAGTCAGGAGCATAATCTCAATGCAGACAGACAAGCAGGGAGGCTGAGAGGCAATGCAGACAGGCACACACACACACACATAGAGAGAGAAAGAAAGGGAGAGAGAGAGAGGAAAGCAAAGACACAAAGGCTTCAAGGCAGGCAAGAAAAAAAAAGAAAAAGGAATCATGCTTCACCAGACCAATCACACACATTGATTGAGGCCATGGCTATCCTCTCCAGCCTTAACTAAGAGTGGTTGAAGACCCCTCTCTCTATTGAGTGTGAATTCAGCATTGTACTGCACTCGCTGTGTGTGAATACTGAATAGCCTCTTCTAATGGATGATATGCCTTATAAAAAGCAGAGATGAATAATGTTTCTGTGTGTGTGTATATGTGTGGGTGTGTCCAGTGCATGGTACTTAAAGCTAGCAGCTATAGAGATGGATTAAGGAGTAATGGCCCTTGCCTGTGTCACTTGCCTGTGTGTGTGCGTTTCTGTGTGTGTGTG
The DNA here is from genome assembly GCF_046629955.1 of Centroberyx affinis. Classification (NCBI taxonomy): domain Eukaryota; kingdom Metazoa; phylum Chordata; class Actinopteri; order Beryciformes; family Berycidae; genus Centroberyx; species Centroberyx affinis. The sequence continues at coordinate 383,895 of NW_027279412.1, read as the reverse complement.
TTTATATGTGTATGTCCCTGCTTGCTTGCCTGTGATGATGGGTGCATTACAAAGCATGCCGAGCAGATTCACACCAATGATCTAGAATAAGCCCGCTTCCTAAGAGCCCTCCTGGCTCATCCACAACCTCGGCTAATGCCAACACAGTGAATCAGGTCAGTTGCCTATAATGGTCAGTGTGCTGTGGTCGGTCAGACGGATTGACTTCACTGTTGATAAGATCAGAACCCAAGTACATCACAGAATTGGGGTCAGTTGACTTTATATTCAGTCAAGGCAACAGAGAAACTGAAACTTGTTTTCAAATGACATAAAATCAATTCTCAATTCCCTCTATAACTATGACTACTATTATTATTACTAATTCCCCTACTACCACTACTACTACTACTACTACTACCAATCCTACAACTATTCCTGCTATTGCTACTGCTATTACTAACAAACTGTTATCATACTGCTTCTACTTCTGCTACTACCACCACTACGCCTACTCCTACCACTAGTACTTCTACTACTACTACTGTTACTACTAATATTTCTGCTATCACTACTGCTACTACTATTTCTCCTCCTACCATTACTATTGGGTGGCAAGTTGGCCTAGAGTATAGAAAAGAATAGGGATTATGACCAAAAACACAAAAGGTTGTTGGTTTGATCACCAGCGCACACAGGAGGGTAACTGGTATTATGTCTATTTCATATTTCATATTTCATTTATTTTAGCCTTGTACAGGAATCTGCCTTGCATGTAAGAGCATTGAATCAGACATTTATATTTATATTTATTATTATTATTATTATTATTATTATTATTATTATTATTATTATTATTATTATTATTCAACATTCAGGTAAGCTAGGTGGTGCAGCAGGTTAGGATCATGATCATGGTGCAGGGTCAGGGGGTAAAGTGCATTTGTGCGAGTTCATTAGTTTGATGCTGCGGGGAACAAATGAATTCAGAGTCCTGTTTGTTTTTGCTGCAGGCATTTTGAGGCGCCGTCCAGAAGGCATTAAGATGTATTCGCTGTACAGGATATGGGTGGGATCGTTACTGATGCGTCTGGAATAGGTCCAATGTGAATTAGTCACTTAGGGTGGTAAGGTTGCTTTTGTTTTGAACTGACAGAGATCCTCCCCAGGCCGCAATGCAGAAAGTCAGGATGCTTTGTATATAGAGCTTTTATAAAACAGGGAAAGCAGTGACTGTCCATGAACGAGGCACAGCACCTTAATCTTCTCTTGGGCGTTGCACTGCAGGAGACCTTACACCCTGAAGAAATGCATAAATGTAGGAATCTGTGTGTGTGTCTAGGTGGAATATGTGGAATAATTCCAGTTACCATGTGCAAACTTGAAAATGTAGTAATCTTACTAATACTACTTCCAATATTACTTTAGAAATACTACCTAGATGTACTTGTACAGAAGAGCACTAGTATTATGAAAGACATTCTAAATGACCAAACAGTAAACCAAAAGTAATCTCTCTCATTCATCAGATACATTACAATAACGACTTACTAATCTTCTTTTAAATCCTTGATATGACAAACTCTGGAAGCACTTGATCTAAAAGTGATCCATTGTTGTCGGTTTGCATATGATTTAAATCATATTCCGAGATCATTATATAACTTGTGTTTTGAGTACAAAGAGACCAGAGTTGAAGGATTATGTTGCATAATCAGTCTCCACATTTTAATGCTGTCAGAAGACTATCCTATACTTTTTTCTCCCTCACATGAATTATTGATGGTGTGACTATGATACCACTTATAATGAAAAAGTAATGTTGAGTTGAAATAAAGTTTTCTAGCCCATTGAGCACAGGAGACCTAACATAGTGAACATGCTCACTGACGGGACGCGCAGAGGAAGCAGATAGCAGATATAAAGTCAAAAATCAATAGATCCTTGACAATCACTACTGCAAGAATTCATCTTTTTCATTACTATTTAAGGAGTTAGGCATAAGTTCTCTGGTGCAGTTAGTTTACTTATGGTGAAGGTAGGGTTTATAATTAGCTTTTTAGGCAAAAAAAAAAAAGGTGGCAAATTTCCCCATAAAGTAACAACACAAATGTACTTTCTGTTGTGGAGATTCACCATGGCCTTGTCAAACTCAAAACTACTCCACAACCAACCTCCTTTGCTTTTCTCTTCTGTCTGCGTGCCATAACAGATCCACTGATGGTTGTGCACACTGCTAGATCTGCCGCTGGAATCTCAACTTCACTGAGAACCAGTGCAAATGATGCAATTTCTTCAATTGTGTTTTGCAACAGAAATATAGTCATGTCAGCCTAGTTGGAATAGTTGACTTTGACAGTGTGGTATTTTCCCCTTGTTCTCTGCCTATGGGTATTGTGAGTTTGGAGTTGCAGTAAATGTATCTACCACCCACTCTCCTCAACCAACCACTATATGAATCACTGCTCTTCATGCTTTATCTCTAGTAGCTATTTTCTGTCTATGATGAAGCCCTCTGGTAACACAGACACATGCACGCACGCACGCACGCACGTACACGCACGCGCGCGCACACACACACACACACAAACACGCACGCACACACACACACACACACACACACACGCACGCACGCACGCACACGCACGCACACACACACACACCGGCATCAAAGACTGAAAAGGCTGTCAGAAATGAAAAAAGACAAATGAAATCAGTTAAAACTGATATAAGGTCACTCAGCTATACTAGCCATTGATATGATAGTAATATCTGTGTAAACTCTCTCTCTCTATCTTTCTCGCTCTCTTTCTCTCTCTCTCTCTCTCTCTCGCTCGTTCTCTCCCTCTCTCTCTCCTTCTCTCTTCGCCTCTCTTAGCCAAACAGACATAGAAACCATCATCATTTTCATGCAGTAGGAACCTTTTCTAAATATCCATGCTTTTGCAAAAAAAAAAAAAAAATTCTCGATTTCTCGCAGAATGCCTTATTCGATTAATGTTAATGCCCCCTCGTCCCTCCTCTTCACTCTCTTAAAAAACTCTTTAGGTTTTTCCAACTGAGCGATTCAGACTGAGGCGGGCGCAACCGCACTAGAGAGGAAGTCAAGTCGTGCTGGACTGGCGCAATAGCCTCGCACGGTTCACAACTAATACCTGACCCGCGTTTAAACATGGTTTTAAATTATGGAATATGCTGATTTTAAAAGTTGACCAGGGCTTTCTAGTTGTGGGGTGTCTGCGAGGCATGGCTTTCCTTTTAACTTGCTTATTTCTGTCCTGGTGAGTATCTCAACTCTTTTTTGTGTTGTTCTCCGACTTTTACGCACGGCAACTAAAGACTGTTCATGGATGTAAATTTGAGAAACTCTGAATTTGCATCCATTTTTTATCGTTTGAAATGAGCTTTCATAATGTGAATATGTACTTTAGTTACAGTGTGAGCAGTGTTTGGGGAAATCAGCACAGTGATACCAGTATTTATTTGGATAACATCACGCGTATATTGGATAGATTACTGGACGGCTATGACAACAGGCTGCGACCTGGATTTGGAGGTATGGCAATGATCTTTTCGTATTTCTAACAAGCTGTTGCTTCATAAATTGTGGGATGGATGTCCCTTTTGTCAGAAGATAAAAGTTTTACTCCCCATAGTTGTGCATGACTCATTTTCTTGTGAGCAGATCAGTGTCTTGGTAGTAGCTACCACATCTTCCAGTGCTTCTGGTGAAATTGTTAAATATTAATGTTTCTAATTCTTTTAAGCAATTAGTACAAAACTAACAGCTAACAAATTTGCTCAAAATTGTCCTATCATAGTGGGGGAACTGGGCTGTGTTGGCACTTCAGAATCAATTTCATTTTTATTTGCTATTATTTAAAGAAACATGTCATTTTGCTTTTTATGTATACATTTTTATATAACATTATTTTAACTGTTACAGATTTTTAAAACATTGTAATGTGTGATCTGAGGTGATTGTTTTTATGTACATCAAAACAACTACCTTCTGCTGTAGGTCCAGTTACAGAGGTCAAAACTGACATCTTTGTCACCAGCTTTGGACCTGTTTCAGATGTTGAGATGGTATGTATCGCACCCTAACCTCAGAGTACACAGGCTACTTCAGCTGTCTTACACATGCATGTGTTTCTTGTTACCCAAGTCCAGGGCATTGTACGTGTAACAGGACAGAACATGTACAGTTCTCCCAGTAACTCCATGCGTACAGCCTCAAGTCACGGTTCGCCCAGCCTTCATTATTCCAGCATTTGGGCAGGATGTCATTAGTAGTGCAGCTTAGGATTTTAATCTGGTTGACAATCCCCCTGTCAGAGAGAGGGAGAGACGTGGCTGATGCTGGGACGGGATAGGCTGTCTACTCCTGTCATGGGATAGGCTGAGCGTTGTATTTCTGTTACACCCTATACTGTTTTTCACAGCATCTAAAGCCTACTTGATTTGCCATGTGATATGCTAGTGGCAGTCCTATAGGCGGGCATGTAAAGGGCTCTTCTGGGCAGCAAAGCCATCCATTTTATCTAAAAGCATCCAGGATTGAATTAGACTGCATGCTTCATGCTGATACTGTACTTGTACTGTGTTTCTGATTACTGGCTTAATCACCTCTTGGCATCCGTTTGTGATGCCTTATCCTGTAAACATCTGACACAGATGTGAGGGAATAGACCATCAAATTCAATACTGTATGTACGTATATATCACAAACAAACATCACCTTGGGGCTACTTTGAGGAGCTTACAAGAAGTGAATATCCTGTATAGAATTGTCAATAACAAGTGGATTTTATAATCACTGTGGTGTGTCTGGAAAAAATATATAGATAATACTCAGTAACTTGAAATGTACTGTATAACAGTGTCTAAAGCTCTTGGTCTCAAAATGTATAAATGAGTGAAAACTTCAGTGTTGATTGTAGTAGTAGTGGTACAGTAATAGTAGTAGCAGCAGTAGTACTGTAGTAGCAGTGGTAGTAGAAGTGGTTGCAGTAGCCGATACTCCATCCAGCAAGTTACAATGAATCCATGGCTCTCATCCCATCTGCCATTCTCTCCAGGACGAGTAGAAATAGTAGCAACAGCACCAATAGTAGTAGTAGTAGTAGTAGTAGAAGTAGCAGTAGCAGTAGTAGTAGTAGTAGTAGTAGGAGGAGGAGGAGGAGGAGTAAATGAATCCATGGCTCAGTCCCTATCTGCCATTTCTCCACAGGAATACACCATGGATGTGTTCTTCCGTCAGACATGGATTGACGAGCGGCTAAAATTTGAGGGCCCCATCGAGATCCTGCGGCTCAACAACCTGATGGTCAGCAAGATCTGGACACCGGACACCTTTTTCCGGAATGGCAAGAGGTCCATTTCTCACAACATGACCACCCCCAACAAGCTGTTCCGCATCATGCAGAACGGAACTATCCTCTACACCATGAGGTAACGGTGCTGGACAGTGAGCTACAATATCTCTTTCCCCAGCCAGGACCGGAATAGAGCGCAGACCTGGAAAGCAAACCAAACAAACAGGCATCCAAGAATATTCACACAGATTAAAAGAAATGAAGAGAGCTCCATTCCAAAAATGAGAGATCCACCATCTGATACAGAAGGCAGGCCTGGAAAGCAGTTCAAACAAACAAGCCTCCAGCTTTGCTCCAAAATGAGTTATCTACCATTTAAAAAAAAAAAAAAAAAAAATGATGCCCCACTGAGTTATTGATGGCACAAAAATAAAACAAAAACAGTATTTTTAAAGAACAGTGCATAACCTAAGTCCTTGGTGAACAAGATAATTGGATTATCTGATTGGATCATTTTTATTTTAGAAATATTAGGATGATGAATTTAAAAAAAAAAAATGTTCCTCCCCCTCTGGATATAAAGTGTTTGGTAATTAACTATATAAATTGTAATAATGTTTTGTCAAATATTACCCTTGCAAGAGGTACAGTAACATTGTTCTGGAGAACAAGCTATGATATGTTTCCATTAGACAACAAATTATTACATCTACATACTGTACACCCATCCATCTTCCATCCATCAAATATGCTTAGTTTGAATAGTGTGGCAGCTATTGTACAGCATGGTGCCACACTGATGGGATTCAGCTTAAAACTGTTGTCATTACTTAGCCAGTATTTGTGTATCAAATATAAATCAAACACTCTTTTCAACTCGTGTCTTTTCCCACAGATTAACTATAAATGCGGAGTGCCCCATGCGTCTGATGAACTTCCCGATGGACGGCCATGCCTGCCCGCTTAAGTTTGGGAGTTGTAAGTTGTTTTTGTTAAGCCTCACTAGTCTGACAGATGGTGTCACTCTCAGATGATCACTCTCTCACTGAATGACTGACTGCCTGACTGCCTGCATTCGAAGAATTCATTTCCAAAATGCCATATATACATTTGGGGAAATTAAAAAAAATAAAACATCTTTACCTGGAGTTGATCATTCAATATGTCTGAAGTATAGAAGACCAACATTGCAAAAATGTCATCATTTTGTCAACTAAGAATTAAATTGAAAAGGGTATTAAGTAATCTATGACTCCTATCGACCTTTATTGGTGACCAGTAGGGATTGAGTTACGGTGGCCTGTAATTGACACAAACGATAAAGTCCCTTTTCACAGTAGAGACTAGTAAACTAGTTAATTAGAGCAGAGATTCAACAGAAACGTCTTGTGAAGAGGTAAAGAGGCGATGCCGATTGTAGCAGCAATGTTCGTTGCTGAGCAGTTGAATATGCAAATGTTGGTGGTGTGTGTGTGTGTGTGTGTGTTCTGAAGGTTGGGAGTTTTTTTTTTTTTTTTTTTCAAAACAGTGGGCCGTAAAGTGAGTTTTGATAGCCAGAAATCTCAGCACCTGGCAAAGTAATTGCTGAGTCATTGGTTTTGATCAACCTATCAATCCCTGCAAATATATTATGGTAATTTTGTGCTATGAGACAGTAAAAAATCTTACTTACTGCCCCCTCAACCATTATCATTTAAAAAGTACCACAGTTTGCTTGAGTTTTGTGCTCTCAATCATTTTGTGAGAGTAGATGTCACTTTTTTTTCAAGCGGTGGATGTCTCAATTCTTCCTGTATTCGGCTCACCCTCTGCCCATCCTGTCTAGATGCTTACCCCATCAGTGAGATTGTTTACACGTGGAAGAAAGGCCCTCTGTCTTCTGTCGAGGTGCCGCAGGAATCATCCAGCCTGCTACAGTATGACCTCATTGGTCAGACGGTGTCGAGCGAGAGGTTAAAGTCAAACACAGGTAAGCAAAGATTTCTGTAAATGCTTTTGTGTCCTCAGTACTGGATTGATATTGTGAACAATGACTACAGTGCTGATTGCATGGATTCTCCACTGCTGATTGATTCCAAACATAAAATTACATTAATGTAACATGAGCTATACGCATTTGCATAGTATACCAAATGTTGTTTCCTCAATGTTCAATTGTATTTATGTACTGTAAGGCAAATAGTGCATGCAGAAATCCAATGGGGTTTCTCTTTGTTGTTCAGTGTTCTTTTATTTATTTTATGCTTTTCGTATTATTTAATTCTTCACTCAGCATTGTCTGTAAATGACATAAGCGTATCCTATGTGTATGTGTACCTACATTATTAATTGCAAGCCACGGTTCCTTTTATCCTTAACAATGCAGGATAAAATTTTGCATCTATTAATTGTGACTGTAACTGCATCCATTTATAATGTTTCAAGCATTTACAGCAACCATACAAGCCTGGCTACTGAGTCTCATTCATTGTATATCTTCAGATTATATCACTCTGAATTTGTTCTGTCTCAGCTTTAGCTGAATATTTCATTGTGATCGGTGGTTATTTTGATTTACAGCACCCGCAGGTTTCGACCTTAGAAATGATGTGTGACATGCTTTTAAAGTATGCAAATCATAGAGCACATTTCCCCGAGGTTATGGCACTCTTATGTGATATCTCATGTAATATATGAAAGGTTTCATTCCAAAATGAGTTATCTGTCAAATAGCTAAAAATTGCAATACATTCTGTTACAAAATGCTGAAAGCAAAACTATTGAATTATTGAGTTATTATCTTGAGACTCTAACTTACAAAGCAGTAAAAATGTAAAGGCTGTGTAATAATAATGTGTGTGATAATAATTTTAATAATGAAACATCATCATCATCAATATTTTTTTTTCCAAAATGGTTATTTTGCATTTTTGGAATGGACCCTTTCATATTTAGATGTTACATGAGGCCGTCCCATTGTGTGTCTATGAATTGGTGATTTGCCAGCAATAGAAAAACAGGATGCTCTCTGTGTTTACTCTCTCAGGTGAATATGTCATCATGACTGTTCACTTCCACCTGCAAAGGAAAATGGGCTTCTTCCTGATTCAGACTTACATTCCTTGTATTATGACCGTCATCCTGGCCCAAGTCTCCTTCTGGATTAATAAGGAATCAGTTCCGGCCCGGACCGTGTTCGGTATGTAACTTCTGTTTACCCATCGTAGAAGTCCCACTTTTAACTGCAGGCTTACATTCAAGTGAAGTCAAAGGATACAAACACAAAGGACTTACACACAGATTAAAGCAAAAAGGAACAAACACTTACTGCACTGTGGCTTTCTTGTTGGAATGGAATTGTTTGTAAAATTCAAAGTGTGTTCTCTTTTTAGCTGCCAGAAAGCACAAGGAATGGTCTGGCAAATAGTTTTGAGGCTTTTGCCTTACAATATGCCTACTCAGTTATACTTATGATAAACTCTAGATCTAAAGTGGTCATCTTGTATCTGTGTGATCATTTGCAAGTGGACAATAATGTGGGAAAAACAGCTTACTGCTTTGTAAATCAGAATCGTATGGCTATTAGTCACTAGGGATTTCTATAGCTGTGAACAACCATTGTGTAGTCTCATTGTGTCTCTGATATGTCATCAGTTTATTTTATTTTTTATTTAACCTTCATTTATACAGCTACAGTATGGTGTCCTATACTTTCTTTATAGTCTTTATATCAAATTTTCAGTTCTCAAGTTTAAATGTAAAGTTTTCAATTCTCAAAACTCAACTTTACTTTCTCCAAGTATTCAGAAAACGAAGATAACAATTCTCTGGATATATTGACTCACCGCCCACAGCCTGACCCCAATGTGAGTCTAGCTCTGCGCGCTTTAAACAAGCATAATTTCCTCCATTTATTGCACTGTGATTTTTTTTTGCCAGAAATCGGTGATGGTTAGAATTGCGCAGAATGGTCCTGAAAATTTAACCGTCCGACTGGAGAGCAAAGGGAGACACAGCCGTAGCAGTTTTTTTTTTTTTTTTTTTTGGTTACCTTTCTTCATTATCTCGATTCCTCCTCCACTATGGTGGAGTTGAATTAATTGGGAATAAATGTCCCTTTTTGAAATTGGTCATGCCAGGGCCGAGAGGGGGAGAATGTTTACTTGGCCCGTTTCTGGGCGCTCGCAGGTTCCGCTTGCTCACATTACATCACGCTACAGTTGCCACCAAGCTCTAGCCTCAGGAGTAGAGAGTGGGGCGAGAGACACTGAAAGACAGAGAGGAAAGAAAGAGAGAGAGAGAAGAGGTGAGAGAGACAGAAAGACAGAAATTGAAACAGAGACAGAGAAATTAGAAGTAGGAAAGAGTGTGAGAATGTGTGTGTGAGAAAGAGAGAGAGACAGAGACAGCAAGTTTCCATACCCATCCGTTTGATTTTTTTTTTTACCATTTTCATTTTCCTTCTGTTAAATTTCAACAAGCTGGAGCTGAGCTGAATAACGCTGCTGGCCTTTGTAGATTATGGCTCTGTGGTCTGCACTCGTCTTTGGAAGGCTGCCAGCGCTCCAACAAGCCAGCACACTTCTTCAGAGAATAGATCCCAATCATTAGTGTTAGCGTGGAAGTTGAGGCCCCATGTGGAAAGCACATCTGTGGCAACTCATTAACCTCGCTCGTCCTGCTGTTTTCATTTCACACGACGTTGGGGATAGGATGAAAAAAAAAATGCACACTCTCTGGACTGGCTGTTGTTAAAGAGTAGCCCAGGGTGAACCCAGGGCACATCGGGTCTTTTAGAAGTGGATTTATATGGAACAAAATGAAATACATATTGGACTTAACATAAAAAACTAAGAATGACCAGGCTTTATCTTAATACTGTGACAGAGTTTTTTTTCCAAATTGTGGAAGTGCTTCGCTTATGAGTTTGTAAATTGCTCGGTGTAATGTGTTTTAATATTTTGCTGGTGAACAGACAACAAGCAATATGATGGTCATAAAGGCATTGGCTGAGTTAAGTTTCAGTAATGCTCTGGATGATGCATGAGAGACAAAAGTAGAAGAGTGGAGAAGAGAAGAGAAGAGAAGAGAGCAAAGGGAAGGAGGAGAGGGGAGGAAAGGAGAGGAGAAGAAGGGAAAGGGGTATAAAGTAGAGGAAATGAGAAAATAGACGAGGAGCGGAGGATGATAAAAAAGGCAGATGAGGAGAAATGAAAAAAGCACAGAGGAGAGGAAAGTAAATGAGAATGCGAAAGAGCAGAGGAGGGAAGAGGGGAAAAATTGCTATATGGAAGCACTCCGCCCCGCCATAGTACATTAAGCCATAGTTTGTTGTGCGCTGTATTGTCAACAACCTCTCTAAGAGCTGAAAGTCCCCTGAGCACAAGTCTCACAGACTTAATTGAGTGTGGCCTAATTTGTACCTTGCTTTTTGCCTATAAAAGCACATAAATGCCCCAAGCACTTCATTTCTATCCTGTCTTTATACTTCGTCCCCCTCCCTCCCACACTCTTTCTTTCTCTTTCTCTTACCTCCCCCTCCTACCCTGACATGCTTTCTTCCCATGTCCCTCCTCCCCACTGCAATCATTTAACTCGTGCTTGAGCTCGAGACAGGCTGCGTTGGTTGGCCATTGGGGGAGGTTCGTATTCGAGAGTTGTTAGCTTTCACTGCTGAATCAGTGTGTAGAAAATGCTTTTTGAGCCATTATTAGGTGCATTAAATACTCCATAAGTTCCTACTCTGCTAATGAACTGTGCACAACTACGGCATATATTTGATAAGAGCGTAGACAGCAGTGTTCAATGGCCCTTTTTCCCTGGTTGCTTTAGCTTGATGAAAGTGAATTAGATATGTACTTTGTTAATGGGCCATTAAAAGGGATGTTCATTGTCAGCGTCTGTATCTGACCCAATCTACTTGAATAAGGATGGAATCTGGGAAGGACAGAGCAATTCCTTTTCCACTGATGCAGAAGCTTTTTGTAGTGGTAAAATTGCTGTTGATATTCATTTCTTGGTATCTTTTGATAGTCTGAAAGTGTCTCTGAAATGAACCTGTGGTAGACCTTTTGTGTGGTTGCTACACACAAGCTATGATACAACTGTCCTATATCCAGGTGCGTTTATGAATGGATTCATATTTGTTTAGCTATTTCACTGGGATTTTTTTTATTTCAAAAGGATCCTGGTAGTCAATACACCAATATAACGCCAGTGGCCAGAAACATAGGAGCGATTTTTCGACAGTGACTTTTGAAGAACAGGGCTAGTTTCTACAGGTTTAGAAATCATCCATGCTTTTATCTCATCCCATTGAGACTGCTGCATTTCCCGCTATTCCTGCCTAAGTCAAAAGTCTCCAGCTTGTTCAAAATGCAGCAGCTAGGATTTTTACTGGCACCAAACAAAGAGACCATATTTCGTTTAAGCATCTCTCCACTAAGTGATTAACCAATGCCACTATAAACCGCACTTTAAAATACCAGTTTTCTAACTGTAAGCATTTTAGAAGCTAGGGTGTCTATGTTGACAGTTCTGTGCTCTTGAATGCAGCCTTATGTGCGCACAAGGGGCTCAAAACTTCTCATGAGAGTGAATCACGCTTTTTTTGGATACCTCAAAATGACCAGGAGGTTGTAGAAGAAGACTTCTATCTAATTCGCAAAACATACAATACAATAAAAACTTCTAAACTTCTAAAATTCTCATTTGACTTTTCCCCATGTTTATATACCATCAAAATGTCAAACCATTACATCCCTACACTCCACTAGTTACCAGTTAGATATAGAAAAGATTTCAGTAATCATGATGAAACTGGCCTCTAAGTTCTCTATGAGCCGGAGGTCAGTTTGAGATAATTAGGCACTTCTGACTGTCATGCAGTCTCGACTCAAGACTAAACGTGAAGACTGTGGAAGACTGAAGAACTTAGGCAGGGCAGGACTTTGACCATTTTTTAAATCACTTTTTAAATCACATTTCTTTTGACGTTGCCCACTTTAAATTTTGTGTCGCTTCTTGTGTTTTATTAATCTCATTTCATTTATTTGCACAGTTATTGTTAAGCTATTGTTAGCTTATTGTGGTTTTGAGCCCATTTGAATACAAGCAAATTATCTCCAGCAGCTGCCTATTCAATGAACTGAACATGGGGCTCGTGAACAGCCAATTCATTCCCATAGAAACCCTTTATGAGGCAGATATTTGTTTCTTGTGCTTGCAGTAGACATGCATTATCTGAAACCAGTGAATTAATGAGCAAGCGCATATTATGAGTTCTATGTAAAGTCATAGAGATTACACAGATAGATACAGATAGCTGTTATTGACTTATGTTGATAAGTCTGCTCCCGGAAATTAAGTTTGTCACTACTTCTTGGAACTGTGCATATTTGGTATTGGGTACATTGGGTCATTTTTGTGTGTGCTGTAAAAGTATGTACATACCCCAGAAATAGCCATTTCAGCACAAGTGAGTCTTCATTATAATTAGTTTATGCTTATTTACTGATTGTCCATTCATGTGTCATTATCACTTCATGCTTTTTCAATCAATCATCATCAGTACCACCACTAGCATCATTCTGCTGCACATCCATCCATCCATCCATTATCCATCCATCCACCCTTGCTTTAATTTATCCATCTTCCAACTTTTCATCCATGCATCCACCCATTATTCTACTTATCTTTCTATCTTTTCATCAATTGTGTCTTGTTAAACTCTATGACAAACTGTAGTCAACCACAACCTCCTGTCAAGCAGAGCTGTATTATGATCAATGTTACACTGTAAGCCTATGGTGAAGATAGACTGCTGCTGCTAAACTGTGACGCTTGTTTGATGAACTAGGGTATGGTAGACCATAGTTGTAGTTGTAGTCTGTATATTCTGACCGACTTAACAAACTATAAGCACCAAATCTTGGCCCTATAGTAGCTGAACATAATTCATGGTCCTTGTTCTACCAGATGGCGTGGTTTACTGCATCAGGACAATTCATATAGGAACAGATGACTTGTGAGCGAATCGAATCCTATTGAAGGCCAAGACCAAAATAGGCAATAAATCATGTACATTTCTTTCCAAATGCAAAAAAATAATAATTCAGAGTTTTCTTAGAGATGAACAGAGATGTACATCTAGCTGCAAATCTGCTCTGTACAACTGAATTATGAGAAAAAGAAGAAAAAAAGATTGGTTATCAATATGGCAAACTCCACTGGACAAATCGTACTTGTCCTTTGTATTTTTCTAAGCAGTACTTCCCAGCCATCTGGCCTGTAAGTAGGATGAAACAAATCCTAAAAAGTATTTGCAAATACTATTTGGTTGAATGGCTGAATGGCTTTGTCCAAAATGCTTTCAGTTATTTGGTCTGTTGTATTGGAGTGGCTGTGCGGGGGCATGGGTTAGTCTCCTTATGCACAGATTAACGTGCCCCGAAGTGACTTTTTGGCAAACCTTACTGAGTTGAAATGCTACATGGCCTGACATTCCTGTTCTATTGCACAAAGCAGAGCTGATGTTAAGCTGCTGCCATGTCAGAGATATGTCTCAGGAGGATCAATAGTGTATATATTTTGATGTTTTAGCATGCTTTCTGATGTGTTCTTTTCACTAAATTATACTTCATACTTACTAAATTACACTATTAACAGTTTGTGGGTAATGCGATTATCATGTGATACATGATTGAACGAGTAATCAGATTATTCATTTTAGTTTCTCATGAAGTAAAAAAATTTCTATTGAAACTTTAGACATCCATACTGACTACCCAAGTGATTAATAAGCTGAAAAGGTAATTTTGAATTAATAGTATGTGCATGCAAATCATTTGACTTCAGTTTAGACTGTAGAAGCTATGACATGCATGTTTTACAGTTGAATAAGGATTGGTCTTTAATTTTAATACATTTTGTCATCCTGGAAATGTTCCATCTTCCAACCAGCCTCAATTTCCTATGGGTTCAGATCAATGTGATTATACTGTAGATTCATCCTGTAATGGTTAAATAGCAACAGTATATTCCAGTGCCAAAAATTGTTTATTGTCAGTGTTATTAGTTATGATACAATTTGAATAGACAGGGCAAGGCTTCAGTTTGTGTAGCTACACTATGAAAAAGCAAGATGGTAAAGTGAAAGCAAAGACATGATAAATTACATTCCCCCTCCCTCTACTAAAGCAGGAGCTTTTAACGAACGTCTAAATTATGAATGAGGTTTCATATGTCATGCACTTCTCTAGATACTACAAATATTTATTGTGCCTTTATAGTTTGATATTGAGTCTTCAGAGAATCAAAAGCCGTCCTTTCAGTGAAAGGAATAGATCAACTAATGAAAGGAATAGATCAACTTTTTGACAAATAAGCTCTTAGATCCAGGATTGATTCTGTTCGCTAGTGTACATAGTACCACTTGTAGCACAATGTGTGTGTTTTGTGGATGATATGAGCTAGCTTTGCATCATCTCAAAAGCACTGTTGTGCAATAAATACTGGAGACATGCTACCAATCTTTTCATTGCACAGTGCTAAGTTGATCAAAGAAGTTATTTGGCAGAGGGTGTATTTTTTTTAAGAGAGTCGAGATGGTGATTTCCAAAGAGATGCTGCAGAGTTGTTTGCCACTTACATAATAAAATAGCCAATATGATCCCATTCACTGAGACGGCATGATCAGATTTGATCTATTGGATTCGAAGAAAGGACTGTTTGAGGCCAAGTGGCACGTCTGAATAGACTGTTGGCCATTTACCCTGAAGCTGTTCCCTTGTATATAAGCTTGCATTCGTGCGTGCGTGTGTGTGTGTGTGTGTGTGTGTGTGTGTGTGTGTGTGTGTGATGCTGTCGATGGCTGCACAACACACCTCTCACAAGCAAGCTTCTGCATTGTTATTCAGAGACAAACTTTCCCAGGCCTCAGGTCACATGGTGTTTTCTCAGACACAAACGCTAATATCTCACACACACACACACACACACACACACACACACCTTCATCATCGTTCTTCAGTCTCCTCCCTACATGTCCAGATGATCACTATTCACAACAGTGATGGATAAAGTTCACAAGTTCACTGAAAGCAAAGCCAGTCAGCCCAGATTCGTATTACTGTGGTGGCACATAATTTATGGTTCATGGTGCAACACTTATTACTGGGCTATTCATAATAATAATGATAATAATTTATTGATCCCCCAAAGGGAAATTTGCTTTACGCTTGCCCCCCTCCACAGGGAGTGCAATCATCAAGAGAATAGCACCTGTTGGAGTATGCAAAGATTCAGTGTCTTGCTCAAGGACATTTCAGCAGGGCAAATCCTGGCTGATATGGGAGCTTGAAACCGGCTCCTCCGGTTGAAGGATCATGTCCCTACTCACTGCGTCACCCTGCTCATCAGGCGCAATTACAAGATCATGTTCTACCAATGTTTTCATTGTTTTTGTGAGGCCAAGTGCTGTTACTTTACTGTTTCATACCAGCCAGTTACAAAACATATCTTCCTACAGCTTTTGTTTTCCTGATCTTTTGGCTATTATCTGGAATACATCTTGTATCTTTACATACGAACAAAGAGACATCACAGTATTGGCCACACTGTTTGATTTCTGGGAAAAACACCACAGCAATGATTGCTCAGCATGAAAGATGTCACCAAAAATAATCTATTTTTCAATGGAGACCTGGCCAAGCAGCATCAAGACAAAAAAAAATTTCAAACAAACAACATACAACAATGTAAGCCAAAGCAGAATAACCAAGAGTAAAGGGAAACCCATCAATCCCAGTAGGACATTAAGTTAGATAAGATGCAGAAGCAGGCAAAGCACATCCCTAACCTCTATCTCCATAGTAACGCCTATTCCTCTTCCCTGTATGCAGGCATCACCACTGTGCTGACCATGACCACGCTCAGCATCAGCGCCCGCCACTCCCTCCCAAAAGTTTCCTACGCCACGGCCATGGATTGGTTCATCGCTGTCTGCTTCGCCTTTGTCTTCTCTGCCCTGATTGAGTTTGCGGCCGTCAACTACTTCTCCACGCTGCAGGCCAACCGGGAGCTGAGGAAGGCAGCAGCCATGAAGGCGGCAGCCCAGGAGGCAGCAGCTGCAGCCACAGCTACTGCCACAGGGAATGATGGGGAGGTTTCGTCAGTAAGTCTGCTCCACTGTTTCACACTGCCTGTGTTAACATGCAGGGAGACATACACTCTTAACCCGGTTACTAACCTGCGTCAGCTCAAACTCCAGTTATTAACTCCTTGCACCCTGAGTTTCCCCTTAAATGAAGTAGCTTCAAAGTAGAGCTGAACCATTTTATACACATGACCCTGTAATTAAGCATGGCATATTTGGTATCTTTGGAAACCTTAGGCTCTTGACTAGAATTTAAAATGAAGTTCTGTGGGTTTGAACAAAGCTTGGCAGTGAAACATGTTTGTAATGATGGTCCGGCATGAGGGACTATAGCGGTTTTAAGGAACCCGGTTAAGATGCCTTGTTTACTTTGATATATAACAGGTTACTGTGGCATTTAAACATCTTACTCCATTCACTTTTTCAGTAGTTTCTGCCATCTGTGCAAACTCAGACTCACATAGGGTTATAGGTACATTTCAGTGTCAACAAAACACATTACACGGGTTACTAATAGGGTCATTTCTTTCTGGTGTAACTATCACTCAGTTAAAGAGGGAGGAAATGGCTGGCGGACTCACCTTTTACTAGTGGACTGTGGGCGGGACACTACATGTGGACAGGAGTTTGTTAATTGGTTCATTCATGGCCCCGGCGATACTCAGTCGCAGGGTGTCAGAGGTTGTAAACAGCTTACTAATAAGAATAACACCATAGCCGGAATATGGCCAGTAGCCCGTAAGCATTGCCACTGTTTCCCTGTCCTTCACTTTCTCTCTGTCACTGTGTATCTATCTGTCTCTATCAACTGTCTCTGTCTCCATCTGTATCTGTTTCCATCTCACACTCTCGCCTTGCCTTTCTCTATTTATTTTTTTTTCCTGTTTGGCTCTCTCTTCTTTGTGTCGTTCTCTGTCTCACTCTCCGTCTGTCTGTTTCACTCTCTTGCTCTGCCTGTCTCTATCTCTTTTCCTGTCTGTCTTTCTCTCTGTCTCCATCTGATTCTCTGTCTCTGTCTCACTTTGGCTCTCAATGACTGCCTCTGTTTCTATTGCTTTTTTCTGCCTCGACTCTTTCTCTGTCTGTTGCTATCTTTTTCTGTCATGCTCTGTCTTTTGTTATCTCTTCCTTTATCTGTTGTTTGTATCTAATGTACGTCTCTCTGTCTTTCGGACTTGCTCTGAAATTCTCTTTCTTTGCTTTTGTAGCTCTTTCCCTGTTTACCCATTTGTTTATTTGGGCACCATGTGCAATATATCCAATATACAATACATACAATCTCTCTTTAATCCTTTGACTCATCACAGAAACAAATCATATTCCCATTCACGTTTCATCCATCCCTCCTTGCTCTCTCTCTCTCTCTCGCACACACACACACACACACACACACACACACACACACACGCACACGCACATACATGCACATACAAATACACCAACTTATAATTTCCCTCCTCCTTTCCTTCCTCCTTCATCTCTATCTCTGCTTCTACTCTAGTCCCCTGCTGTGCTCTTGATGTGCACCCTGTATTCTCCTTCCACACACACACACACACACCAATACACACACGCACACACACGCACACACACATACACACACACACACACACACACACACACACACACACATTTCCCCACCATTCCCTATCTGTCCCCATCTCTTCATCCTCAAATGTGCTCTTTGCATTCACATTCAAACACCACAATCTCCACCTCATCCATCCCTGTCCTCACATTCCCCTCAATCCCCCTCCTTCACACACACACACACACACACACACACACACACACACACACACACACACACACACATACAGTACATAATCTGCAACAAACTGCATACACACACTCACACACACACACACACACTCATACAGTACATGCACACTTATGCACACACATAATCTGCAGCAAACAATGCACACACAACCCCAGTGCTCTCCATCACTCTATCCATTGCTCTATCTATCCATCTATCCATCCATCCATCCATCTATCCATTCTCTCTCCCATTCCTCTGCTCTGCCCTATAACTGTGTGATAACCAGAGAGTGTGACACGAGGAGACAGCCAGTGGCTCAGTGAACGACGTTGCTGCAGATTATGTAAGAGCCATAGATTAAGGGAATATCCAGGCAGATCATTGCAGGCGCACGAGAAGGCGGGCAGCCCCCACACTGGAGGGGGGTGAGGGGGGGCGGGGGGGGGGGGAGGCTGAGAAGCTGGCCCAATCCTTTGTGTGGAACGGGCTGGAGAGATGGATGTGAGAGGCCAGTGTGGTTTGTTTGTGCGTGTGTAAAAGAGAGAGAGTGGGAGAGATGCATCATAAATGACTGCTTGCACCAAATATGTAGGAGGGAAGACTCTTACAAATTACAAAGAGTGATAAAAAAAAACAAAAAAAAAAACAATCCTATAGCACTGGGAATAAAAATAGCCATCGACCAGTCACGATTTAAATCACTACAACCTGTTAAGCTATAACAGGAATGGAGATCACCACGACAACGTGCAGTAAATCGTTACTGTAATGAATCAAAAATACAACTGTAAACAAAAACACTAAAGGGGATGGGATGTGTATATCAGTATATCATTGTGTGTGAGGGGTGTTGCATGCATTGTCAGTGGTGTGTGTGAGTAGGTGTTATATGGCGCAGGAAATAAACAGAAAGTAAAATGCTTGAGGGAGAGAGAGACAGAGAGAGAGAGAGAGAGAGAGAGAGAGAGAGAGAGAGAGAGATTTATAGGTCCGGCCACAGGTGCGCCGGCAATCATAGGTGTCACTAAACCTAACCACCAGTGTTAAAGATGTATAAACCTGCAGAGGTTCGCAAAAGGCAGGAAGGCCATCCCAGCCCTTAAAGATACAGTATGTGACTTTTTTTTTACATTAAAATAACAATAAATCCCATGTATCAGTGTGTTTGTTTCTGTGACCCTGTGTGTACATGCCTAAACCCTCTAGCTGTTTGCCTGAAATTGGTTTTTGGAGCATATACTACCATTTGCTGTGGGTGTGTCGTATGGACAAGGCCAGTAGTGAGCTGGGTTGTGGCTAGCTGCCACAGCCATAGCAACAACAACAGTGGTGGAAAGCAGTAAGAAGTGAAAGCACAGCAAAGCTATATGAGGCAGACGAGTCATTTTCAAAAACGTGGTAGAACATTGGGTTGAGAAGTGATGCGGAGCTGGCTTGTATACTGCTAGACAGATAGGATGCTAACCAGTTTGCTACATTTTCTACATCGTAAGCTAGCACTGCTACATTATCCCAGAGTGACAACGTTTTTTGGAGGACATGACTGTCTGCTTTTTGCAGGCTTTTTTGAATAGTAAAGTATATCTTTATTTAATTTGTTGATTAAGCAGTGTGTTTTTGCACTATAGTCCTCAGTGCTAGTCCATCTTTCACTGGTTCAAATTGGATTCCAGCGGCACTTGTGATGAATTATGAACAAAATGCAAAAACACAAAGTGATAACATAATCTGTGCATTATGCATTTGTGTCAGGACCGTTAATCATTTTTATTCTCTCCCGCTCCAAACGAAAAACAATGAACAAACATAGTGAGTGCCATGGCTGATACTCAGTGCCTTGCTTCCCCTACATTTATGTGGATGAAGCATGACATGTACGCCCACCCCCCCCACACACAACACACACAAAAACATGTAACCCTCCCAAACATACGCACATACGCTTACTCCTCCCTGAGCACATAGCCCCCCCCCCCCCCCCCCCACACACACACACACACACACACACACACACACACACCCACACCCACACACACACATGCACACACCCAAACAACATGCATACCATCCATCACTCACTGCTCATCCTCCCTGTGTCAGAGTCGGTCTGTTGAAATCTAGAGCAGTGGATAAAGAGAAGAGAATCTGATCCCTCTGGGATTTGACCAAGAAGAAGCCAAGCGAGCCTGTTGTCATTATCAAAAATAGCTCACGCATCGGAGCAGCTGCACATGCACATACGCCACACACATGCTACACACACCACACATGCGACGCTCACTGCGTGATTTTTCACCTCCGAGGGACCGTCACAGCGATAGGCAGCTGACATTTGCAGCCACAACCTGGTGCTGCTGTATTTGGACACCAGCCAGTTAGACCATAAAACCAATACCCCTCCAAAGACAAAATTCCCATTTTAGCGTAAATCCTCAATCCAGAATTTTGCTTGACCATACAAATTGTATATGTGAGTTGTATCCAATGAAAAATATGCTTGTTTCATTACAGTTCATAATACAGGTATTTTTTCCAAATAATACAAATGCAAACACTTTACAGCCTTAAAATACATTCAGCACTCATACTCCTTATTCATGTACCATCAGACCTATAAATAGTTTAGTCTATCAATTTAAGAGTAAAAAAAAAAAAATGTCTTCAAACAGTTTATGATTTAAATAATTCCAATAGTGGAATTAATGTCCCATTTACAGATTGGGACATTAATTATGTCCTTGGTCTTAGTCTTGTAATTCAATGAATTTGACTTTGGGACGCTCAGCTTTCTTCAGTCCAGCTAGACCCAACTCAAATTTTTTTAATTTTTTTTTTTTTTTTTTTTTTACAAATCTTAATCCAGAGCCTTTTCATGCCCTGTTCCACCTCATACACCTTTTACAGCCCCCATCACATTTATAACCTTGGCTTAGTCTCTACTAAGAGTTATCTGTGTTGAAAAGCTGATAGTATTGTTTTTCGCTCCATCGCTGTCCCTTAAAAAGAAAATGTCTCACGCTAATGAAGTCTTTAGAGATTTTTTAATCCTGTTATCGTAGTACAGCATCTATCTCTCTCGCTCTCTCTCTTTTCTCTCTCTCTCTCTCTCTCTCTCTCTCTGTTACTACCACTACTACAAAGCAGCGACAAATGATCTTGTGTTTTGGAAATATCTAGATTTATGAAACAGTTTTATAATTTGCCAGGGAGGAGGAAGTGTATCTTGCAGGGTTTTGGATGAACAAATAGGAAAGGGGTGGTTACTGTGTTATTCATTTTTTTTTCATTTTTCTCTCTTTGTTAGTTTTTTAGTCCTCGACTTTGCTCCTTGGCTTTCATGTGCCACCTGAAGGTTGAATAAGTAGATGCGAGATTTTACACTGTTTTCTTTTGTTCAATAAAGAGTACTCTCTCTCTCTCTCCTCTCTCTCTCTCGCTCTCTCTCTTTGTACATACAGACAGGCAGCACCATGTTTCTTGACCCATTTCCCAGATGTAATCTCTCTCTCTCTCTCTCTCTGCAATTTAGAACTATTGGAGCAGGGAGCATGTGCTGCTGGGATCATACTGGTTTACTCCAAGAGGCACAGCAATAATAATAATAAAAAAATTAAACAAATAGTCAATCTAAACCGCATTTCTCTATACGGTTTGTATATTGCCCATTTCTGGATCAATGTACTTTCATGAAAGGGTTTGATTGAAATCACATCAAAACAAAAACAAAACATCATTGATTTCCTTTGTTGAACTTAATTACTGTGGTACTCATTGGTACTCCAGACGTAGTTTCTGGTACACACACATTCCCACATTCATTGATCAACTCACAGCTGTTTAAGTACTAACATCAGATAGGATGCTGGTTGACTTTGATTTTGCTCGTACTGTTGAATTTGGTGTGTAATGCGGCGTTGTTATAAGATACCTAATTTTGCCATGCCTGCATTTTGCCATAATTACATTGTGTCAATTAATATTTTAACATACATATTCAGATTCTACAGCACTAACATTTTGCATTCTTAGCACATATGATGATTGGAAGTGTGTACAACAGCACAGCACCAGTTTCATTTTTAATACTCTTATACTGTATGATGTAATATGATATACATTTTAATGTAAAACTCCTCTTACAATCTCTATTATTTCTCATTGCCTCTCCTAGGTGGATGCCAGCAGTGTGCTGAAGAAGAGGATGAACTCCGCCCCGCTGTTTGACCGTCCAGCCAAGACGTTTCCCAACCCACCGGTCAACGCCCAGGCCTTCCTGCAGCAGGGATCAGCTGTACCGGCCAACAACGTCCTGACTGGCACCAGCATCATCGACAAGTACTCACGCATCCTCTTTCCTCTTTCGTTTGGGGCCTTCAACCTGGTCTACTGGATCGTCTATCTCACCAAGGACACCATGGAGATGTCCAGGTGAGCAGGCGGCATGGTTGTTATCAAATCTTGGTTAAAGTATTGCAAATAATTTGTAGCATTTGTTTTATCCTACTTGGAGCACCAGATGGGTGGCGTTTATCAAATTGTGGTGGTGGCGTTGGCAGTGTAGATCAATGTCACCAGAAAAATTAGGGGAGGTATTAGGAACCAGGAGTGTTTGTTTACGTAGATAACTGTGAAACAAAATCACATTATAAAGCAATTAGATGCATTTTTGATGTCTTGAATATTTATACTTATATAATACAACAAACTATCTTGGATGTGAGAGGAATGTGAATGAGTTTAAGTCAAACTAAACTTGTAATTGGTTCATATTTGATGTTTTGAAACCAAACCAACCAAGGATCTTTAAATATGAACAACCACTGAGAGGTTATTTCACACTTTTGTTTAGTTTTTGGCCCAACTGAGTAATCCTGCTTCCTAAAATACCCCACAGGTACTGACCGTACCAGTTGGTGTTGTTTCTGCAGCATAATGAAGTGTGAATCTTGAGACATTAGGGTGATGTCTGCTGATAGTCTTCTCTGGCTTACACATCTGTCTTTCTAACTCTAAGTCACATTCTAAATAGTGTTTTTTTATTAGTGCTCTGTGTGTTTGTGTGTGTGTGTGTTTGACCATGAATATGTGGATGCTTGTGTATGGGGGGTGGATGCTTGTATGGGAACGCTTGTATGTCTGTCTACATTAGATGTGTTTTTCTGTGTGTACTAGCCTGAGAGCTCACACATTATTCAGAAGCCACACAAAGCCCCTATTCTTTCAGCTCTAATTATTTACCATGTGGCTTTTCCGGTTGTGCCAACAAAGTTGAAGAATGGTCACGGGCGTGTTAGTTGGGGTATGTATTTTAAATTGTGATACCACCCCTCCAGGCAACTCTGGCAATTCCCCTATTTGTCATTCAGTTTGGCACTGTAGTCTGCCAATGGGAGGCAGTGGTAATCATTTATAGTTCTTTATATTCACTGGAAAGCACAAACACACACAGGCTGCGTCAAAGAAACACACAAGCGCATACATATGCAAGCAGACACATACAAACACACTCTATTAGGGATGGGACGATATATCCAAATTCAATATATTGAATTACAAAAATGTGACAATACGTATTGTGGGGCAGAAAAAATAATCATGATATTAGCTAAATTTTATTCAGCTGTAGTAATGACAAAAGATGGCTTGCTCGTCACAATTTCATAAGTTCTCCAAGCCATTGCTAGAAAGATTTGTGGCTCAGAAATAATCATACTTTGTTGTCATTGAACTTGTATTTATTACATCGTATCGTGGTTGTATCGAACCTTGAACCCCATATTGCGTATCAAATCATTTTGTGAGAGAAGCATTTTGCCCCATCCCTATTTTCTCAATGTCTGCACTTGCTCCTCTACAAAGCACTTCTCTGTCTTGTTAGAGTCATCTGTCAAACATCAAAACACTCCAGCTGAAGGCTCAAGAGTCAGTGATCTTATCCAGGCCAATAACTAATAGTTTTTGGTGTATATACCCTTCACTTCTTATGAGGCTCCTTGTGAGAATGTTCAGAGTCTCTGCGGGAAGCACACTGGAGATTTTCTTCTGGTTATCTGGTTCAGTTCATTCAGCACCAACATCCAGTATACCTCTGGACCACATGATGACTAGCTGAGGCTGAGACTGAGACATCAGCTAAGCTAAAGAATACATGTGTTGGGGTGTTTAGTAGAACTGAACAATTAATCGAAAAAAATTGTAATATGAACTTCTGCAGTTATATCATTGGTTAAGGGAGAGGAGTGTCCAAACTGGATTTGTAAACAAGGTGTTTTAGTGCTCTGGGTAATCTTTGGTACAATAATGGTGAAAACCTTTCATTCATCATACTCAAACTCAGTAAATCCTACACACTGACATCTGTTTGTTTTTTTTACGAAATCACTTTTCTTTAAGCAATTAAAGTTCTAAAAAATGTATGACAAGAAAAACTTGTGATGATATGAATCGCAGTTTAAATCGCAATTGCAATGTTCTGTCAAATAATCGCAATTAGATTTTTTTGTCAATATCGTTCAGCACTAGTCTTCAGTGGGGTTAACTCTAACAGTCTGTAGCAACAGACTGACAAACACAGATATAAAGGCAGGGGTTAATTATGCGTTGACCAACTGGACCGCTTCTGGCTCGCTCCAGAACTCCCGAACAACGCTCAGTCCCTGTCTTGCTTGCCACACTCTCGTTCATGCCACTGAACCCCTTTAGAACATAATAATCAGTGATTTGGTGTACGGTTTTAATCAAAGCACCTTACAGTACAGTGAACATTCATTATTCGTCACATATATTTTTCGCATGGGTGCTCCTTGTGCAACTAAAACCCCTAACCCCATTCTTTAGCTAAGGCGCTATTGTATAGAGAACCACCTTTGTGCTAGCAGCCATTTTGAGCTGCAGTTAACCAACAGTATGTATCTGCCAAGTTAAAGTGTATATGATACATGGGGAGTGTTTAAACAGTGATTATAGAACGAACAAGACAATATGCTTTCCAAGGTGAATTGTGAAGGCTCAATGGCACATTTATGTCTATCATAAGAGCTTTTAAGTTTTCTTCACGAGTGATGCCTTCAAGTGCATTTTCTTCAAAGAGACATACACATGACATACAGTTGTTATTGATAGCAGGTTCACACAGCAGTCACTACAGCGTTGTTATTGTCTAAGCAATATGTCTGTCAGCAGATGAAATCACGCTACAGTTTTAGATGACATCAAGAGATGTATGGTACACTCATACGTCACCCATATGGATCCTGTACGTTTGACAAGCTGACAAGAGTGCTGAGTTATTATGTACTCCCTGAAGGAGATAGCGCTGGGTATGGAGTGAGTGTATGTGTGTGTGTGTGTGTATGTGTTTGATTTGTATACATGCTCAACCATACTGTATACTTCCATTTGTGTTCATATGTTTGCGTACATCCGCGTGTGCATCTGTGTGCATCTGTTAATGCTTATCACCAGTCGTAACTCCGGGGCTTTTAACCTGTGTGCGTTCAGCTCCTTTCATACCTCGCCTTCCTCTTCTCTCTAAAAAGGGAAAGGCCCCCGAGGCCCTGGCTGAGACAAGTCAGATGACATGACAGTGTTGGCAGGCGTCAGGATAGCTCTGTGTGAATAACTCTCCCAGTGACATTCTCTTTAACTGTTTCTATTAATTGATAGGGACTGTAAGCGATCAAGCAGATCCTGACACCCTGCTTATAGGAACGCAGCAGAGTTCTGGCCTGCAGGGACTGGGAATCAACAGGAATTAAAAATAGGGGAACAAACGCTTGAAGTCGGGATGGCTGTACCGTAGTGTGTGTGTGTGTGTGTTTGCGTATGTATGTGTCTGTGTCTATGAGTGAGGATGTACAAGTGCAGTATGTGTGCGTGTGCGTCTGCGCATGTGCATGTACCGTATGTGTGTGCTTTTGTGTAGGAGTGAGTGGGAGTGAATGTGCATGTGTGAGTATTCTCGCCGGTATATGTGTATGTTTCTGGGTGTGCATGCTTGCATTCCCTTAAGTGCCAACCTTTGCAAACCTTACAGTCCGCTACGTTGTTTAAACACTTTACATCTCATTGCTATTTTCATGCAATGCCACCCACACAAGTGACCTGCCCATTCCAACTAACATTAATCTCATTCCATACTGTATATCTCATCCACCAATTGAAAGCAGACCATCCTTTTTATTGCAATGGAAATGAATAGCTCCAACGGCCCCCCGACTGAAAGCAGATAGCTGTGCATGCAACAGACCGTTTCCTATCTTAGTAGCTTTGCTTTTATTAAAGCTAACCCTCCTGCAAAGATGAGCAGGACCAGAAGAAAAACAGACTATTCAGAGTTACTGCCACAGGACATAATGGTATAAATACGAATCTCATCTCACGCTGTGTGTGTGTGTGTGTGTGTGTGTGCCTATGTGTGTTCATGCATGCTTGCGTGTATGTGCTCGTCTGTCTGTGTACTTGTGTGCAGGTGATTGTGTATGTGTGTGTGTGTGTGTGTGTGTGTGTGTGTGTGTGTGTGTGTGTGTGTGTGGATACATGCATGCGAGTGCATGAGTGTGCCACGGGAAACCATGGTAGCGGGCAGTGCCTATCGACTTGAGGCTATATTAATGAATAGTACCATTCAGGGCGAGACACGAAGGAAACAAATTTGCTGAAAACACTTCCTTCCATGTGAAGGGCCCCAGCTGGTTGGCTGCCTGGTTGCTGGCTGGCTGGCAGGCTGACTGGTGTATGTGTGTCAGAGTGGGTACAGCAGGCGATAAGCCTCGCTCCTCTTTATTGCCCACCGGAGTGCCAAGCTTGAAAAACAACTTCCCTATTGTCGCTCGTAAATCAAATCCACTAAATGCCGTTTCCAACTCAATTCCTATTTTCCACCGCGGGGCCGTAGCCATAACTTTGGTGTAATGATCATTCAATTACAGGCCACTCAGACAGGGAACGAAGAAGACCGATATAAACAGCGATCCCCTATCTATCATATTTCTCTCTCCGGCCTCGTGGGAATTGCTACACCCGCCTTTGTCACCTGTTTGTGTGTGTGTGTGTGTGTGTGTGTGTGTATGTGTGTGTAGGCATTTCTCACACGTCTACCTAGCAGCTCTTGTGTTTACATGTACGTCTGTGTGTGCACTCAGGCAGAGAAATGTGAACATTTACAAATCCTTGTATGATAACAAATCGCTCACCGCTCTCTCTCCCTCTCTCTGTCTCTCACACACACATGCTCTGTCTCTCTCTCTCTCTCTCTCTCTCTCTCTCACACACACTCTATTGCTTTCTCTATTTCTCACTATCTCTATGTCACTCTCTCCATCTCTCTCACACACACACTCTCTCTCTTTCTCCGCTACCCCCTCCTCCTCTCCACGCCCTCCCTTCCCCTCTCTCTCTCTCTCTCTCTCTCTGTCATGGTGAATTGCCTCTATGTTTCTTCCTCTTCGATAAGACAGGACAGCCTAGCAGGCTAAGCAGAGTGGCGTCCCTCTACCTCGACCACTCAGCATTAATCACCCAGTCATTTCAAAATAGGAATGTTGTCCCTGCAGGCCGTACCGATGCCCTGTCTATCAGTCTTATCTACTAACTGTATAGATACATACTGGCTGCCTCGTTACTTGTGCGATACAGCTAATGGCATGGCGGGGCAGCCTAGTATGAGAGACGGTCCCATAACCAAAAGGTCACAGGTTCAATCCCTGCAACAGCCAATATGTGTCTATCAGCAGCCGTGTGTCCTGTCAAAGTGTCCTCCAGCAAGACACTGAGCTCCTGTCTGTTTGCTCATTTTAAGTCGCTCCGGATAAGAGCGTCAACATGTCACTTTCAAGGGAAGCTACCAGTCTTCCTTTTATGCCCCGTTAGCATTACAAAGTTATCAATTCTTACCATTTCACTATGTGTCAACAGTAGACAGGCGAGTGCATGAACACTGATGTGGAAACAACACAGCAGTCTATCAGCAACAACGTGCAAATGCAGTAGCTGTTTAGATTTGGTTCACTGACAATGTAAAAATAAAATGGTGTACTGAAGGCCTGTCTATACTGCATAGACTTCATATTGGCTTTTATCTCTTAGATTATTGTAAAAAAAAAAAAAACAATTGAAAAAATAACTTTCTTTCTTTGTCATTGTTTTGGTCTTGCCACCTTTGAAACGCTATAAATTCTATATTGTCATTATCTCACATTGCACTCACAGAAGCCTTAGTGCAATAAATTTTACAATGAATACACAAGGACACACATAAAAAGACACATTTTCAATTTATTATAAAGACATTTTAAATGCTTTATTTGAATCCAGCAATCCAGTTTATAGACATATAATCCATATAGTTCAAGGTCTTTCCATTTTTTTGACACGTATGGGTACATAAATTGTGCATGCACAGTCATAATTGGCCAGGCTACCAATTATACAGCTGAAATATTCGCAGTATCACACAGTCAAAACCACACATGCACAGATACACATGGATACATGTGGATACACACCGTTTAAATGCTTCATTTGAATCCACCAATCAAATTAGTGCACACAGAACATAAATTGTGCAGGGTTGTTCGATGGGTACGTAAAGCACAGTCTTCACCATATGGCCAGTCCATCAATGTCAGCTAAAATGGAATGTCAGTGTTACACAGCCAAACACAAGCACACACACACACACACACACACACACACACACACACACACACACACACAGAGAGACAGACACAGACACGAACACACCCTCATAATACGCTGAGTGAACACTGTAAACACTGACAAACTTGTTCAGTTATTTTTTATCTCATATCCAGACTTATCAAGATCTTATCTGCACTGGCAGATAATTTTACCGGTTTCAACAAATTTGACTTTTTTTCAGGATAATGTAACTTGTTTCAGGACATTTACATAAAAGTGAAATTGTCTTGGAGAAAGTTTCTTGTTTTTGAGATCTTCTTCATTGTTTTATGATGATTTCTTGACAGAAGTCATATCTGCATGTATCAAGTGAAAGTTATTGAAACCAGCAAGATTATCTGCCAGTGCAGAGAGATAATTTGACTAAAAATATCACAAAATAAGCTTGATAGGTCTGGTTAAAATCACTGGACAGCTTGTCATTTTTTGTAGTGAAAGAATCACCTTTATTTGTTAAGTCCGTCGCATTTAACAGGATTTTGGTTTGATGTTTGCATTACAGTCCCCAACACACACCCACACTACCTACCCAGCTGCCTACCCACCCACTTATCTACCAACCTACCAATCAACCTATCTATCTGTCTGTCTACGAATTCCACATGTACCACACCACAAGGTGCAGCCCAAATGAAAAATACATGCACCCACAGCTGGCATTATTTTTGCCAGCAGCGGTTCGAGTTCTCTGGCTGAAATTGGCACTCGGTCCTGTCAAAAGAGTCTCTGGCTTTAACACATCAGGCGGAGGAGGCGGAGGTGTGAACTACCTGGCAGGTTCCCAGACGAGCAAGAGAGGCAGGATAGTTTCACAAGGTCTTTGTCAAGGGAGGGATTGAATACATTCAAAATTCAAATAAGCCCGGACCGCATGCCAACCTTGACAGCAAGATTGAATTAGAGTGCGTGGTTACATCACACGGTTGTGTGTGTGTGTCTATGTGTGTGTGTGTGTGTATGTGTGTAAGATGTGACAGTTGTGTACGGATGTGGAATGGAGTAGGTGGGTTTGTATGTGTGTGTATGTGTGTGTCTTTGTGTATGCATGCATGTCTTAATATGATAATACATATTCCATAACTCCCTTCTCTTCTTAGGGTAACAGAAGACCTTTATTTTCGGCATTGGAGCGCCCCACACTCAACTCTGATCCTGCACACACACACACACACACACACACACACACTCACATGCACATACACTCTCCTTTTTTGTTCTATGCAACTTGACTTTATTCTCTTTTTATACATTTTATTTCTTTATTTATTATTTTCTTATACACTTCATCTGTTTTTATTAGTTTTTTATTTGTCTTATCCTGTATTTCTTATCTAATATCTTATATACCTTGTGTAAAGCACTTTGAATTGCCTTAGTGCATGAAATGTGCTATATAAATAAACTTGCCTTGCCTTTTCTACATTCCTATACATCAGTGTAAACAACTGCCATTGTTTTTTTTTTACTTATTCTTCCTTTCTGTCTTTTCTTCTCGTCTTGCAGGGACACCGTCTAACCTGAGTTCCTCTTGCTGGAAATCCCACACATACAGTATGCACACACACACACACACACACACACACACACACACACACACACACACACACAAATTAAGTCGGAGAGGACGCTCACCGGTTGGATAGATGACAGACGCTTGCCAAGGACTCTTTTATGCTGCCTCTGTGCATTGTATTTCTTTTTTAATTCTCCCTGGAGTGTGAGCGTTTCGAGGGCAGACGGACCTGCTCCTATTGCCAACTTGACCTGGGAGCTCAAGTTGACTCACAGCCTGTGGGCCCCAGGCTTTGGGACCATTTCAAACAGGTACTTTATCTCCCTCCCACTGCAGTCATCGCTCTCTTCCTCTCTCTATCTCTCGCTCTCTCTCATCTCTCTCTTTCTTTCTCTCCCTCTCTCTTTCTCACACTTTGATCTATGTCTCTTCCGCACCCTTGAAGAGATATAACATGTAATGGCACTTTTTCAAGTGCAGTGTCCTTCCTGTGTCCCCTGCCCAAGTGGATGGGGGCTATCCAAGAAGTAATGGCTAAGCTAGGCTGCAGGGCCAGAGGCTGTCGCACTACTTTGGCGTGTGAATGTATATCTGTCTGTGTGTGTGTGTGAAATGACACATTCCCTTCCCTGAATATTTAGAGCACACTTGAGGGGAAGAGTGTGCCCATTGCCCTGACTGGATCTGGAGTGACTGACGGACTAGCAGGAACTCTCTCGCTCCCAGCTCTTCTTTCCACTCTTCTTACTCTTTTTTTCCCCCACCACACTCTATTTTTTGGTTCATTGGCTTAATTTCCCTCCGCTGATGGAATACGGCGGATGCGAGGCAAAATCTTCAAAGGGTTTTTATGGTTCCACACATATATCAGGGTGGTTGAATATTCGCTGTCACATGGCCATACGGCCGCAGAGATGTGCGCGCATGCAAATGTACGCATAGAAAAAGACACACAGACATAAACACACACGTATGCACACACACACACACACACACATACACTTCATGTTCTCCATAAATTTCATGCCTATATGTCTTATATTTCCTATAGACAGAAATACAATTCAAATCATGATTTCCAGACTAGCATAAAATAACTATCCATCAGTCAACTTGGGCAAATGTAACAGGAATGGAAACGAAACCAAATGTATAATAGAATATATCTGGGAAACAAGAGGGTGCAGTGTAGTTGAGTTGAAAGTGTTGAGACAACACACTCTTACATAGGATGTGTCATTTTAACACATCTGTGTGTCTTTGGGACAACACACTGTTACTTTTCAACACAAGATATGTTAATAACAACACATGTTCTGTTAAAATGTATTTTAATTAACACGTGTTGTGTTGAAAAGTTAAAATTGACACATCCTTTGTAAGAGTGCACAAGCTGAAGTTCAAACTCCTTTTATTGCCACACAGCCACTTTAGTAGAATTTGTTTCAATACAGGAGAGCTTGGACATGTATGATATACTGTATGACAAACTTCAGTGCAACAGTGAATGTAAACACAATGGATGGAAGCGCAACAGCGTCCTTCAATATTGTCCAAAAACCTGCCGAGTGTAGCACCTCCCTCAAAGTGAAAAAACAAAATGAAGAAAAAAAAAGAAAGAAAACAAAGTCAGTACTGTACTGTGTTTTTTTTTCTCTCTCTCCAGCACTCATGCCTGTTTGTATTATACAGTAAGGTCCTCATGTATCCTGGCAACAGCCCACATCTCACTAGATGGATTTAGGCTTTTATACGCCAACATTGGTGTTATCATTTTGTTTTTATTGTTTCTATTTTTTGTCATTGTTATAATTGAACATGAAAGGCTTCCTATAGTGGTTGCCAATTATTTATTCAGATGACAGCAATGGCTAACGTTTTCATTAAAAAGCAGGGGAAAATAGAAACCTAAACCTATCACCATCAATTATATATAATGCCAAAACACATTCATTAATAATCTACTTACTTGGTGTGAATTTGCATACGATTATGCACCGTTTCCAATTAAGCAGAGCGGGTAACCGCACAGTGTCTAAATATAAGCTGTTGTGTGTTTGCATTGCATTGGATCGTCATGACATCCATCATCCACATCCATGAATACTGTCTCATTAAGTGGGTTTTATTAACACTGCCACCTTTTTAAATTAAAATCTGCACACTGCGCCAAAATATTTCCTCTC
The DNA here is from genome assembly GCF_046629955.1 of Centroberyx affinis. Classification (NCBI taxonomy): domain Eukaryota; kingdom Metazoa; phylum Chordata; class Actinopteri; order Beryciformes; family Berycidae; genus Centroberyx; species Centroberyx affinis. Next base: position 351,299 of record NW_027279412.1, on the reverse strand, counting down.
TGCTTATTCAGATATTTGAAGAGTTTGATGAAAAAACAAAAAAACTGACAAAAACCATTGAAAAACTACACAAATGAGGAAAATTGTCACCATTGTCTTACATTTATTATTCAATCTCAAAAATACTGATGATCCAATTTTTTCAACCAAAGACTTAAGTTACCTACTGTCCCTTAAGAAGTACCATAATTTGTTCTAATTTTATGCTGTGAAAAATGTATAAGATGTTTTTCAAATGTTGGTTATCTCATTTGGGAAGGAAGCTCTTCGTTTTCTCTCTGTTGTGCTTCCAAGTGTTTTTATGAGCACTTTGGTTGATTTGTGAATAGTCCAGCTCAGTAGAGCTCAGTTCAACAACACTGATACAACATGTCAGTGCTGCATGATTCAAACCTTGCATCTCCATCATCAGTTTTGAATAATAAAGGAAAAACAAGCCTTATGCTATCACTGAGGAGCATGCATTTATTTTAAAATACACAATATGTTTTGCATGGTTTTCTTTGGAACTGAGGTAATAAAACTTACTCAGCACATAGAATTCAATGTGAGGCTCCTATCCATAAAAAAAGAGAAAAGGGTCTTCAAAATTGAAAGTTCACAGTGTTAACGTGACAGCAGCAGTCATATAATATTACCTCATAAAAAGCATCATGGGAACATCCTCAGTGGTTTTGTGCTGCGCTAGCTCAGTTCGGCTATATGGTGACACATGTTGTTAGAGTGTGATTTTTATCACCCAATCCTGGCAGGAAGGACTAAGTGGCAGGTCTGTGTGGAAGAATTTCTATGCACAAAAAATGGAATTGGATCAAATTGTTGTTGGATCCTCAAAACCACATTTGGAAGTTGTGAAGCTTGCATGGTCTGGATGCAGTCCAGCCACAATGCGCATATGAGCAATGTAAAGAGACGGAAACAAAGAGCGGGAAAAAATAATCTGGCCGTTCACATAATGCAATGTAATGTCATAAAACCCCAATCTTTATGGTCACATCTCAAAAACGGCATTGAAATGACACGTGTAACTGTGGCCTGAGTTTACCGATTATGAATTGTGCATTGGACTGAAAAGGATTATTGTTAATTTTAAGACCTGTTGTTGCATGTTTTGCTTTCATGGACCGGTACAACAGAAGACAGAGGAAAGAGGGGAGTGCACATCAGATGAACTGTCTCCAGAACACTCCCCCTCCTCTCTGTCCCTCCTCCCTCCATCCCCCTCCCTCCTCCTCCCCTCCATCTTTGATGTGGAGGCTGAAGAGACAGGACATTTCAGCCCTGATTGCCCTGCGTGGCAGGCTCTGCTGTGGGAAGGGACTGGCTGTCAGTGAACTCAGACTGCTACAGAACTGCTGGCTTAAAACCCAACGGAGCCTCAGAACATTGATGATGGAGAATTACGTAATTACACTTCCTAACTTCCACTTCCACCGGCGGATTTCTGAGGAAAAGACACAGAAACAGAGGCTGGGGCGAGGGAGTGTGTCTGTCTGTGTGTGTGTGTGTTTCTGTGTGTGTGTGTGTGTGTGTGTGTGTGCAGGTTTGTGTGTGTTTTTAAATGCGAGCGAGCTCATTTGCTTTTATCAGAGACCCTATTGATCTGCCCTCTGACCCCCAGCCTAGCTGCTCAGCTCCAATTCACCACTGGGAGACTCGCACTTGCATGACCCCCGACCCCTTATGTGCTTGTTAGGGTTGTGGAATGTAGAAGGTTGTGAACTCCATAGAATATAGGATTCTATTACTATGGTGACTGCGGCCATAAGCTGCCCTTCTTAGTCATTTTATTTTATTCTACAGGCATGGACTTTTATCGATTCTTTTATTCAACCAGTATTATTCCCCTTTTTTTTTTTTCATTTTTGTATGTTCACTTGCCTAGAAATTGTGAACAGAATTTTAGAAGACAATGAATGCTCTACATTGTTCTTTTTTGTGTATATTTTGTGAATATGTTTGACTATTTATGTAGGTTGCTATTTGTATTTACTCCATCTCCAGGACCCTGCTTGATGTTCGGCTGTACTACATTAACCATATGTACTGGTTTGAATGACAAAACACAGCTTTTGTATATAATATTTTAGCAATTCCCCCACATTTGCTCATTGTACACATTGCTCTCCATTAGTTTTTATTGTCCTGAGGATGGCCTGTTTTTATTGCAATAGACAACAATATTTGGGTATTCAGATCTTTTCTCCCCTGTTAATAAATAAACTCCTATTTACTTCCCCCACAGGATTGTATATTACAATGTTCAATAAAGCCAAATTATGTATCTCTCTCTTCCGTTCTTCATAAAACTAACACTGTGCAGTGGGAAGTACAGTCCTTTGAAGCAGTATGATTTGAAGCTGTGTTGGCTCGTTTTGGGATTTTAGAGATGTTTTGAGATTGTAAAGATGCAATTTAAACAGATTTCTTCATGTTGTATTTATTATTACAATTATTATTTATCACAGGACATGTAAGGCACTTTTTCATCCTCATACTAGATACCTAATACTGGAATTCTACATAACTATTGCAGTCTTTCCTCATGTAGAAGAGTACATTAGTTAAATCTAATCAGTCCCATCATATCTAACTGCAAATTATGTAGCCAACAGATAATTCTCATTTCACACATGAATGCCACTGTACGCTATACGTGACTGCTGTACCATTTCCTGTGATAATAGGAGTGGTAGGTATGATGGTGTGAGAGAACAGTACTAGAGAGTGATGTAGTTAGGTCAATGACTCACCCCTTTACATAATACACTCTTGTGGTATTTTGCTCTGTGAATGGGTTTCCACTACAGTGGACCGGAGATTACGACACTTGTACGCTGGATGAAAACCAGCGACCTTGCTACACTTTGTGTTGCACATGCACACACAAACAAGCATGTGTACACACCTACACACAAACACATACACACACACACACACTTATGCTAATGCATGTTCACACACATGTACACATGTAACCTCAACCTTTTAGGCTTGTGACCCCTTAAAACTAAGCGATACATACTTGCGACCCCCATCACAGGCGGTTTATATGCAGAGTGGTGAACAGTTCAACTAGAAGAATGATTTGAATAAGAATCTATTTCACAGAAGTAAAACTTTGAGAAAAATGAGAAAAAATATTACATTTGTATAGTAGAAATATGTTTTTTCCTGTCCCATAAATCATCTCGCAACGACCCAAAATAATCTTGCCACCCCCTGGGGAGTCCCGGCCCCCAGGTTGAGAACCATTGTCCTAGAGGTACCAAACGGGACAATAAAAGATGTCCTGCCAAAAACTAACACAGCCGCATGCCAAACTCCTATCCCAAAATGTACCATTCAGTGGATGTTTTTACCCAAAACGACCCTAAAACACCATGATGGCATACTTTTTTTGTATGTCTAGCCCCGGGCAAACTTGAACCTCTAACCTCGGCAGTGTTAGTGCCATGCTCTGCCCATTAAGCTCCACAGCACCACTGTTCATTCATGCACCCAGAGAGGTTTAGGACTCTCCCACCACTCACTCTCTCGTCTCACTCCACTTCCATCCCTCCGCACTAAGAGCAGCCGGCAGGCAGAAAGAGCAGAGGAGCGAGAAAGGGAAGTTTTATTATCCTCCTTCCTGTCCCGTTTGGATGCGAGCCCATGTGCTCCAGACCTGTCTTAGTCTGGGTCACCGTATCCAATCACAAAAGGGTAGAGTGCCACCTATTGGTGCACAACCTGAATCCTCCTCTCTCCTCTCCTCTCCACCACCACCTCCCCCTCTTCCTCCTCCTCCTCCTCCTCCCACAGATACACTGGCACTCAGCTCCTACGCACTGACTCACCATATGTGACAGAGAAAAAAACAGTTTGAGTGCATACTGTAATCACACACACACACACACACACACACACAGACTGACGTGCAGGAATATCTTAGTGTGTGTGAGAGAGTGAGAGCGCACACGGATGCTCGTGCACACACACACACACATGCACAGAAACATACACCCACTCAGGAAGTCTCACAAATCAGTCATACAAATGCAAAAACAGATCAAATCTTCACAAAAAACTGGAACCACCTTTGTTCACCATGTACATTAAATGTACATGTACAAGGAATTTGTGATCAATACCACAGTGGCAAGTTATACAATACTGACGCACATGTTACAAGAGCATACAGAACTGCAAGACCTTCATTTTTAATCTCTTTTTTTTTTACATTTTTAAAATTATTTCACACATATTTCAAAACAATGCTGCACAGCTGTGTTTGGTTAAGGAGTAATTGAAAATGTTTGAGAGTGAACTTGTCCACTGACTCATGTTATGTGAAATTCATGTTAAAACTGCATGAGATGATGGAGATGAAAAATAAGCATCGTCTAAAGTCTCAGTTAAAGATACTTTCAGGGGGGGAAAGTTCCCTTATTGTTGTATACTTAGAAACATGCAGAGGGTTTTAAAGGAACACAATTCTAATCAGAACATTACAGCCAGATAGTTAACAAACTAAAGAGAAATATTAATATAATTGCAATCAAAAAAAAAGAAAACAGTGTTTAGGTGAAAAGTAAAATGCCCCTTTAATGTCAAAATCAGTGCTTCTGTAAAGCCAATATTAATCCTAAACTTGGGTGAGGGGTGATGTTTCTTTTCTTCAAAAAAATGAAAGAAGGTATGCACAACATTCTTGCTCCAGCAATTTTTGTTGTGATAAACAGCATTTTGACTGAGATGGTCTTCACCAAACACACCTGACGAAGACCAACTTGGTTTAAATACTCTTTACTAAAATAAGAAATATCACAGAGCAAGAATGTTTTTTTTTTTTGTTTTTTTTTGCAAGTTAATCCTCATCCGGCACCAGTGGGAGAGGCGGCTGTGTGTATCACTTTAATTTGTCCGGTGGTGTTTCTTGGCTTTGTCTGTCATGATGATGTGAACTTCAGTTTGGAAGGATGGCTGCCAGAGCAACGCTGATATGTGTAGGCAGAGAAAAAGTGAAAAGGAAGGCAACTTATTCTGCTGGCCTCTGACCCCCAGGAAAAATATCCCACACACACACACTAACAGTGGAGTGAGGGAGGGCGGTGTAGTGTAGCTGTGTCTCAGCGCTCCTCCACGGGGCTGTCAGCAGGCACCATATTAACCACATCAGATTCACTCAAACGCCAGACTGTCACATGCCGTCTGATTCATCAACTTTCCACACTGTCAGCCCGGGAGAGAAGAAGATAGAGAGAGGATGGAAGGAAGGGAGGGAGGGAGGGAGGGAGAGGGCAGGAGAGAAAGACAGAAAGATACAGGCATGAGAGAGAGAGAGGGGTGAGAGGAGTGGGAGAAGAGAAATAAATGGAGGAGCGCGAGAAAAGTGGAAACAGAGGCAGCGGGAAAGATTAAGGAATAAGAAAGAGTGATTGGAGAGAGAGAGAAAGAGAGAGAGAGAGAGAGAGAGATGGGGGGGACACAGACAAAATATGAATAAATAAAGGAGGCACAGAAGCAGAACTCCAGCTCTCTCGTGCCTGACGTGCCAAGCTGGTGCTCGAGAAGAAACGGGACTGCACAACCAGCCAATAACCCGGGAACGTTGAGTGTCACACAGATGGGAAACATACTCACATGCTCTCTCTCTCTCTCTCTCTTTCTCTCTCCCTCTCTCTCTCTCTCTTTCTCTGTGTGACAGAGCCACATACAGACACACCAGCAACGTGTCGCGTCTTTTGTGCCGAGGTCCCGGCAGAATCTCATTTCATTCCGTTCCATCTCCTCTCCCTCTGAAGGATGTAATGTGGTGTCATGCACACAGATCTCCAATTCCATTTGCTGCTCAGTGGCAATATGCTACATGAAACAATGTTTAGTAGGCTTTACTTGCCGCGGTGTATCTTGAATGGATCTGTCACCGGGCATATCACATTTCAGCTGTTGAATATATGGAGCAGTGTGGGCCTGAAGTGTTTTGAAGATTATTGATTTCAGTGAGGCTTTTGCGGTCCTCATTAGAATCACTTAAGTGTTTGGACGCATTATGCAATGTGTCACTTTGTGAAATGTAAATTAAGTTTTGGAGATGCTCAGCACAGCTGGAGCGACTTTCTAACCGTCACTTGTTGCAAAATAATCATTTCCTCTTTAGAGTGATAACAACAACACAAATGATGTTTCCTCTGTTGACTCTGCATTTCACAAAGATGGAAATGTGGGAACTGGGGGTTTTTGCTGATTTTAGCTTATCATGACAGAACACATGGAACAGGCATCAGCAGGGAAGAGGGCATGTCTCTTAAATGTGATTATAAATATACTGGTGATGTGCTGGCAATTGTTGCATATAGAAAGTTAAACTGCATATGAATTGAATGCAACCAGGCATCACTATAGCGGCATTGTTGAAAGGAGCCTGGTCTCCTGAAATGTAATGAAATGAGCACTTCAAAAGCAAATACGTGCTCTGTATTTCACAAAAAGTGAGAGAAATGTGTTTTCACACCACAAAGGGATTATGTGAAGGAGGCACGACTGGAAACAGGAAGTAGTCTGACAAAGAAATCGTGCAGTGGATGGAACACAAAGGTGAGGAGTTCATGGTGGTGGATGGGCATTCAACTCCGACGACCCGCACCCAACTCATACCAAGATTTATCCTGTGAGTGACATTTTAGTTTTAGCTCTTTTTTTCTTATTTAATCATGACCATGGCCTTTCCCTAACCTTAACAAATTTGTTTCCTTTCCACAACACATAATCTGCATTTCAGTGGTTGTGCTCATTTCACAACATCATGGCATCTTTCAACCAACGTTGTCGGTTGAAAGATGCCATGCTTGGAATAAAAGTTTAACATCTATATGACTAGGATTGGTGGTGGTGTTGAAAAGTGGCATCTTCATTTCCCAAGTCCATAATTATTGATCATGCATTCATACGACTATACTGGGTACAGTTGATGGGCTGATATTGCTATCTTGGCTTCAAACTGTAACTCAATTCAACATTGAGAAAACACTTAAGTTTCCTCCAACTCTCTCACCCTGTAAAATAATGAATGGTCTTGCATAGCCGTTGTTTTGAAGATCATAAAAAGCTACTGGCTACTGGCAAACGGCTCGTTTCATTGCGAGAATAAATAAAGTATTGATTAAACTTTGTTCAAATTCACTCAACTTATAGTAATTATTGTTATGGCTGCATCTTACTTCTAACGAGGAGATCAATTCAAAGGATTTTAAGTCTATTCCAGATCTTATATGTGTGTGTTATTTTCCTATACTGTTCAGAGGTATCAAGGGGTTTGCCTCCCCTTCTCTGCAGCTACAAAATACTAGCTGGCCATTAATGCTGAAAGGGTGAGATGGCCAAGATTCTAAAAATCAGGGATAAAAAAAAATCTTTAGTGCCAGCCAAACTCTATTTATCAGTTTCTACATTGTTAACCTTGCTTCACTTTAATTGTCTTTCTGGCCTTTTTGAATTTTAGCACAAATTCATCAGTGAACACTTTGCAAATGGAAGAGAGTTGTCTAAGTGTATCTTATTATTATATTAGTCACAAATGATGATTTCTAAAAGCTGGATGTCTTGTCTTGGATTGAAACTCTTCAAATACCATCAATTTCACCCCAAACTGAAGCTCACCCTGTAAGATTTATAAATAGTCTTGTATATCCACTCCTTTCAAGAAGATCACACTAGACTATAGGGTATTAGGCTATCGGCAACAGCGTAATGAAGTTAACAATAGAGATTAAACTCTTGACTTTGTTCAAACACACTCACCCTAAAATCACTGGGCTCACAATCCAGAGGATCGATTTTCTCATGTAAATACTGTATCTCAAACTAATCCGGATCTCAGCATGCATATCCATATTCTACATTCTTTTTGTTGTGAAAAAAAAAGTGATGATCCCTGCAAGTTGAATTAGAGTGTCAAATGTGATATGCATTCCAAATTGAGGAGAAGGAAAGCTATGATGTCTGTTCAGATGCAGAACAGTGTATTGGAAATGAATGTATACACATACGAATGTAGAGTATCACAAAGAATTGCAAATGAACCATTGAATATAGATATAGTACATTTGAGTTTTATTCCAGTCCGTGAAATTCATGCTAAAAAAAAAAATGTCATATATCATCATAACATCATTGCCACTGGGAGAACATATTGGAAAAAAAAAAAGTGGTAAGAGGTACTATATCAAATTGTTTTTTCTAAAAGTGTACCATAGCCGCTGGTTGTTTTTTTGCTCTGCAAATTTGCTCTGCATAAATTACTCAGTTCACTATGCATGCATACACTACATCTGTCACTGCATAAATGCATATCTTATTCCATCCGTTTAATTCCCAAAATACCACTTTTTTTCCTGACAAGAATTGTTATGACGAATAAAATAAAGGTCATTGAGGATATTGAGACTATTACTTTCCCACTAATACTACATTCTCCCACTAAAACTTGGGTGTAAGCTTAACCCCTTCCAACCCTAAATTTAACCACGAATGGGGAAATTGCAAAACTCAACCCTGATTTGCATTCAACCTCTGTAACTCTTCTTTGTAATTTTTTTTCGCTAGATCAAGGTAGGGTATTTGTACAGACCCAGTCTCATTTGATGAAAATATATTTCCTGGTTAATTTGATGAGGAACATCCTGTTCTGATTAGACCTGCACACGGGGGATGGTTAAAAATAACCATGGAATCAGTGACAAACGACCTCCTTCGATACACTCCAGCACTTCACACTCTCTTGGAATGGAAACACTGTACTGGGCAGACGAGGAGGTTCAATGAAGATATTCAATTTGACATCAAAAGCAGATTCTGCCAATTGATTACTATGAGTAAATTTGAGCATTGCTCTCTTTGAAAATGATGGAACGTACTGTGTGGAGTGTTGTAGTTCACATTTATCTAAACAGATGGTCCGATTTAGATTACAAATTTTGTTTTCCTCTGATAAATAAGCAGAATACTGACACATATGAATGTTCCAGATAGACAACACACACACACACTCCAAAAAACGTCCATCTTAAGAAGTCATTTAGTCTCATATTCAGCCTTCAAATCTTATTTTTGTTAAACCAAGAGAAAAATTCTGCCAATGTGGTGAGATAATTCCATTTGTTTTTAATGTAGTTTCAGGAATTTCTTAGAAATGAGTGTCAATATATTGAAACAAATCAGAATAAGGCAGATCACTGCACTACTATCAAGAAAATGACACTCGATTCTACAAAATCAAGTTGATTTACATTGGAAACAAGTGAAATTATCTAACCCCATTGGCAGATTTTTTCACCTTTTAAAGTGAAAAAAGCAAGAAAATTACAATTTTAGGACGCAATAATTGACTAAATGACTTTTTTGCAGTGTAAAATAATCTCAGAAAAACAATTAAAGCAAAATCACACAAAACGTTAAGTGCTGCAAGATCAGAATTCATAGACATATTCATGAGCATACATTATGCATGTTCTGTTATTACAAAAAGTATAGTTTGTTTCTCGTTTGCTTGCCTCTCGCTTGTTTTCAGGCAAATACCCAGTGAATCCACGAGGGAGCTATTAGCCTGATGGAGGAGAGGTTAGGCACAAGGTCTCAGTCCCCCGGGGATCGGCTGCTGTCTCATGTTGCGGTAACAGGCCACATCGTTACTTCAGTCGCTCACCTCCCTGTCAACTCTCTACACCTTACACAATCTTGTTTTGTGGTTTGGATTGCCTTACATGGTATCTGAGTTTCACTCCAAAATGAGATATCCACCACTGGAAAAATGTAACAAAATGGTTGCTGGGATGAAAGTAAAGCATAGTTTATTTGTTGTATTGATCCCTTTACTCACAAAACAGAACCATTTTAAAGGATTTATCTTTTATGTTTTTTTTTTAAAGCAATGACATATGAGATAACATTTTTTATTTTCTGAAAATGCATATAGAGTTTTGTGCAATCAAACCGTTCTCAAAAAAATCTATTTAGTTCTACATTTATTTCGCTCAGTCAGCTTATTTGTAAGGCTAAATGTGTTCTGTGCAATACCCTACAAAATGGAAAGCAACACTCGCTGCCACATGGACCTCACTTATAAGAAACTATTGTTCTAATCTCTTCTGACAGGTAAAATAACCTAAGCCATTGTAGATATTGGAAACATTGCAATTAGAAAAAAAAAAAAGAAATGTAGCTATGGAACAATTCTTTGGCAGGAGTTAACCAGTCTCCATAAAGTCTGCACATAGCAACACCCCCATGCTTATGATTAAAATCCCTCTTGATACCATGGTAACCAAGTTTTTCTTATTCCAGGAGGTTTGTCAACAGGGAGCAGAGCCTGCAGAGAAGATGGCAGAGTATCAACGGCTGGGTCTCCCACGCTGGCAGGTGAAAGGTCACAGGTCAATTTCTGCATCTGGGTTCTATATTCTCCTCAAACAGTTTTATTTATAACACCAGAACACATCTGCTTTTTTTTCATCTTGTTACACAGATCAGGCTCTTATTTCCCAGACACTTGGGTAGCCCTATGTGAATTGCAGGAAACATCATAACATGTAGCTGTCGCCTACAGTGTTTTGCAAATTGAATGCTCCTCAAAACCGTTAGAATTCTGAAGAACCTGGGGTGTCACAGAGTTTAATAAGATCAAGTGAGTTTTTTTTTTCTCCCCCCATTTCATGTTTCTTCCACTTCAATATCACAAGCATAAGATCAAGTTCCTCTGTCATTTAATGATCAACCTGGTTTATAAATAGGCCTTTCAGCGTATGCCAGGGTTACGAAGCAGCCTGTGGTTACAGAGTATATTGAATCTGTCTAAGTTGAAAGCTGCAGTATAATAATGAAGTTGCTACAGTATGACTGATTTCTAAGAAGGCAATTTAATAGATCTGATTTTGTGGCCTGGGCGACTAGCCAAATGAATTCTAATCAAAACCATCTTATTTAAGCATCACATTACAGATTAGCACATCTTGGCTCTAGACACTAGGTTTGTGTTGGCAAGAATAATTGCTCTATGCTTGTTTTAGACTCCATCCTGGACAAAACTGTGAATGTTGAGATTTCTCACGTTTGTTGAGTCCACAAACTTCACACAAGGCTGCTGAAAGTGCCATTTCAAAATAAGCTTAGGTGGATTCAGGAATGAAAAAAAATTCAGATGCAGAATGAATGGGTCATTTTGACAGTAACGCCTACATTAAAGCAAGCAGACAAGGGATTTGCTCTGAAATTTAATGAAATGAGCCTGAAACACTGGATACTATTATGTGGAAACAACGGACAAGCTTGAGAGGGCATTAACTCACTGTCATGTAAGGATGTTGGGCAATGTGTGTGTGTGTGTGTGTGTGTGTGTGTGTGTGTGTGTGTGTGTGTGTGTGATTTTATGTGTGTGTGTGCTGCATATAGATGAAATCAGAGAGGTGGGGAAGATGTGGCATAACTTTGACTAAAGGTCCATTGCTGATGCCGACGGTAGCCACATCAACATTGTAACCATAATCACAGTAAAGAATGCACTCTCAGGTATTTTTGCTATCAAACAAGGGGAAATAAGAAGTTCCAGCAACACTTGCAAAACAAAAATGTATTAATAAATCCAACCAGGCCTTTGTCACATACTGAAATGTGTCAATTTTGCAAATTTTTGTTCACAGTGCTGCAAGTGTTGCTGGATTTTTTCTTTCCTAGTGTTTCTTGCCAAATCTATGCACCTTGCTAGTGGGTGACGTTGTGCCAGAATATCATTTCAGCTTACTAACAAACAGAAAACTGATCACAGTTGGAATTGAAGATGATGAAAAGTGGTTTATCTAACATTACTACCAATGGGGCGACCCTTTTGTTATGATCCATCCCTCCATTCCTATCAATGTGAGCGCAGCAGTGTGTCCTAATGGGACAAGAGGGAGTGTTTAACGTAACCCAAAACAGGGCTGATGGCTTTCTCCCCGGTGGGTTTTGGAAAGGAGCAATCATAAGAGTGTTCACAGGGGTGTTCCTGTTCAACTGAGGATACGACCATTTAAACCTGATTAATTTTATTGATGCTCAAGGGAACACAGACACGTCATCCTCTCTGTTGTTGCTGTTTTAGTTTTGATCTATTTTATATTACTTTTGTCTTGCCATTTTATTATTTATCATTTATTCCTGTTTTATTTTACTATTTTAAGCCAGGTTTTAAAACAACTAGGAGCACAGTTGGTGTCATCCATTCAAAATAGTGTTGATGATTTAGTTTCTGTTTTTTTTTTATTTTTTTTTTTAGCTTGTTTATATCAAGTATCTATCAAGCACATTACTGTAGAAGCATATCTCTATTACGGCTATATTTGCAAATGAAACAGTCAAAGAGGGCACATTGTCGGTGATCCTTCATTAACGCTCTGTGGGAGGACTGAAAAAATAGATTTATGGCATTAATATTCATCTAAATTACTGAATTGTATTCAAACACCAATGAAAAACCCTACTACATGTCTAAGCGGCGGGACAGGAGTGTTCAGCTATACAGCAAAATGCATGTATGCTTTTAGCTGTGACCCTGTACATGGCTACAAGCTGGTAAACCCCATAGAGTACCTCTCTTTTACAGTGCTACACCTGGCACCGCAGTTTAAGCAGAAGAAAGCAGAAGACATTCATTGCAAGGATTAAAGTAGAGAGAGAGAGAGCGAGAGAGAGAGAGAGCGGGACAGAGAGAGAGAGAGAGAGAGAGAGAGCGAGAGAGAGAGAGAGCGGGACAGAGAGAGAGAGAGAGAGAGAGAGAGAGAGAGGGAGAGAGAGAGAGAGCTCATACTGGGTGATGGGAAAAGCCCATCTGCACTTGTGGAGGAACCAGTGCTATTAAGCAGCTTAGTGTGACCTCAAGGCCTAGATTATGGATATACTATGGATCCATTCTGCCATTAATCTGCACAACATGAAACAAGAAACCAGCTGAAGAGATCACTGTGTAGTACAAGACAAGCATACGGTGATATGAAACGGCATACAAATGCCCCTCCTGGTCGTCACTTAGATTTTGTCTGTTTATCTGTAACTGACATGTGAAAAAGATGCACGTGTACACACACATGCAGACACACACATTCACACACACACACACACACACACACATAGCTATATATAGTACATACACAGGATTCTATAGAAAGCAAGTTATAGCATCATATAGGCATCATGTGTATAGCATTTACATTTGTATATATAAATTAGACACTGTATGTGAGAAAGTAAAAAAAATCACTATAAACAGTCAAAACATGCCTTCTTAGCATTGTTAGTAATCCTCACTGAAATCAATGCATTTACCATTTACATCGTAGGCATTAAGTTGGCACTCCTATCTAGAGCAACTTTTAATGAGTGTAATGGTAGAATTAACTTTAATTCCTAGATCACCAAAATTACACGCACCTAACAGAAAGGAGAGCAAGGTTAAAGGCCATAGTGCCTTGACAATAATCATATGGCCGTAGAATGATCATGTAAGAGAGAATAAAATAAGAGAGAGGAAAGGGATTTTCTTCTCTTTTTTTGTCACCAATTTTTTTTTTCAGCAGTTTTTTTGAGCAGAAAGTGTCTGGCAGAAAGGAGATATCATTCAGCGGGGAGAAGATGACACGAGGTAATTCTTGAAATGATGAGTTTTTAGTCTACGGCGGAAGATGGGGACTCTGCTGATCTGACTGGAGTTGGAAGGTCATTCCACTGTTGTGGAGCCAGGAGGGAGAAGCGTTGAGATTGGGTGGAGCGACGACCAGGCCGGTGCAGGGCCAAGCAGCCGTTTGTGGAAGAATGTAAAGCATGGGCTGGGTGATATATCGTATAGTATTGATATGGAGATATGAGACTAGATATCCTCTGGGATTTTGATTATCGTAATATTGTGAAATAACTTAAATGTTAAATCTTCCTGATCTTACAGGCTGTGTTACAGTAAAGTGATAACATTTTCTGAACTTATTAGCCTGTTCTGGTTGAATGAACAATGATTGGCTTTACCTGCTCATCATGTCCACATTACTGATTACACATTACTGATCAAGTATGATCATTACTATTTTTCAAAACGTTCTTGTGTGTAAATATCTTATGAAAACACAAATCCTCATCCTAAATATTGTCACATTATTGATATTGAGGTATTTGGTCTAAATATTGTGATATGTGATTTTGTCAGTATCGCCCAGAACTAGCTGTCATGTAGGCAAAACTATGAAGTTAAGGTATGGAGGTGTGGATCTCTTAGCAGCCCCCTGCCAGTGCCAGGGTTTTTAAAAGGGACTCACAAACCACAAGCTAGGTCATTAGCTTGCAACAAGCACCTTTAAGTTCCAATGGGAAATGCAAACAAGGCTCAGAAGCTGGTTGTAAGGCAGCTGAAGGACAAATGTAGAAATCTTTTGTCTACATTGTGGCAAGTGCCTTGTAAAGGAAATAACAGACTGAACTTAATGCTGCACTAGACAAGATTTCAATAAAAAAAAAAAAAAATACACCTGTCTTATCAGCCTAAATCACACAGTGGGGCTGCAACAGTGAGGAGTGTCCCCTAACTGTGATTCTGCAGATTAGTCCTAATTGCGAAAATTAAATTCTGGTGTCAGGTGTGTACACTGGAGGGAAGCCTTTTGCACCCACAGGAAGTGACAAATTAAAACTTAAGAGTGAACTACTGTCTCCTTAACAGCAGCAAGCGAGCGCTCTGTTGAGAGAAATTTGAACTTACAAACATTAAATCTATTGCCTCTCTCATGCCTTTGGCGATCACAGACCGGCCATGAGCACACTGTGTGCAGTTTACACATCATGTGATTTCTGGGTATTGAAGTTCAAATTTTACCATTTTGAAGTTGCCTAGTGCAGCTTAAAAACAGCTAAGTATCTGTTTAATAGAATGCACCATCTTTTTTTTGCAAATAAACTCTCTGATCAACAATCTCACCTCCATATGTCCAGTACTAATCTACTCTGTACTTTCCATTAAACACAAAGAGTCTGCTGTAGCATTAGCATGCATTGTAGCAGTAAATACTGTGGTTAAAAAAAGGCTGGACAGAGGTTAAGCCGCAACCAATTTACTCATTGCACAACAACTGGATGTATTCCTTTACTTGCAGCCGCAAAATATTGTGGACTGTAGTAAATAAAGAGTAGATCATAAAACAGACACGTGATCTCATGTGAAAACATGGACTCACAACGCACACAGATCTACTCTTATAACTATAGGCTCAATAAAGCGTCCCATAGCCAACCAGCATTACAATTTCCGTTCAGTCTTTTGTCTTCTATTTTTTTCTCCTCTTCCTTTGCTCCACGTTTGCATATCCTAAGTGGAAGATTGATGACAGGCTGGATGCTGTGGACAGAACCTATGCTAATGAGGAACACAGGAGGCCTCCCCTGGGTTTAGAAAGCAAGTTGAATGAGAAGAGGCAACAGTGACTCCGAGCACAGTGGGCAGCACTGCCAGATTCTGCTTAAAACGGGTGTATGTGTGTCTGTGCATGTGTGTGGGTGGACGGGTGTGATGAGTGTGTGCTTGTGGATGGTTGAATCACTGTGTGTGTTTAAGTGGATATGCGTCTGTATGTGTGTGTATACAAGTGTATATGTCTGTAAACATGGATGCATGTCTTTCTTTTTGAAGAAAGGATGGTAGTGATGGGGAGGGGGGGTAGGAATATTTGACGCAAATAAGGTCAACTCCATATTACCATGGTAACCCACCGGAACAGACCAGCTGCTCCATCTGTTCTACAGCTAACTTTGAGTTGGTTCTTCCACACCTCACACCAGCTGCTGTTGTTATAGTCGTAAAGGATCTTCATGTTCACTCAAGCAGCAACATCCGGTGCTCTGCAGTTTCACTGGACTCTTAACATGAAGAATACACTTAAAAACTGCCAAAAAAGAAAAAGATTCTTTCAGTCCCACGGTGCATTTTGTGGTAAAGACATATGGAACTAATTAATTAGCAGTTTATTAGAACGTGATCTCAGCTCTCTGGCTCCCAAGTTGATCAGCTGCCTCTATTTCTTCTGTGGAGAATACAGTAATGTTAGGCTACCTGGCTTGCTAGTTAGCAATTAGCAAACATAGCTCATTAGCATATTACATGCATACTGAATCTTCACACTAAGGTGTGAAGATTTATAGTTAAAGTAAAATTTTTCACAACAATACAACTTTTAATTCATTATTAATTATATTTTTCTCAATAAAGAATATTTCAAAAAATTGGACCAGGCAGTCTGTATTATCATTTCATCCACCATGGACATACTCAAATACCATAATTAGTTTTAATTTAGTGCCATCAATCATTACTAAAAGCAGGTATCACTTTATTTCAAATAATATTACATTTTGAAACAAAACGTCTTTATCTGCAGTAGTGTTGTGCAGAAGCATTGAGTATAACTACCTGTTCTCATTATTTATTTATATTCACCTAGCAGGTTTGTGACCACTGCAATACATAGAAAAGTTAGATCACAGTGTGCACTCATCTTTCCTTACCTGTATATACACTTCCTAAACTAACATAACATTAAAGTGATGTTGAACTTTGGGAGTACCTTAGGTTGTGTTGCTTCCTGGACATGATATAACCCCAAAATCAGAGATTCTCTGTTATCTGTTGCTCCGATAGAGGCGATTGGAGAATTGTGTTTTTCTCTCTCTCCATTCACTGCCATTGTATTGTGAAACAGGTCTGAAAATCATACTTCTAGCACATAAACGAACGCGAACAAAGCAGATTCTGACAATATACAAAAACTAGTCATTCTGCTGAATTGTTTCAAGTCAATCGCTTTCTTTATCTTATTAAACCTTTAAGTTTGAACAAGTAACACTGAAATTCTTCACCTTACAGTACAGAGGCATGGGTGTCCGTAGTTGAAAACAAACACCATAACCTGAGCAGTGTTAGCGCCACACACTCTGTTCAACCACCACTACTCCATTGCTTGGGACTGGAGCAAACAGCAGGTAAGGTACAGTAACATCCCTCTTGTGTGGAATTTAGTGGTATCTTTACACACTGCTGGTTTCCAACATCTTAGTTCAGTAAGCGCCTTTTGTAAGCGCATTGTACAAAAAGTGTCAGGTTAAAAGGTCAGTGACATAAAGCCTTTTTGGCTTGTCCTTGTGATTCACTGGCTGGCCTTTCTGCACCACAATGTCTTTTCTCCCACAGCACGAAGCGATCAGGGTCACAGTTACGTAACATGGCCCGGCTCGAGTGTTTTCAGTCTGCATGTCAGATGGGTGTTTTTCTGGGTAATTTCTCGCCATGGAGGCCACTCTGATTATCATGTGAGTGTGGGGGGTCCAGAACAAAGAAGCTAATGAACTGCTTACATAAAATCTTCTGCCAAGGTTGTCTCTCTCTGTCAGGATGTCTGGGGAAGCTCACTGCTCACTGGAGCGGGGGGTTCAGCTCATGGATGGGCTTAAAGAAACGAGAGATAGAGAGAGAGGGAGAGAGAGAGAGAGACAGAGAGAGAGAGAGAGAGAGAGAGAGAGAAAATAGCAGATGGCTGGTTGGCTGGATGGATGGATAGATGAATGGATGGATGGATCCATGGATAGATGGTTGGATGGGTTTCGCGCAGAGAGTTCTATGAAGTGTGATAATCACCAACGTCATGGACAGTGTGGAAAAATTTGTTTGTTTGTCATGACACTCATTCCAGCACCACTCCTCCAAATACACAAATAGAGATAGAGACAGAGAGAGAGAGCGAGAATGAGATCAAGACATCAATAGATCTAAAATATCTGAGCAAACATCGTCTAATGCAAGTACATGAAAGCATCTCTTACTGAATAACAATCCTTCAAGTGAATGACACTCCACAACCAGACAGTTGTGTCACATGGGTTGAGGCATGGTTGTTTTGGTTGAATGATTTGCTTGTCTGCCTGGCCCCTTTCAGGTCCTCTTGATTGCCTTGCTCCGATGAAATGGAAAAACCAAAGAACCAAAAGAGAAATAATCATTTGCAGCAGGACTGAAATGGGACAGACAGTGGATGATTGATTTAAAATGACTGATTTAAATGTAATGTTACTGTTTTTTGTTTTTTTGGCAACTTGTGTACTCTGAGCATCACGTTAAACACATATTTTGTCATTAATCACATATATTTAAGGATTTATTTCTTCTATATCTTCCTTAGACGATCATATATTTGTATTTCACTGTGGTTCACCTTGGGGCTCTAGCAGATCAAACCTGTGACATTCAAGTCACAGGACTTTCAGTCTCTCTTATCACTGCAGCCCCATGCTTCTTTGTTTCCCAAAAAGCATGATTGCTAAAGTGGCACTTAAAATCTCTCACAGATATAGGGTGGTAAAGATCACGTGCAAAGCATCAGCAATCAATTTTTAATCATGGTGAGGGTCATTTCAGCCCCAGGCAGATTCTGTTAAGTCACTGTTAAGTTCCACTTAATTAACTCCATGCTTTCTTTGAGAAACACTTGTCATTTGCTGAAAGTAAAAACTTGTTTACCATAAAATAGCCTTAAGTGTGAGAGTTCAATTTCTATTGGAAAACCGGCCTCAGAACACTCTACGATGACTAATTAAATTAACTAATTAAATAGATCCTGCTGGTGAGTAACATGTACCATGATTCAGAGGGAATGGACACAGAGAGGCATTTCTTAAACCAGCAAGTATAGTAATGGGGAAGTTTACTCTGTAATCACTTGGCTCCTTTAACTTTAATGTTTGGTTATATCTTATTGTTTTAAGTTAATGTTTCAAACTTTCATTTCATGTCAGAGTTGATATCTTGGTTTAATCCATGAGGAATTATGTGAATATGGCTGTCTACCAAGCAATCTGAGACAAAAAATGAGGCAGAAAGAAACTTACTTAAGCAATTAATTAGTGCTTTATATGTGAGCTAGACCGCACATTGTCCACAGCATTGTCTAACAATCAAGTCTAATGTTAAATATATAATAAGCAAATCATTTGACAATTGAAATGTTGTGTATTCACTGAAGTTTGACTTGAATATGGAAAACAGTTGATCTGTTTTTTTTTTGTTTTTCATCACTTAAAATAAAGTGCATTTTGTGTTTACAAACATTATAAATATAAACCAAACAGATCAATAATCTTTTTTTTTCAATCTGATTTTGCAAAACTGTGACCATTTGAAATTATATGTTATGTTCCTTTACTTGTTTGCCAGCTCAAACAAACTAGCCAACAGTGAATAAACAGAATTATTTTTCTTGTCATAATGTTTTTTCCTTGCACCACCCACCACCCCATGCATCTAAACTAACTAAACGGTATGCTAATTTGTTCCTGACTCTTAATATATATGGAAACAAAATGATAATGTGCCCCTGATTGGTAGTAACTCATGTATATTTTGTAAACAGAGTCATATGATTATAGTTTACACACTAAGAATACTGACATGTCAAGGAGTTCAGCTCAATCGATAACATTGCAGGTTTGTAACTATTTGCTGCAGGCTATGCAGGCGAACTTATGTAAAAGCTATGTGTTTCCCACTGGTGGGCGGTTTTGTATGACCTAGCTGAGAGCAAAACCTAAATAATCCCTGTTGAGCATACAGTATAAATCAGATTGATTTTGCTGAACATTAATTAAACAGCCTTTATCCAGCCAATGCATGGAAAAAGCACAATGTGGGTTTTTTTTTACTGTGACAGGCTAGGATATAATGTGACTTGCCATGCAGGCAAAAACGAGGCATTTTGTGATGCAAACAATGTTTAACAATAATCAACACCAGTTCCACAAAACAGGCTTTTTCATGTGCCACTGTGTGAGTAATTTCCCAACTAGGCTAGAGAATAGTCACAGAAAAAATGCTTAAAAATATGTAACGAACAGAGCAAGAAGATTGTAGAGGTACTTTAATTGTAGGCTCTTTTTATAGCCTTAATTTATTTGTAGACTTTATTTGTACACTTATATTTTGTAGACTTATAATTGGTAGACTTAGAAATATTACAAGGTTATAAAACCTGTCAATAAAAGAACTCCCGGGTGATCCCGCCCTTAGAGAGGCTGTAGTGTGCACACTAGAGGGCATGTCGCACTGTAGGAAACAACCAAAGTGGATTCAAGAGCGAGGAAGACAGGGGGAGGGCGGGTGGGAGGAGGAGGAGGCAGAGTGGTAGGAGGAAGAGGATGGGTAACAAGAGGGAGGTATGTGTCCACTGGAGACTGGAAGGGTGAGGTTGGCAGTGGCAAGAGAGAAGAAGGACAGGAGTTCAGTGTTGGGAGGGAGAGCAACATCGTGCGAGATGTTAAAGGTGAGGGTGCCAGCTGGGGGGGAAAGGGAGGAAAGGAGGGGCAAGGAAGAGAAATGAGCCATGGGAGGAGTGTGGAGGCAGGGGAAGGAGGGAGAGAGGCAGCGGAGAGGGAGGTAAGTGACAGACGTGGGAGAAGGGAGGGAAAGGTAGGAGGGAGCGAGGCAGAGGCAGTCGACAGGAGAGAGGAAGCAGTAAGGAGGGACTGAGGAAGGAGAGGCAGAGGAGGCATGATGGGGAAGTGGGTGGAAGAGCGGCAAGGGAGACGAGAAGGGAGGAAGGAATCAAGGGAAAACCAAATCTGATATGTTTGCGGGGGGGTGAAGGGGAGTCGTGTCCCTGTGAAATGAAAAGAAAGACCCAGGAAGGGACTGAAAATGTTGTGAAGAAGAAATGGAGAGTGAAGAAAAAGAAAAAAAAAATAATGGAGCCAGAGTAATTCAGTAAGGCAGAGGGGCTGAGCAAAGAGCGAAGTGGAGGAAGATAAATTAGCATTGGAGTAAAAAGCAGAAGCAGAAGGATGAGCAATGTATAACAGAACAGGTGAACAGAGGGACAAGGGATGAGGGGTGGATGTAATGGACACTGTAGGGGGAAGATAAGGGATTGGCTGGACAGATGAGTGTGTGTATGGATGAATGGGTGAATGGATGGCTAAATGGATGGGTGGATGGATGAGGGTTGTAAAGGAGTTGCAAGGGACAAGAAATGAGAGGAGAGGCAGCTGAAGAGACATGGTTAGTGTGCTGAGACAGATAAGTGAAAGGACAGGAGGAAGCAAGGATTAAAGGATAGAAGAAATGGATTGGGACACAGAGACAGAGATGCATTACAAAAAATGGAGTGGAGTGATATTATGTTTGGTTTTTTTTGCAGTCTTGTAGTTACTGCTATTGTTTTGTTGTTGTTATAAATCACAATGATGATCCTGATGATGATGACGATGATGATGTTGTGCCTCCTAAAATTCATCCCCTCCCCTCTCAACTCAGTCTTCCTGGCAGAGATGCTCCACTTGTCAAAGAGATTACTCCCCAAAGAAATACACATCATTGGACCGGTGCAGACGTATTCAACATCAACCAATTTAGAGCCTGGTCCAATATGCTGACGGTGCTCAAGTTAATACCTGCTCAGAGAAGGACCTTCAGGCCAGCGTTGAGTCGACATAATTCACATTGGCATAAAGCATTTTGGGCCTGACAATCAACACCAACAAAACAAAAAAAAAAAATCTCTTCCACCAGCCCCTAGGAGCACAGCTACCACCCCATAAAGTCTCAGCCAACAATACGACCTGTGAAAATCACTTCCCAAGCGTCAGGCAGTGTAGCCTAGTGGTTATAGAGACTGTCCTGTAACAGAAAGGTCACAGGTTTGATGTCCTCAGCTCAGACTGAATTTTCAGTTATACACAGTAAATTTTGAGTGTTAATTAGTATTGATAGGACTTACAATATATAAACACAAGCAGTGTTTGTAACACTTTCAGAGAATGACAATTTCACTGTATAAACATTTCTCTGAGGTAGAGCTGCTCTGGAAACGGAAATAATCTCACTGGTTAAAAACATATACTAGAGATATTCCTTGCCAGTCACGTAAGATACATATGAGGAAGTACAGGCATGAATTCCCCAAAGAAAACTGGGGGGGTATTCCATCAACGCAGCTAATGAAAGCCGCGCTCACTTGAAAAAGCCCGGCTTGAATTAACGTCGACTCTCACTTAAGGCTCAAGCCGTTCCACTAACACAATCCAGCCGTGTCTAGTCAACGTTAACTCTAACCAGGCTTGAATAATCTTGCATTGTGTGTGTGCACAGAGAACATAAGCAGCCCAGAAGAGTCGATTGTCGAAAAGACGATAGTATGTCGCAAAAAGAAAAGAAAATGAGAGCTGTGTTCTTCTCAGCGGCGGAACAGGCCCTGCTGATTAGGGTTGGGCATCGAGAACCGGTTCCAAATTAGAACCGGTTCCAAAATTCCGATTCCAAAGGAATCATTAAGACATTTTAATTTTGATTCTGCTTATCGGTTCCTAAACAGATTTCATTTGGTGGCGGCATGCACCTTTGGTTTGTAGTCCGCCAGTAAAACCAATGAAGAAGAAGAAGTTTCCTGTTTCTTAGTTATGCAGTTTAGTCTAGTTATGCTAAAAGTCCGCTAGCCGTGATGCTAATTTTCGCTATGTTCAACTCCATTGAGTTATGCTAAAAGCGTTAGCGATCTAAAAGTCCGCTAGCTGCAATAGAGTTTTTACTAAAGGTATTAGCTCTCTGAACTAATCCAGCACTGGATGGCGAGCCCAGCCCACAAGATACACAACCTGTTGCCTGCAGTGAGAAGACTGTGAACTAAGGAACACTATTCCACACCTACTTCAAGTGCGGTAGGATTGAACTGTACACACACACATACAGCTCCAGAGACAGACAACATACATAACGTTACCTTTCTTCATACCGGCCATACCGGAGTCTGAGTGACAAAGACTTACAAAGACTTTGAAAAATACCCGGGTCTTTGTTTTTTTTAATGTGCGCACAAGTTAGAAGTTTCTGAATATGACTTGTAAAGTCATATTTAAAAAAAATAAATCAAATAAAATACAATTCTGTGAAATAAGCATGTGACCTGTTTTGACCCTGCCCCTCAGAGAATTGTAATCAAGAATCGTTAAGAACCGGAATCGATAAGCAGAATCGGAATCGGAATCAGAATCGTTAAAATCCAAACAATACCCAACCCTACTGCTGATGGAATTATACGAGGAATATAAAGGGGTCATCACCAGAAAGGGCAATACTGCCACAATCAACAAAGCGAGGGATATGGCTTGGCAAAAAATTGCAGACAGACTAAATGCGTAAGTTATTGTTTCATTTGTATTTATTAATAAATTAACATTCAGATCACTAGATACAGTAAGACTGTGTGGCTATATTATCAGTAGGCTAGACAATATCAGATGTATGTTTAAAATAATGGTGTGGGACCTCACACCCGCAGAGGAACTGGGGCTGACTACTAGCCAATCAGAGGCAGAGTAGGGCGGGTCTTCGCGGAATGCGGGTGGGAAATGAAATAAGACATCTTTTTTATTTAACCTCATGTTCTTTTTAACTCTTTTTATGTTCAGCACTTGGAGTTGCATTTGATGTATGACTTGTGCTATATAAATAAAGTTTGATTGATTTATTGATTGATTGATTTTTATTAATATGGTTTTTGTAACTAAAGTAAACATGTACATTCATGGTCACATTGTGCGAAAAAGGTCTGAACTTATGTTTCCGAACACGGACATGACATAAGTGATGCGAGTGCAGAAATACACCTGACAGAACTGTCTCTTGGGATTCTGTTTCTGCCCGTCGGACATCCTTTGACACGCAGCTAAATTAAGCTTGACAGTTAGCCTGCTACGGAGCAGGCTAGTTCTGCGGTATACGTTACCTTGGTTACTGAGCAGGGAATCATATAAGCCACGGTGATGGAACAGAACTCTCACTTAAATTAGCGAGATTTATCAAAATAAGCCAGGCTTTTCCTTTATCCGCCTTGATGGAATACCCTCCCTTGGTCAATACGCGTTAGTTGCTGTTTTTAATATGTAGCAACTACAATAAAGGCTTTTTACATTTTTGCACCTGCAGACGGAGTGCCGTGGTTTTTCTTTGGGGAATTCATGCCTTTACTTGCTCAAATCTACCTTACGTGACTGGCAAGGAATATCCGTATATCAGTATATTTTTTAGGTATTGTACCGCCAACCACAGAGCAGCTGTTTTTGCTGCCCTCTACTACCTCAGATCCAAGAAGTGCTCCTTTTCTTATGCGTTTTTCAAGATAATCTCAGTTTAAATCTCAATGACAGAGCCAAGGAACTAGGGCTGCAACTAACGATTATTTTCATTGTCGATTAATCTGTCGATTATTTTCTCGATTAATCGATTAGTTGTTTGGTCTATAAAATGTCAGAAAATGGTGAAAAATGTCGATCAGTGTTTCCCAAAGCCCAAGATGACGTCCTCAAATGTCTTGTTTTGTCCACAACCCAAAGATATTCAGTTTACTGTCATAGAGAAGTAAAGAAACCAGAAAATATTCACATTTAAGAAGCTGGAATCAAAATAGTTGGTGATTCATTTAATAGTTGACAACTAATTGATTAATCGTTGGAGCTCTACAAGGAACCACAGTTTTTTCTGGACAAAGCAGGAACTCTGGGCAACATTTAAATAAAAATATTAATTCCATCGTCAGTGCAATCATTCATGACCATGGCATACATGATCTCAGATAGCTAGATAGGCCTACCAGATAGCTATAGGCTTGTATAGCTAGTATGCCTAGTTTGAACGTGGAAGGTCAGCTAGACTTACCTGCTAACCTATAAAACTGAGTAGATTGCATTTTTTCAGCTAGTATCAAAAACACTAGGCTTCATAATATTAGTTACCTCCCCTCTTACCCTTGGGCTTCAGTAAAATGTCACTTAGCCAGAAAAACTGTGGTTCTTTATCTCTGCCCATGAGGATTAACCGAACCAATGGCATTACTTCTGCCTCAAGAGCAGCTCTGCCTCTAAGAAATATTTGTAGAACTAAAACTTCAATCTGCCTCCTCAGCAGCCAGTGTGTCCATGCTGTCAAACTGTCATTGAGCAAGACACTGAACCCCTCCCTGCTCAGTCAAGGCACTCTGGGTCAGCCGCATGCCAAAAATGTAAATTAATATGGGCAGCCACCTCTCCAGTGATGTCCTGATTGATAATAGGTGCAGCCTTTGAAAAATAGAAACAAGGGTCAATCCCTACTTTTTGACAGCAAGGTTATTTCACTTTAATGGCTTTCTTGCAGCTAAGCAGCATGCACAGCCTAGTGCTTTGAGCTTCTAGTTTGTTTTCACAATATATAACAATCAGCTTAGAGACAATAACAAGGTATTGCCCACGATGATAATATGATATGTCCCAAACACAGCTTTGTTTTTTATGCATAGCTAAACATATAATTGTCATTGTCAAATTCAATCATCATTATCAAACTCCATCCCCTAAAACATGCCACAAACCTCACTCTTAAAAAGGATGTCATTTTTAACACACCTGTGTTTTCTTTGGGACAACCCACACACTAAAATGTATTGTCAGTTCAACATGATCTCACACAAATACATGAAATAATACGATAAAATAACTTGGTTAAGGTTAGATAAATGGTTTGGTCATGATTAAATTAAATAAGAAAAACGTTTGTTAATAATTAAAATGTGATTTATGGTTGAAAACACTGGAAATCAATTGTCGAAGGCAAACGTATACGCCCATCCACCACCCCGACCACATCACCCTTACTGGCCACCGTGCTATTTCAATCTCACACTACTTCCTGTTTATAGTCGTGTCTCCTTCACGAAACCGTTCTGTGCTGGGAAAACGTAAATCTAACACTTTACGTTCCACAAACACGTAATTTGCTGTTAGCATGTCGTGTTCATTTCACGAAGCAAGGCAAACGAACATCAGGTATAGGTCATCATATGAGAATGAATGGCTCCAGGTCTCCAAAACAAATCCATTCCCTGTTCAGAGATGGATGTCCTGCCCCTGGACAATTTCAAATCATAGCTTGAGAAATGGCATATTGACCAAGGGTGTAGGAAGTAGGGATGTACCCGAATCCGAATCCGCTATTCGGGAAAGCACAAATAATGCGATGGAAACAGATATTTCTTCTAGTCGAAGTTGCGCGTTATCATTCAAAAAAAACAAAAAAAACAACCATGATTGATATGTCTGTGCGTCAGCCATTATGTTTCTTCAAATCGATTCATATCACTGTGGATGGCCACAAGATAAAAATGCCCATTCTGTTTGCAACATAGGACTTTGATTTCACTAACTAGTCGTTTCATTTACTACACATTATTGAAAAGTGATCGCTATATTCTGTAGGTGCCCCCACCGAGTCAGCGCAAAGCAGGCAGCGGGCTGAGAGCTGACCGTTCCCGGCTGTCACTCAGGGAAACTCTCGCATCGAGGAGCAGGAGGCGTCATGTGCAAGAGCTAGCGAGACAAAAGCCTGGTGTGGCAGCTGGATTTCTTCAAATGAAGCTTAGACCCTGTAGTTTTTAGCTGTATGTGTTAATTTCCTCCATTTAAAAAACCCAGTCGAAATATTGATATATCCTTTTAAGATGTAACATGCTGTATGTATCAGCCAAAGGTTTCATGGAATTTTGACTTAGCGTCCGCTAACACCCTACCAAGTATTTCATGGTTATTTAAACAGACAGCAACAAGTTCAAGTGACAGCAACAAGTGATTTGTGGAGCTAGCAATGGACTCTGCAGCACCCCCAGCAAAAAGAAATCGCAAAAAAATCCAGTATGAGGATGTGGAAATATATTTCATAATTAATTATATGGCAATATATAAATCAATTTGATGCTTTGAAGGCACAAAAATTGCATTGGCAATGAATATTAGGTTAGAAAATACAACATTTGCCCGATTTAACGTGATTTCCGGTATAAACCACGCCCACTTCCGGCCTTCTATTCAAAGACAGATACAGAGACAGATACACTCTGTACACCTCTAGTAGGAAGCACAAGGGACACAGGGGACAACTGAAGAGGATTCAATTGTTCCCTGCATAAACTATTGAACTGATCCTAAATGGGACTTTTATTGTGAAACTAGTCCATACTCAGCGCAGACTTGCCAAAAATGAGCATAAACAGCGTAAATTTGGGAAAATGGAAAAATCAGCTTCGTCAGTCCCTGCCTATGCCAACGCTCAATGCCCATGTGCAGTTTCAGATTGATTGGCCAACCCATTGAGGAGCAAAATGGATGCAGACAGACAGAGTTTTCCTCATTTTATAGTAGGATAGATTTCCCCACGCAAGGTAAGAGCACACTACCTCCCTTCACATCGGTCTAGCATGCTGGTGGATGAAGGTAAATAGGTTGTATGAGCGAGAATCACAAATGAAAGAAAAAAATCTGTGTGAGCGAGTGTTTTTTTTGTTTTTTTTTCTCAGAAAACTGTTAGTATGAACATTAAGTACTACCGAGGCATAAATGTAAATGTGGAGAAAGGAAGTGTCACCGTCAGACCATCTGTATTGTCCAGGACAATCTTACAGCGGCTGGCCTTGTCACCCATGTGTGTAGGAGAAATGTCAGTAAACTAGCCATTGTTAACATTAGCCTTGCCTAGCTAATGGAGCTGAGCTCTCTCACAGTTCACCTTGGCTGCATAACAGCACGCTTAATGGTGTCCTAATTTATCCTCATGGTCAAAATGTGACAACTAGAGCCAGGACAAAATTATATTTACAGAATCTAACTTAATAGAGAAAGACCTAAAGTTGAAGAGTCAGTGCTCTCAATTTATCCAGGACAGAGACAGCCTCCTCCTCACTCACATTGAAACCAGAGACAAAGGCAGAGAGAGAGAGAGAGAGAGAGGATACAAGACACAAGGTAAAATAGTGTGATCTATTCTCCAAAACATTCTAATGACATTATGGAGATATAATGCAATTTCAAACCACAAAGGAAGGGTTTATTCCATATGGGTAAGTTTATATCATTCTACCGTGATTCGATGAATGCACAAGAGGTCCTTTTATGATCTTTTTATGATCCCCCAGGCCAATGTCTGCCCTCCCTTCACCCCCCATTTCAAACTCCATCCGATGCCCTTGATACAGAAACCATCAACAAATTGGAAGCATCGGCCCTAGATGAAGTATGAAGAACCGAAATATAATATGGACCACAGCTCTTTGAAACTGTAAGGAACGAGAATGAGTACTAGGGTCTAAAAGATTGATACCAAGCTATGGAGACAGAAACAAAAAACTGTAAGATAGTGCTGAAATGATTATCGATTAGACGACTGACAGAAAATGTATTCTATTTTTGATAATAAATTAATCGTTTTAGTCATTTAATCAATTAAAAATATCAAAAATTTGCTGGTTACACAAATGCTAACATTTGCTGCTTTTGTCTGTTTCATATCATTATAAGATGAATACTTTGGGGTTTTTTTTGGCAGCTGGTCAGACTAAGTAAGACTAGTAACTTGTGATGGGCATTTGTCTTTATTTTTGACATTTCATAGACTATATGATTAATCGATTATTCTAAAAAATAGCCGATAATGAAAATAATCGTTAGTTGCAGCCCTACTACTACTAAATCTGTATCTGGTATCCAGAGTGAGTACAATGTGTGAGCAGGTAGGTTCAGTGTCTTGCTAAAAGGCTCTTTGACAAGACACATGGCTTTTTGATGAACACACATCGACTGCTGTGGGAGTGAACCTGTGACCTGTTGGTTATGTGACCGTCTCGTTAACGAACAGGCACACCTCAACCCAGACTCGCGCTGCATGGTACATGGAGGGAAATTATACTTGGAAATCAAGGGAAGTAAAAAAAGAACACAAAAGTTGTTTTGGCTGTTTGCAAAATATTGTAAGTAGGTTACATCCCATTGCAAAACAACTTTGTTCTCCCACAGCAAGTAAATCTGGAACAACATGTTGGGAAGCTAAGCCAAATACTCACTTCTTATTATTAGTAATGTTTCAAAAGGACAGGAATACACGCACAGGCAAACATACATACATACACACACATATAGACACACACACACACACACACACAGTGCAAATCCTCTGTGGAATTTCAATCCACCAGCATGCGATACTTTTAGCTCTTGGTTTCCTCATCCTCACCATGGTAATGCTTTGCCACAGAGTCACCACAAAATCACATTACAAATTAACCTCTTAAGGTGTTCAATTTTGCAGCGTGTCACTTTAAATGTTAATAACTGAGTCAGTTCTGGTGCTTCTGCCACCCTATATTGTTCATCGGTGCCTGCAAAAAAAAGCCATTGTCACAGTGCCTTTGGCGAATTTAAATCTTAATAACTCTGTCAATCTTCAGGCTAGAATCAAAATTTTGCACCTACAGACACTAGAATCATTTGCCTATCCAGATTGCTTGCCACATGTCTGTATAATTAAGAGACATGCAACATGTTACCTGTTTTAGCTTGACTACATGTTATAAAATATGGCCCAGAAGAAGCTAAGCAAGTCACAGGTACTCTGAAGTAGTCAGATAGAAAATATCATGTAGATTTTACAGAATCTTCATGTTAAATCTAATGGAAGTGATTTACAGATATTGATGAATATTTTCTTTTTACAATTTCATAAAGGAAAAACAAAAAATCAGCCAGGCTACACAATATATTTCAAAGATTTATGCTCTATTTTATAGAGCAAGCACTAGCTATTTCAGCCAAAATCCTTTAAGTTGACCTAATAATCACATTAATTATATATGTTCAATAAATATAGACTGTCCTTGCAATGATAAAACAAAGTTTATTGGCGGAGGCATACAACCGCGAGGCGGTTATTTTTAGTTTATTTGAAACATGTAAAATAAATCAATCAAGATATATTTTTGAGAGCACAGATTTCCCTTTATTTTGGTTCTTAACAAATAGTGATGAGCTTCCAAAATATGTAGCTAACAGCCACAATACTGACTGAAACTGCCACATTCTCCAAGGTCGTTTCAACCAAAGAGCCGTGTTTTACCATCGGATCCCCGCGGTTTTGGAGTTATTAAAATGTTTGTTGCTGGTGTTAAAAAAAACACTTGACAGGAATAAAATGATGGGATTGATCTTTAAGAGGATGGGAACCCACCGTCTGCTGCATGTGGTACTAATACATCCACTGCAGCCATCACAACCACCATCATACCTTATTACCTGTGTAAGCTCCAGTGGTCACCTCTCCCTCACCAGTATGGTCCATTGCCTCTCATCAATCATGGTCAACTAGGTATGGAGGCTGGATGGAGGCTTGGTGGGGGTGGAACCGCATAGGGAACAAGCTCCTGTAGCCTAAACATATGTAAGCATTGTTTACACTGTTTACAGATCCATGGCAGCTGATCAACTGAATTTCAAGGTTATTTACAGTTTACTGTATGTAGAATACAAACAGCTTATGGAGATATGTTTTCTTTGAAATATCGCACCTTCTCCTACGATTTCTCTTTTTGTCTTTCACTCACTTTCTAGGTCTCTCACACATGCTTAACACACACACACACACACAAACACACACACACACACACAAATAAGCGTGAAGGTGTAGAATGGCCCCCTGGCTTTGGGCTAGATGATATCGTCCATGCTTTGCTGGTCACATCCAAGGTCAACTGCTTGATGAAGATTGATGTTGGTGTGATGTGGACCCAGACTAGACAGACGTGTGTGTGTGTGTGTGTGTATGTGCATGTGTGTGTGTATACATTGTTATGTGTGTGACTGTGTGTATGTGTGAGAATACATTGTGTTTACATGCTGTTGTGTTTGTGCATGTATGATTATGTGTGTGTGTGTGTGTGTTTGTGTGCATGTTTACTGACTGAGTGCAGCACTTACCTTTTTATTACATAGTGTATCACACACGACAGCAGAACTTCTTTTATTTCCTCACATCTTTCTTACAGTACAGAACAGCAACCTAATAAACTCAATTCCAGGAGTATTGTCCTCTCAAGCATGACATAATTTTTCAGCCCAAACAAGGGGTTCTGGATCCCGCCCCCTTTCAGTCTAATGTGAAAATGAATAGGGGTGTAAAAGGATTGCATTTAACTACGTCCAACACTAATATTGATTATTTTTTGCTTGCTTCCTCTATTATGCATTTCTTTATTTGTTGAGGTGGATTCTAATGGGTTTTGAAGCTGCAATGAAAAAATAATAAAGTGCATACCATACATTCCAGTATTTCCTGGCTTTCATGGTATTTCCTGAAACGAGGATAACGCAACATCCGCACCATGGTTGTTAGCAAATTATTATAATTTTTTTCATTCAGTAATGCATTAAAATATGTAATAACTTCATCATATGTCATTTGTACTTTTATTATTGGCCCCATTTGATGAACAGAATGATTGGCAAACGGGATCCAAAAATCCCATTCATTTTCGCCATGGCAGAAAAAGAAATTGATTCAGATAGATGACGAGAACACTTGAGTGGACTAATTATGGTGGTTCTGCATGTCAACATAGGACTAAAGATGTACCTACAAATCAGGGAATAATTGAGGAGACAATCAAAATATACAAACTCATTCCATTATCTAACCATCTAATTACTCGACTCATTCCATGTTCACAATTAGCTTGGCATTAGGTTTGCAGTAGATTAACAAGCAGGTTAGTTGTAATTGATGGGAAGCCAGAGGATTGCTGCTGTTTTACTTGAATGTATGTGTTTGGGTTTGACACTTGATGAGTTCAGATTTGAAATGCATTTCTATACTGAACCGACAGGAATTGCTGTGTTAGATGAAAAAGAGACGTGAATTCAAATCAAACATACCTTTGCGTTGGTGATGGTTGATGTACATGACTAGTCTAATGATATTGTCCTTTGCAGTTTATCTTAACTTTTCTCCATGTTAGTCTGTTTACCCTCACTGTAACAACCTGTCAGTGGGGTAGCAAAAGGCCAGCACCTATATTTGACAGTTACAAGCTGAGAGGCAGACACACAGACACTTGTGCTGTTATCCCCAGTATTACTCTCTCTCTCTCTCTCTCTCTCTCTCTCTCTCTCTCTCTCTCTCTCTCTTTCTCTCTCTCTTACTGTCAGCTGAGTAGCAGCAGCTTACAGCAATGAGGTGCTAAAACAGAGAAAACGAAAATAGCCGTGATTTTTTCCGCTTCTATTGCTGGCAGACACTGATCAAGGAGGGGTAAATTGTAGGGTGACGTCTGCTGGTTTGCCCGGGCCAACCACAAGAAACGGAAATGACAAAGTATGGCGAAGCGGCAGCCAGACGACCAGATATATCGAGTTTTATCTGATGGTTTTGACAAACTTCACTGCTCTTCAACTTTTTCTGTCTCTATGTCTATCTATCTCTGTCTATTTTGTTTTTGCTCTCTCTGTTTTTCCCTTTTCTCCTTCTTCCTCTAACTACTCTAACTCTAACCCTGTCTTAATCTTTGTCTAACACTCTCTTTATCGCTTCTCTTTCTTGCAAACAAATGAGAGGCACTAGAGCCTAAAACATTTCCTTTCTACAGCAATTACAGAGCTTAAGGGGCCATTTGAGAAATAAACAAGACCTTGGGTTGCTGTTTTGGCTTGGATGATGAGTATAATATCCATATATACAGGTTGTTTAGTTTCAGTCAAATGCTACAAAATGCTACAAAATCTGTTTTGAAAAAGATATGCATACCTGAAGTTTGTAATTCAGTATCCAAACTGCAGAGGATCCAGTCTGTAAAAGTGTTATTCATTTGTCAACCAAGGAGTTGGTTGACAACAACATTGTCTACTGTCCGTTAAAAAGTACCACAATTAATTATGTCTCGCCAACATGCTACATGTTAGGTGGGAACATTATGTTCTCATGGTGGTGCTTGTGTCTGTCTGTCAGTGTGTAGATACTGTACGTTCTTGTGAATAACTCAAGGACAATACATGATAGATATGTCATACTTACACCACAGGTTCCCCCAATAGAGTAGATGAGCTGATTTGATTTTGGAGCACCTTGCTGCATAAATTAGCATATTAATGAAGAACAGTTTTTCTTGAAACTACTGTAACTCCTTAAAACTTTAAGATACATAGTTGATATAAATACCACTGTCTTATGTAAAGACAAGTATGTTGACATAGAAATGTTTGCTATTTAATGTATTAATTGGCTTATTTAATGACCTCAGAAGCATAACTGGTTATGTATATATAGGGATTATCAGGCAGCTCAAGCAGCTCTTGTTTTAATTTTGTACTATCAATCATTTTGTAAGAGATTACTCTTATTTCGGGGCCGCTGTGGCTCAGGAGGTAGAGCGGGTCGTCCACTAATCAGAAGGTCGGTGGTTCGGTCCCCGGCTCCTCCAGTCCGCATGTCCAAGTGTCCTTGGGCAAGATACTGAACCCCAAATTGCTCCCGATGGTTGCGCCAGCACCCTGCGTGGTAGCTTGCCGCCATCGGTGTATGAATGTGTGTGTGAATGGGTGAATGTAGGAACGTGTTGTAAAGAGCTTTGGATAAAAGCACTATATAAATGCAGTCCATTTACCATTTCAAATGGTGAATATCTCAAAATGTATAAATGTTAAGATAAGTTAAGTTTATCTTTTTCCCATGGCGCAGCCGAGGGCATCATGAGGCAAATTCAGGTCAGTCAGTCAGTCAGGTAACGCTTAGTGAGATGATGCACTTCGTCAGATGGCCTCTAGAGGGCGTTTTTGACTGTGCGATGCAGTGTTTCAAAAGTTGCTCACTGTATGGATCTAATGTATGGATCGATGTCTAATGCACCTGATGTGCGCATCATGTCATGTCTGTAATTTGGAGATGTAAGTTTAAATGCTTCAGTGCATAGAATTGAACAGGGTCTGTACAGGATCTGTGCTTGTTTTGTTTTTTTCCTGAAGCAGCATCCAGACAAACATACAGTAAAAGTTGTAGACAATATACAATATAGAACAATGCACAAAAGGAAAAGCACAATCAACATGAATTTTACACTGAAAAAAGCTGAAAACATTTAACATTTTTATAAGAATGCCAATGGGGGATGACATTTGACTTGTTTCAAAGCAATTCAGCTTGGTCCAGTCACTTTCTTGAAAAAGAGGGTTGAAATATAATTACCTCCGCCACGGAGGTTATGTTTTCGGTGCCGTTTGTTTGTTTGTTTGTCAGCAGGATTACGGAAAAACTACTGGCCCGATTTTCATGAAACTTTGTGGAAGGGTGTAGCATGGGCCATGGAAGAACCCATTAAATTCTGGAGTGGAGTGGAGCGGATCAGATCCGACTCACGAAATTTGCATGTCATAGTAGACTGGACTATTGGCCTTGGCGGAGGTCTGCGCTCTCCGAGTGCCCTTCTAGTTGCTGAAGTGGATGATTTTTGCAGTGTATGACATTCTTGGTTTGATAGGAGTCAGTGCCGCAGAATACCGCAAACAAGAAGTCTTCAGGCACGACACATAGTGATATCAGTCAAAGGGAAGTATTCTCAGCGTTTGTTGCACGGTGGGAATTCAAGAACAACTTTTCATGGCAGCAGCTCAGAATAGCACCTCCATACAAATTCACAGTCTCGCTGAATGACTGAATGATAGGCTCTAATGAGGTAGGAGATGTGTGAAAACTCTCTATCTCCTTCATTCTCTCTCTCTCCATCCTCTCATTCTGTCACTCTTTCTCTCTCTCTCGCTCTCACACACTCTCACACCCCCTTTCTCTCTCCATCTCTTTCGCATGCATACACATACACACATACGCCTTTACACACACGCATGCACACAGACTCCTACACCTCCAGAAATAGAGGCAGCAACAGTCTCACTGAATCCCTCAGCCCACATGTTGATAATGTCACCTTTCAGTGTTTCATTACCTTGTGCTAACAATCAGAGAACAGACTCTCTCTCTCTCTCTCCCTCCCTCTATCTCCCCTCCCCCCTCTATTTTGGGATCAGCAGGATGTTTGAGGGGGAACTGTCATTCCATAAAATTGCCATAGTGAATGTTGCTACACTGCAATTTCTCTATCGCATCTGGAGAGGGAAGAGAGTTTATGATCCTTTAATGTCAGTACTCTAAGTTGTAAACTGCACTCAGTGGAAATATCGGATATAGGGAGGACAGCATGGAGGCAAGATCCATAGCGGAGGAAGTTGATTCGTAATTAGTAATGTAGTGGTAGATAAAAAGATGGGTAAAGTATGACCTCCAGTGATCATCATAATGCAAACGACCACCGATATAAACAAAAGTCAGAATACTTTCAGAAAAGCACTAACTCCATCCTCATGAAATGTAGGGGAGAGCGGGGTAAGATGAACCAGTTTTTACTTTAAGTAAAATAAATGCTTCCACCCATATTTCAGGATGTTGACTTTCAAATTAACTGGTAAGAGTGCAGCTAAATGAAAGAATAATAAAAATACAACCTCTTAAAAAAAAGTGGTCCCTTGTCTCAACTTACCCCATAACCACTTTTTTTGTGTAAAAAAATAATTAATGTTGTTTTAGTCCTTGGTAGTAGACCAACATTTATTGTGTATATGTTTGAATGTAGCTAAATTGATATTGAGACAACAGCCATTAAACAATGAATGACTTTTTGTTGCAAAAAACAGTTTGAGCATGAATGTAGGCTACTTACTACTTATCCTATGTGGCTAGTTCCATCGCAGCCATGTTGAAATGGAAGTCCTAAATGCCTGGTCACATGACACATAGTGCTTACCATTGCTAGGATACAGGGGGTGGTTCAACTTACCCACTGGCTCATCTTACCCTGCTCTCCCCTACACCAGTTTGATATAACTTTTATGTTTACTATGAGTTTATATCATAAAGAGAAATACAATGGCAGGTAAGCTGACTACATCCCTGTTCACAATGTCCTGTGTAACTTAACTAACAGGGGATCCTAATAAGGACAATAAAGAAAGAATCTGCTGAAATAAACACCTCATATGTTGATGCTAGACATCTGCTTGTGATATCAATAGGAAAAGGTGAATATCCCTAAACACGTCAACAGTCATAGAATAATATCTAAAATCGTGACACCAATGCAATGCAGGAGATTAAAACTTAACTTTAGGGAGGCCAAGCCATGCTCAATTGACTGCTGTTTTGACTTTTATAATTGAAATCAGCGTTCAAAATTTCCCCCGTGATTTCCCCTAGACCCAATTTGGGTTTAACAATTTCCTATGGAGGCAGGAGGCAGACAGGTGGGAAATGTGCATCGTGCCTGAACACTATGATTTAGTGCGCCTAGTGCATCATTTATTTGGATGTTGTTTTTAGTCTTGTGATCTTATCTGTTTGGTATGATGTGTGATGAATCTTGTTCTGGCGCTGGTCACAAACAAATTAAAATGAACATTGAAGAGCAATCTAAATATTTATTCTTAATCTTAAAGACTCCATGAAATGGCACCTTTACTTCCTAGATTTGATGCATTTCCTGTTGAAACAGGATGTTGGGGCGGGACATAATGCAGTGAGGGATCATTCAAAAGTCTAAACCAATTGAATATGAATCAGGGAGAGAAAGACAATTTTATTTGATGGGAGGGGTACGGAGGGCGAGATCTGATAGCTTTATTGGTTAGAATTGTATATTTATGCCTGCTAGTGCAGCATTCATTTCATGGGGACTATAATGTTAATCTTAATTTCCATGCAAACCAGTGTTGTGTATTTTTAAAATCGTGCAAGGAAGTCGTAGTTGGAATTATACAGTATAAACTCCCTTCATCTGGCGACTTGCTGGCCTTCTGTTCGAACCCCCAAATCCATTGGCCTTTCTAGTGTTTTTTTCTAGTGTCTTTACACAGTTTTGTATATTCAGAGCATCATACCTGGGGATTTGAGGTTTTGTTTGTTAATTGTTGAAAACATATGGACCTAAGAGGTAGCTCAAAGTTTTCCCACATTCATTTATTTTCCGTGAGTAGGTAGCGCAAGTTGCACTAGGTAGTTTAAGTATCCAGGAAAAGTATTTGAAGGAAAGCAACTAAGCACTGGAACAGATGGTCAGTGAGATTTTAATGCCCAGGCCAAACTAAACTGTTGCGCGTTGGTTGGCTAAATCTCAGGGTTATAATCAGTGTTATGTAAACTGACAAGTTAGAGCGCTGCTGCTGCTGTGCGGTCTGCCTCCGCTTCATGGCCCTACTTGCTTGTGTGTGCAGCGCTGTTTGTGTGTGCGTGTGTGTTTGATGTGTGCGCAAGTAGACGTGTGTGTTTTTGAGAGAGAGAGAGTAAGTAGCGAGAGTATAGAGAGAGATAAACCAAGCTCTACGAGACAGAGAGAGGCAGAAACCAAGAGGGGGAGCAAGAGAGAGAGATTGCAAGATCAAGAGAAGCAATAAGAGACATTGAGAGAGTGCTGTTTGAGCATGCTTAGCATCATCCATTTTCCTGAATCACCCACTCAGAGCAGACTGTGTAGGAGCAGGGATGTGATTAGGAAAACCAAAAAGCAGGAGGAAAGAAAACTCTGAATCAGTAATTTCCCATGAGAAATGCATGCCAATTCTTTGTCCAAACAAAGGAAAATTAGAGGTAGATAGATAGATAGATAGATAGATAGATAGATAGATAGAGAATGACACATATTAGATATCTTATAGATTATTGCTCAAATGTCTTGGTGTAGGAGTATAGCTCAATAAGTAATGCATGGAGTTTGATTCACACTTGAATGTTCAAGAGGCACTTTTGATGTACCATGACATTATTTTTGGACTCATGAAGCTTGATCAGATATGTTCTATATGTCAGATATAGAACAGAAAAAAACAGAGGACACGGGAAAAGGGCAGGACAACAGTAATGTTGTTCTGTGTTGACATGAAATCATGACAAAAGTCTGATCACTGGCTTTCTTCTCCTACAGATAATACATATACACTCATATGTTTGGCTAAGCTGATTTATTTGCGATCTGTATGGTGAAGATGTTGCCCTGTTCGCCTCTGCCTCAGCTGTATAAAGGCGGGTTTGGTGATACATCACTGATATGAAGAGTAGATTCTTGGCTGGGAATTGTAACTGGGGCCAATTTGTTCAACAGTACAAGATTATAAGAGACTTTGGAACGATGGAGGTATAGTCAATAAAATCACTTGAAGAAGTGTGACAGTGCGTATACATGCATCCACACACACACACACACACACAGACATACAGAGGTGTATGACAAAGTAGTCCATTGACTGTCTTGGTATACAGGGAATCAATGGTAACTGCACTTTATAGCCATAAGGCGGGGAAGTATTGGTCTAACCTTTAACTCTCTGTGTCAATAGAAGAGGCAGCAGAAAGGCCTCTACAGTCTTTGCCTCGGGTTACCATATATATTCTACACATAGAGCCGAGCAGTGTAGCTCTTTTTATTTTATATTCATATGAAGGGTGTTTATAATTCATGGCATTTTGTAGGCAATCATGAATATTTGAGTGTGAAAAGATCAATTGGTTGTGTAATGCAGTTGCTTGCAGAGCTTTGCAGACTATCTCTGGCTTTAGCTTTGGATTTACCTCCTTATTTTGCACTGTACTGTGTGTGTTTGTGTGTGTGTGTGTGTGTGTGTGTGTGTGCCTGCCTGCAGCCAATACACAAACCCTTGCCATAGTATTCATATGCAGGACATGAATGGATATTTGCTCACAACATTTGTGTATGCAAGTGCATGTTTGAATATCAGTACTTGTATATGTTTTTGTACATGCGTATGCATTTGATTGAGCTTTCTTTAATGTGTAGGCACATTTGTGTATTCACTGTACACACGTGTACTTGTGTGCGGGATATGTGGATTTGCTTGTGTGTGTGTTTTGTTACATTTGAGTGTTGAATTGTGTGTATTGGATGTGTGTATGTCTGTAATTATGTGCATATGTGTTCACTTTTGTGTATGAGTGTGTACGCACGCATGTATGTATTTGTGTATGTGTGTGTGTGTGTGTGTGGGCGTTTGCATGTATATGATCATGCATTTTTATGTGCGTATATGATGTGTGTTTGCATGCATGGGCAAGTGTATGTATGAGTGTGCAAGCCCGCCTATGTGTGCGTGTGTCACACTGGACTTGGCCTGGAACAGTGAGTCAGAGAGGAGACGCCAGCTTATGGCTGATTGCAGAGAGCAGCTCACAGAAGGGAAGCCCCCCATCGTCTTCTAGAAAAGCCTGATTTATTCCTCTTGATGACTGATTGAGGCAAGTCACTGCTAATGTGCTGCAGAGTCGGAGCTACATACTACAGCCAATGTGTCTGGTCACTGAAGAACCCTATATAGTTTGAATAGTGATAAAGTATGGCAGACTGATAAACTCCCCACCGAAACACACACACAACAATATATGAATGATAAGTGCACTCACATGTATACATTCAAACATGCAATGATAAACTATGAATGACTCACCATTAAAAAGTCAATGGGATGTACTTTATGATCACATTAATACACATTAAATTAGATGTCAAAACGCACTAACATATGCATGATTGATTGTGCACTCAAGCACACACACACACACACACTTGCACACACCCATGCAGAGACGCACACTGACACACACTCAATACATGAACAGTAACATGGACATGCGTGCTCACATACACAGTCACACCAAAAAAACGCACAAATATGTATGAAGACACACACACACACACACGCACGCACATACGCACACATATCCCCACACACTTGTGCACACATGACACAGAAGGCCATTAGACGCCATTGGGTCACTTATTGCGTGTGGTAAGTGATACAAGAGTGACCTCTCGAAGTCGCACTGTGCTTTTGAATGTCAATTTATAACTCATACGTGCGCTGTATAAAATGAACTTATTATCACCATATAAAGGCGCTATAGTGGACGCACAAACAGAAATGGGAGGGGGGGCGTAGTTCGTCAATATCCCTTCTTTTAAAATTCAAAAGCACTCTTCGCAGCGAGTGATTATTTCCCCATAACCTGCACATCCCTCACCTAAATTACCGTCATCCATCTCTCTCCGTTTAGCCCTACACACACACACCTCTCCAAATTACCTCACTTCGCTATCCGTCCCCATCACCTGCCCAGGGATGGAGCTGTGAGGAGGGAAGTCGCTTTCGCTTGCCGCATTTGTTTGAGCGGCGTCATTGGAAACGGGGCTTGATTGATCGCTTGCAGTGTTTTGGGGAAGCTGTCCCCGGTTGCACACGAAGAAATTGTCTTCTTCGGCAAATGAATGAAAGGTTATTAAAACGCGTGGTGGGGAGACGAGAATCGCACTCTTTTCTCCTTTTCCACTATCTGCCTCGTGCATGCGCTCAAAACACGCACGCGAGCACGTGTTGGTTATGCATGCCCGCACGTGCACGCGCGCGCACGAGCAACTCGAGTCACATGCAGCGGTGGCGTCTGGTTTTGAGAGAGAAGAAGAGAAGCAGCTTGAAATGATGCGCTACTTGCATTACAATAGCATTTGGGGACCTCGGCGGCGTTGTGTAGTTCTCAGTGAAATGCCACATGCACCTGCAGCATCAGGTTAAGGGCGAAACATGCAGAGCGCAGAGAGCGAGAGAGGGAGAGAGAGCGAGCGAGAGAGAGAGAGAGAGTCCTTGTCATACAAGTGGAACAGATGTTTATTGTTATGTACTTCTTATTTTTTATGTCAATATTTGTATTCAATTGCATTTAGAAGCTTTGGCAATACTGTTCATCTAACATTCATAACATTCATAACATAATTGAGAGAGAGAGAGAGAGAGAGACCTCATTGAATACCGACGCATATAAGCCCATGACGTGCCTCATAACTAATCACGCACATGCACTACTTTAACCACGCGTGAGGAGGCAACACACACACACACTCACTCACACACACGCGCACAGTAAACGTTGCACTGCAGACCAGACTGACGCGACTACACTGCCGGCTCACTCTCCCTCCTCTGATGAAAATAAACCTTCAGTAAATAATGCATCGAATAACGAGTAGCTCCCATCCAAATCCTCTGTAAACCAAACATACCAAAAATCAACAGCTGGGATCTGTGGGTGTGAGATCATGAATTATACGGATATTAATAAACTGCCCGTAAAAAAAAATGCCCTGGTTATTCTCCTTATCCGTGGTCCTTGGTGATGAAAATGTCCTCTGATTTGTAGTTTAACTTGAAATACGCAGATGACTACAAAATATACGCTTGGTATCATCAGGCGTTTTTTTTTTCTTCCTTTTTTTTTTTTTTTTTTTTTTTTTTTGCAGATGCACACAGCTCAGCGCTCCTCGCCGCTCTGTGCTCAGTCTGGAGTGGCACGGCTATA
The DNA here is from genome assembly GCF_046629955.1 of Centroberyx affinis. Taxonomy (NCBI): domain Eukaryota; kingdom Metazoa; phylum Chordata; class Actinopteri; order Beryciformes; family Berycidae; genus Centroberyx; species Centroberyx affinis. The sequence continues at coordinate 309,979 of NW_027279412.1, read as the reverse complement.
GCAGCAGAATATTCGGCTGTAAACAGAGACACAGTGCTGTTGTCTCGATGCGAAACGTGGGCTTTTAGGAGACGGTGAGTGATTCAAGGGGGATTTTTATTGCAGAGAGAAGCTCGTCTCATCAGTGCAAATCTGGTGAGGGAACACGAATTTCTTAACATTTTTTGGAGGTGCCTTTTTTTTCCCTGCCTGTGTGCGCGCATCCGAGCCGCCGTGTAATTCATTCTCATTAAATGTTTTTTTAGTATTATTTCGTTATCGTAAGTACTTACTGCTCGGTTTATGGTTGCTAATTTTGTTCATAAGATGCCCTGTCGTGGCCGCTGAGACGCTCATTTGATGAATGTCAAACGCTGTCTTTTATCTCGTTGGAAATTATCATAGGAGTCAGGGAGATAGACAGAGAGAGAGAGAGAGAGCGAGGGAGAGAAAGAGAGAGAGAGCGATGGGGAAAAAACAAGGGATCCGGTTGAAAATGTAAGAGGATTTGATTTTGCAGCCACTGAAAAGAGATTAGGGCGACAGCAGTGGAAGTTAAATTGTGCTGCATATAAAATGGGCGGATTGGTCTTTAGATGAGATTGGTACCACCTTCTATTCTAAAATAAAATCGCCTGTGCTCGAAGACAGTCTGTTTCTCATGCACTCTTTAAGAGGGACCGTTGCTGAGCTAAAACCTTTATTTTGGGCAGTGGTCTCAGTATATAGACCTGATTTGGTAGTTTGGTAGAACAATTTTTTGTTGTCGACAGACTGAGAGAGTTCAACTCACTACAGCAGCACCAATGAACAGTGAGAGAGACCTGCGCATACTCAGCATCGTCAGCAGCCGCTTCTCCAGCCTCAAGCTAAAATTCGTCAGATCTGAGATCACAGAGGATTTTTCTCATTCAATCCGCCTAGAAAAGATATTCACAAAAGTTTGAGGATATAGGCAGCGAACACTGAACATACCCCGACTCATCTGCTGTAAGTGATTTTCTCCATTTTCTCGCCTTTTTTTTGTATCGGAGCAGAGGAAGGGGAGAGGGGAGTAACACTTGGATTTAGAAAGGGATAATTTGGGTTGCTGGACACTGCTAGAATAGGAGAGGAGTTTTATTGGGGGAGAGGGGAGTTTGCCGTCGAAATGAAAGCCTTTTAGAGGGTATTGTATGCCAAACGAGAACCATTCGGTGTTTCTTTTTAGGAGGCAGCCTGGTTTCAGCACCGCGGACAGCGCTCAGAATAAAACGGCATCATCGCACATTTGCTTAATTACTCCGCCACGCACGAATTGAATCACCGTGCATGTTTTTAGACCAGCCTTGCAGGGATGCCAGTTGCATGCTTAATTTCGCTCTAGACTCAAGATATTCATATAATGCAGGGGAGGGGGTGGCATTTCCACTGAATAACTTAGAAAGTGTGCTTGTGCGGGATTTTCGCCCCCCTTCGTTAATCTGCATCATCCCCGCTTTATCAAATCCTTGTCAACCACAGGATTTTTTATTTATTTTAACGGAGCATTGTATGTCCTCCGACTGCCATTCTATTGCAGTGCACCTTGGAGGAACAGAAGCAAGTAGCGGGGGCATTTTTTACTATATAGGCTATATTTCATTGGCTGAATTTTGTAGTCGTTTGTGGAATAGTGGTTTAGCTGGTAACAGCGCTTTTCACAAGTAAGTAATTGGTTCACTCGTGGATACATCGATTATGGTTTCAGAAATGGACCCTGAATCAGGGCAAACGTGTTTTGCATTACACAATAGCGCAGGCTATTGCTTACACACTTTACGACCTGGTCGGTACCGTATCTTAATGATTAAGGAGGAAGCGAATACTCTTATTTCACGGGATTTGGTTTGATATTGCGGTACTGCCGCGTTTCACATTGCAGACTATGAGTGGAGGCAACTGTGTACAGGTGCTACACGCTCACACAGGATGTTATGTGTTCGATGATGCGTTGCTTCGTTATTTTATCTCATTTATTATGCAGTAATGCTATAGTTTATACTGTATGGATGTGTATTGGGTGTGTGTTATCAAAATCATAGTTACAATGGAGCCCTTTCTACGCGGCGGTTAGCCAATGCCTGCCCAGTAATCCCCAATTTAAATTCGGTCTCCCTCATAGTTAGGGTGCAGACTATGCTTCTGTAGATGTGGCACCTAATTCAAAATGATGTGAAATCTTTAACGGCCCCTGTGTATGTGTCAAGTGGCATGTGATAGCCTAATGCATGTGGCAGGGCCATTTGGTTTGATTCATGTGCTGTCAGCAGATCTGTGTGGGGTGTTAGGAACCTCTAATGTGAGGGACCAAAACCTCACACAATACATTTAGGAGCAGCCTCCACGTCCACATTGGTGGTTGTTGTTGTAGCACAACTGCACATTTATTGGCACTTGATCTGCTTGAGGTAGTGGTGGAACACTGATTCATATTTTGCTTCACCCTTCACATTACATTGCTCCAAAATCTAATCATATTGTGTTTATTCTCTCTCTGTGACCTCCAGCAGTGAAAGGTCCTCATATTGCAACTATGTGTGGACGGAGCAGGACGGCCTTGCTGTGTCTGTGGGCCTGCTTGCTTGCGGCCAACAGCGTACTTGGTGGGAAAAGGTAAGAATAAACTTTACCTTACCTATGCATACATAACTGTATATTACATAGCCGTAATAAAAGGAAACAAGAAGATCAACAATGGGAAAGTATTCATAATGAATATTTGTGGTAACATACATTTAGGCATACATTTAAGTCACAAATGCAGTCTCCTTCTAGTAGATCATGCCTTGACATGATTTGGTTTTTAAGCATGTGCAAGCCATGCTGTGACACAGAGAGGGGGGTATGAGGCAAATTCTCAGCGGAGCCATATTCAGTGCTATAGCTCTAAATATAGCCTATATGGTCCTATAAAACACTGGAACACTGTGATTGAGCAGTTATGCATTACCTACAGAGGAGACTCAATGTTAATATCTCAAGAACCCCCAACAAGGGGCAGAATTGCAATATTGAATACAATTGTGTTGAGAAGCACAATCACCTTTTCATGCTGGAGAACATTCCTGATTGCTTGCCAGCAAAGCGGTCAACTGGCTAGCAAGTCAATCAGTCAGTCAATCAGTCAGTCAATCAGTCAGTCAATCAGTCAGTCAGTCAGTCAGTCAGTCGGTCGGTCAGTCGGTCGGTCGGTCGGTCGGTCGGTCAGCCATCCCAAAGGGCCAGCCACTGATACATTCAACCAGCTAGTCAGTTAGCCCATCTATCTAAAGCTAACAGCTGATATCCTCTAGAGGATTAGCTTTGATTTGTAACATTCATATTGACCATGTTTTTTTCTGCCTATTGCTTGGCCTGTTGGGTTACACTCTTTTGGAATATATTCACTGTGGTTGTAATTGGGGCATCCCCACAGGACACCTCCATGCTGTATAATTGCATAGAGGTAATAAGAAGTGCAACACAGAGAGAAGATGAGGAGGGTTTGGAACCAAAATAGCAATTATCCATGTTACCGTAGCGCCGCTTCCTTTTGGTTCACTAGCCTTGTGGGACAACATTGAATTACATTATACAGTTTTTAGAGTTGTGCTGTGTAGTAGCTGATGTGTCTTGCGCCCCGGTTGTTTTGGCACAGATGAAGCACATGTGTTTTTTCTTATGGCTTGTCTGACAATGGCTGTAGGGATAGTAGGGCCAATGTACAGACACACTTCTCAATGTCAGCACCGAGGTGCCGGATGTCACCCAACCAGAAAGAGAGATATGAGAGAGAGAGAGAGAGAGAGAGAGAGAAAGTGACTGGATGAGAGATGACAGCAATATGACCCACTATCATGTGACTGCAACAGCGCTAATCCCCACATGATTCAAACGACGGGCAGGCATTCACGTGCAGCACACCTCAAAACATCATAATCCGACTCCACTCCTAGGATTAATGTGGATAACTTTGACATAGCACCCAAAATAAGCATGCAGACCAATCAAATATTCAACACATGTAGAATGAAGCCGCAACAAAGCCGAAGGTAGAATACAAGTGCACAAAATCATGTGGGCTCTCATCCCATTGTGGTTCTCGGGAATCCTGGAGAGATTGGAGAGATCTGGCTTTTCTGCAAGGTTGAATAATTCAGTGGAACTGTCAGAGGCAGTCATTGGAGTTGACTTGAATGGTGATGTATTGAGATGGTCCAACTAGCTTCCCTCTCAGTGACAACTGCTACACCACGAAGACATGCTCCTGTATACAGCACATGTTCCAGTTTACATGCCGTGGCAGGACATGCATGCATGCAGACCGCAGATGGCATGTTTCCTATTTAAATGTACAGCAGCACAACACAGATCACCACAATAATCACATGGACACTCATCTGATTTAACTGATTAATCATGACTGTTGCTTAGGTTTGAGATGTACTGACATTCACTGCTAGCAAAACTGAGGGTCTGATTTACTGGGTTTGATGTACTGTACATCGAGCACATTAGGGGAAATTACACATCCAGCCCCAAAAAATAAATAAATAAACGCTGATTACTTTACTGAGGAACTGTCACCATAAACTGCAGAGCAATTATCACCCAAAGATTTACTGTATAATCCCCCCCCCCCCCCCGAAGTCACCCCCACACCCCCACACGCACACACTCACACACCTTGGGGGATTTCAAAGAGACACGGTAATCAGGAAGACCTAGCACTTTGCTACAGTATGTTGCCAAAGAAAGAAATTGCCTCATAATTAGATATCTGCAGAGTATGGGGAGAGAGAGAGATCTAGTGAGAGAGAGAGTGAAAAAGACAGAGTTAGAGAGAGAGAAGGAGAGGGAAAGCGAGAGAGGGAGAGGGAGAGAGGCAGAGCGAATGTGAACGGCACTGTTGCTGTTCAGATGACCTGTAGATGGGGATGGTGTACAATGTTTTATGAGGAAGTGGCCCCTGGCTGATAAACATGTGTATTCCTCCTATTCCTGACTGGAATATCCTGTTTTCTCCGTCTTCTCTTCATCCCTTGGCATGCACCCCATCCCCCACCCCTCCACCCCCCCTTCACCCCTGTTTCCCAAATACGCTGCAAAAATATCCATATTGACAAGACATGCAGCCTCACATTCTTACATTTAGTGTGAAAGTCGTAAAATCTTTGAAAACAAATGAAAAATTCTGCAAGTGGGGTGAGATAACTCTATGTGTTTCCAATATATTTACACTTGTTGTAGGAATTTTCTAGAAACAAGTGTCAGTATCTTGATACAAGGCAGAATAATGCAAATCAGTTGAAACTATTTCACCCCATTGGTAGATGTTTTGATTCCTTTTAAGGAAAATGAGGAGATTTTAAGTCTCAATATTACATTTACTGACTTGTTAAGATGGATTGTTTTTGCAGTGCATTCCCCTCTGTCAAGAGTAGTTTAATTATTGGTGAACTTGAAAGCGCTAAGGGGCATCCTTGTTTGTTTCCTGTGTTGGTGGAGGCTGTAGCAAGAATATTGTAACTCTGGGGGTAGAGCAAAAACTGTTTGCGTGTCACATTGGCTTAGAGTACGAAATGGAAATGAGTAGAGGTAGAAACTAGGAGCATTTATAAAAAATGGGGGAAGAGGAGTTTGTGTTTACTTTTAGCGTCACCTGACCTTCTATGCATGAAGTTTATATTTTTTGTGTTCATGTTTAATTGGCTCCCCAGACCTGAACAAAACATATTAATTATCACTTTGGAGAATGGCACAGTAGTTACTTCCAAATTATAGTATATTAGATTGATGCAAATCAAAACTGTTCATCACATTTCCCAGAGATCAGAACCTTGCTTTTTTTTTTTCTCCGTTATTTTTGGCAGATAGAAGGATGTTCGTGAATTATGGGAAATTGGTGGCAGAGGGATGTGGCATTAACCCTTTTTTACAAATCCATGTGTGACGTTGGTGGAGCATCCTTATTTAGAAAGCAAAATCTGTAGCAGCTCACATTCAAAGCTGTGGGATCTGCTTCAATCCCCACTCCCCATCTCGCTCTCTCTCTCTCTGTCATTCCCTCCCTCCCTCTCTCTGTGTCTCTCTTTTTAAAACTCTATTCCCCACTTTCACTTAACAGTATCCTCACCTTCCCTCAACCTCATTCTTCCCCTTTTATCTCCCCCTCCTCCATCTCCATTATCTCCATCTTTTTTTTTCCTCTTCTTCTGTCTTTTCTTCAGAGGCGCTTCTCTCACGTTTTTCCAGCCACCATCCCTCCTGCCCTGCTTCCTTCCCTTCCTTTGCAGGTCCCTGCTAACTAATCTTGATGACCTCCCCCTCTCCTTGGAGCCATTCAGCTCGCTGAGCTTGTTTCCAAACACTTGGCAGTGTTTATTTAGCATGCAATCAAACCAGTGAGGTCCGCCACTGGCGAAAAAAAAGTGGGAGATGATGATTGCTTAGGGGCACAATAATTTCTGAGAGACTTTCATGTGATTATTCTCAGAACAAACACACATGCAAACATATGCATGAATGTGCATACACATGTACGTGCACACATTACAAACTTGCATGAAATCAGGTATGCAAACACACATACACACACCCTCTCTAACCACCCCCATCCTCCTGCACATCCTACCATTAAGATACACAATGTAATTAAAATCTGTATTGCTGATGATGAGTGTGTTGAAATATTTATGAGTGGAGATGGTGCAAACTCTACTCTCACAATTACTGATTGTGAGTCGCCCTAAGCATTTTGTTTCATGTTGTTCAAAGAGCAAATTCAGTGAGGCCTTTGTGGTTTTAAAGACCATATTAAGGTATAAATAATGTATTATGATTTCTTTTCTCACTCTGTGTGAGATTGTGTGTGTGTGTGTGTGTACGTATGCATGCATGTGTGCGAATATGTATCTGCGTGTGCTCTGCATGCACAATTCTACATCCTGCTGATGAAAATAACTGTCACAATTGCAAACACGCCTTTATTAAAATTCAGCTTTTTCAAAGGGAGAATTCAAGAGAATGTGCCTGGCAGGATATTCTCCCCGGCAGTCCACCTCTGTGGAATCACTTGCTGATTCTTCTCATGATCTAAATCCTGCTGTTCGCACACTGCTCATTGTAAACTAGCAACAACGAATGTGTCAGTGTTATAAAGGATTTGACGGAACATTACTGATTTTTTTTCCTCCTTTTTGTCGCAACGTGATTCACTGTGCATTCTGTGCTGTCCATTTAGTTACACAGGGACACAGGATTGTTGTTGTGGCTCTGATATACAATTCGTATTCAGAGTTTGTTCTAACTCTGTTTGCAGTTTTGACTGTAGTTTTGGATTCTAGCTGTGACTTTAAATCTTCTTCTTCTTTGCTTTGCCAGCTCTGGGCAGAACGGCATGACAGATCAACAGAAAGATAACACTACTGTGTTCACCAAGATCTTAGACAGCCTTCTGGATGGCTATGACAATCGCCTCAGGCCAGGACTGGGAGGTCAGTAAAACCAATTGAATTCACTGAATCTATTTTGCCCTTCATGGTGACAATTTAACATCATTAACTTATTGGTAATGAACCTGAATTAGCTGCACAGTCATCATCTGCAGTCCCTAGGTATATTATCCAAAAATGACTGGCTCCTGCAACTAGAGTAATATTCATATGACTAAATCATATGGCGGTGTGTTTGCTTTCAATATGAGATTTGTGTGTGATAATTTGAAAAAAAGAGTGAAGACTGATTATTCTTTTGTGGAGCAGTGAATAGAGTAAGCATTGTCAATAGAGGCCAGCTCTTGTAATATAACACAGTAAATGTCATTTTATTGTGTGGTCTCCTACTTCACTCTATTATGGGCTGTCCATTGTTAAAAAAGAGAGACAAAGAGGGGGCGAGAGAGAGAGAGAGAGAGAGAGAGCGAGAGAGAGTGTGAGTGAGTATTGGCGTGTGAAGGACATTGAAGATCTCCCAGTGCGATGCAGCAGGCGTCACACAGACAGGGGAATAGCACCGGGGCCCTGTAGAAGTTCAGCAGCCGAGGGGGAGAAATTATGGATTATGACGGGAATCATTCATAAATCATGCTGTCATATTTCAGTTTCAAAATCACAAAGAGCACTCCCCTCTACACACACGCACACACCACCCCCGCCCTCCTAAATGTATCCTCAGCGGATCCATTTTGGGTATCAGAATTACGGGACCTGAGTGGCATATTTTTAGTCAGCAGAGTACAGCAATGCGAGAATTTATTAAGTGATTGAACCGGTGTCGGCATAATGGAGCTGACACTGAAACCAATACCAGAAGAAATGGTTATCGACATCTAAAATGGGGTTTAATGATGCTATTTTTTTGTGACAGAGTGTGTTTGTGTGTGTGCGCACATGACAAAGAGTGTATGTTTGTGCCACGTGTCAGTGTGTTAAAAACAATGTTGAATGGATTGAATGGATCAGAAGCTATAGCCAGGTGGTCTTGCATTAACAGGTAGTTAGGGGCTAATGAGCGGTCCTGATAGACACTCACTCTCCCAATTTCCTGCTTCAACAGAGCGTGTAACTGAAGTCAAGACTGACATTTTCGTGACTAGTATCGGGCCGGTTTCAGACCACGACATGGTAAGGCTCTTCTCGCCTCTTTTTTTAAATGTCACTGGTTTTCCCCCTTGTCCCTGTCCCTCCACCTTCTCACCTCTCCAGACACTGTGGTCTGTAAGCGGTAAAATATTTATTAATTTGATCATTCATCCCATTAACTTTGGATGGGTAAATAAAAATGTCAAATGTGTGAATTGTATTTACTGGTGCACAATCCTTAATCCCACCCTAGATAAATGCCATCCCTGGTCGTAAATGTGATTGCATGCGATTTTATGTGCATGTCGATATTTGTTGAGTACCGTGACCCAAACAATGTTTATTTGTATTGGTATGTTAATAATGGCCTGAATTTTTATAGTGGTTTTGCATTTGGAATTAGTATTTCAAGACAAGGTCCATGCTGATTTGTCTTTACTGGCTCCCAAATTCGTGGATATTGAGGTCCAAGGGCCAAGGCATAACATGGTGATGGGCTGCGAGTCTGAATTCCTTCAGACATTGATTATTTGGAGCCATAACAAATAGATATTAGTGTCTTGGGTGTTTTTACATCGTAATAAGCAACTGATCGCGATTTCACTCCTCAAATGTAATTAAATAGCATCAAAAATAGCTAAACCAAATAGCTTATCTCATATTATGTTACTGTGATCTGAAAGGTCAAACCACTCTCGAATCCTATTCTGAGGTTTTTGATAAACACTTGAGCTTCAGAGTGTTTCTCTCAGATGTTTGAGTCTTGAGTCTAGTCTACAGCCAACATGATATGAAATGATCAGATGATGAAAAGTTCATTGTGATTGCTCATTGTGATGTTGGAAAATCCTTTAACGTACGATCTGACAGTTAAATGAAAACAAAGATTTCATTAAAGCGCACTATCATATCATTTCAATATCACTTTGAAAAAAAAATACTATATCAAAATATGAACCTGCATTAACAATGGTGAAATTGTGCGCCATCTGAAGAAACTGTAGTCTATTTAAAGATGTGTTACAAATCAATTACCTGATCCTCGCACCATGCACATAGGAAACCCATTTAATTCAATGCAAATGCCTCTCTGCCTCTCCTTCAGTCTTTGAACAGAAGAAGACTCCTGTTATACGCACGTGAAGTGTGTGTACTGTATTTGACATAATCTCAGTTAATTGCGCTGCATTGTCTGACATACGGGCCGGGACTATTTTGCCGCTGTGTGAAGTCACGGATGGGCCAGGCCAGGAGGAAGAGCTGAGGAAGATAGCTTCCTCCAGCTAGCTAGCGCTGACCCTCATTTCCCATCCTCCGCTATTACCTTGAAGCTCTGTTTCAGCTCATACTAATTATCTCACACGGACGGAGAAGAAGGGGGGGAAGAAGAACAAAACTACAGACCACACTGTAATTTCCACTGGCTCCCTTTACTCTGCCAGGCAGTGGTGTGGAACCATTAAAATCCGCTCTCAGCCACAGTCATTAGTTGGCTTCAAAATGAAATGTCTTCCTAATTTTGCGTCCGAGGCTTCTTTTTTGTGTCTGGTATAATTTAGATTATTGAGCACTGACGTTTCCCCAAGTTAAATGGTAACAATGATCATTTTTGGCACTTACCTTTACAATGTAATACCAAATACCACCGGAACCAAACGGTTCTCCGGTGGTATTTGGTATTTTTGCAATTAACATGCCCAGTTGATTTTTTACACCATAACTATGTAATTACGGAAGTGGAACAATAATTAAACGGCAATCACTCATTCGGCTGTGCAATATCTTAGTAAATATATAACAATTAGCATGCTCTAATAGTGGAGGTGTTGTTTTAGAAAGCCAGAGAGCAAAGCAACTCCATTCACGAGATCCACCCTATGTTTGTCAAAGCCTTTAACCTGAGCAGACAGTAACCAGCAGGGAAACTAGGCCAAGGCTACCATAGGAAAGCCAAAGTGACAAGAGGAAGAGAAAGAAAAAAAAAGTGAGAACACAAAAAAAGGGTAAAAAGTAGAAAAAGAGGTTGGATTGCTCATCATCCTCACCAAGCCCACTCTGGCAGATAAAGGTAGAGAGAAAACAGCTGCAGGGTGGCGGTCTGACTTCTGGCTTTCCCCCTTCCCTCTCCTTCACTTTCTCTTTCTCTTTGTCTCTTTCTCTGTTCCTTTCTGTTCTGCTATTCTCTCTGCGTATCTCTCTACCCTCCGTCCTCCAACAACAGGAGTACACCATTGATGTGTTCTTCAGACAGAGCTGGAAGGATGAAAGGTTAAAGTTCAAAGGCCCCATGGCCGTGCTGCGTCTCAACAACCTGATGGCCAGCAAGATCTGGACCCCTGATACCTTCTTCCACAACGGCAAGAAGTCTGTAGCCCACAACATGACCATGCCAAACAAGCTGCTGCGGATCACAGAGGAAGGAACACTGCTCTACACCATGAGGTAGGCGAACATACTGCACTGCTGCAATAAAAGTTTTTAAAAAGACTCAAAGACTAAGAAGAAGTTGAGCCTGGAGCTAGCAAAGACTCTGTGTCTTTGACTTGATGGAGAGAAAGGACGGAGAAAGAAGGGCGCATGTGGACCGAGATCCATATAATCTGACAAGCAACTGTATGATTAAGGCAACTTTATGAATACATTTTCACAATAAATTAAGAAAATGTCACAAGGCTGAGAGAATACAAAAAAAGCCAAAACAAAAGTAAAGTTTCAGTGATTTCAGTTGAAGCTTTCAAATGAAGAAACATCTATTTTGGTTTTTGTTGAGCAGCAGGACTTGACATCACCTGAAAGTGCATTGCTTCTACTTCAACACTCAAACTTACAGTCTCACATATATGTTTCTGTGTACATACAGATGATAATCAATACTCTATTTATTTTTTTCTTTTACACATTATGGTTAGTAGTTTACAAGTCCCCTGTACCATATATATTTCCTGTGCAATTTGTATTTTTTTCCCATTGTAGTAGCCCCCAAGAAAAGTAAAATTGGTTTCCCCTGTCATGATTTATCACTGTTGGGATGTTATGTGGCAGTTGGGAGCGCTAAGATAAGGTATACCACCAGCTGAGGCGAGCGAGGGCCACACATGGCACCTCACAGCGCAGAGTTTATATTTGAGCTGAGGGCTTGTAAATAAAAAGCTTTAAGACACTACGAAGCTCGATACACACTCCAGTGCAGCGCTAATGTGCGAGGTCTAGGGCGAGGGTCGTAAAACATTTGTTTTAGCATGTTTATTAGCGGGGGAAGGGGGTGGAGGCAGAGCCCGTGTTGCTGTCACAGATGAGAGAGATGAGGGATGGATGGGAGATTAGTGTGTCACGGGTGGCCTGACATGCTGTTTTTCACCAAGCTGTCAGGAAATAGAAACCCACAGCTCAGGGAACTGGAGCGTCTCTGTCTGTTCGGGGGAAAAGTGGCTGCAATTAGATCGTGTTTGGGGCTATGAGACTGGAGAAATGTTATACCACATGTTCCTCGTGTCTCACTGTTCTGTTTTGTCATTCTTGCGCCTTCATTCTTCCCCTTGTTCCCCTCCCCCGTTCTATGCTTTCTCTCTTCTTGGCTCCACCATGCACTCTAGCGTGGTTTCCATTTCTTTCTCTATGTTCTCTCTGTTTTTTTCTCATTCTCCGTGTGTCTCTCTGGCTCTCTCTAGGCTTACAGTAAGAGCAGAATGCCCCATGCACCTGGAAGACTTCCCTATGGATGCCCATGCTTGTCCACTCAAGTTTGGCAGCTGTAAGTCCCCCCTTACACACACACACACACACACACACACACACACACACACACACACTTGCATACAGACATACACACACAAAAAAATATGCATGTACGCATACTTCCTTGGCAGACTGTCACTGCCTCATCCAACTGGAAGCACGACCCCGGCACCAGTCCCTGATAAGGGATGACAGTCTGGTAGCAGCTGTTCTCCCAGGGGAGCTGTCCTCCAAGGCCTCTCTGGTCCCCCGTTCAGCCCTGCCAGGCCCTGCAAGACCCTGCAAGACCCTGGCAGGCGTGCGGTGCACAGACCTGTGTTTATCCAAGGCAGCACTCTCTGTCATATTTCCAGAGCATCGCGCCAGCTGCTCACCGCTGCCAGCTAGCCTGACCCCGAATCATCCTTGAGAAGGCAGAACGAGAGAGAGAATGAAGGAGTTTAGGGATACAGATAAAGAGAGAGAGAGAAAAATATGGAAAGACAAAGGGAGAGAAAAGTAGAGGGGAAAGAGAGCAAGATACACAAGACCAGGGAAAACGCAAAAGTGAAACAAAGTGAGGCAGGCAGAGAGCCGAACGTGACAGTGTGTCTGCACCATTCTGGTCTCTTCAGAGAGCAGCACAGCGTGAGTGAGAGGACCGAGCCTTCAACCCCCTTTAAATTGAACTCAGTCCCTAAATATTTCAGTGATGAGCTCTCTTCCTTATGCTGCAGTCTGCAGTCTACCCATCCTTTCCTCTGCAGTGGTCCAGCCACACTGCAGCTTTGACAGGTTGGGTCGCCGGAGGGAAGAAACGTCTGACTTGGCTGTTTTAAGGTCATGTTGTCCTGTTGGGATGCTGTTTGTTTATTTCTTGGTGAGATGAGATGAGATGAGATGAGATGAGATGAGATGATAAACAGGTTTGTCAAGAGACAGGAAAATACCCCCAACTGAGATGAAAGGAGACAGAAAAAAAAGAGATGGAATGAGCAGAGATGAGATGAGGACAAGGTGAAACAAACAGATAAAATACGATTAGATAGCAGATGAGACGAGATAAGAAGAGCTGAGATGAGAGCAGACCACACGAGATGAGAGGAGACAAGACTAGATGAGACAAAATGAGATGAGGCAAGAGAAGACCAGAGGAGCTGAGCCGAAGACCTAATTTCAGCTTCGTCTGGCGTCCCAAGCAGCTCCAAAAATACATCCCTCAAGGCAGCACATGACAACAGACAACCAGCTGCAAAATAATTTAAAACCTTTTTGCCCCTGTCAGATGCCTACACCCGGGCAGAGGTGGTGTATGTGTGGACCAGAGGTGCTGCCCAGTCCGTGGTGGTGGCAGAGGATGGGTCCAGATTGAACCAGTATGATCTGATGGGGCAGAGTGTGGATTCTGGCGTGGTGCAGTCCAGCACAGGTAGGTTTCAGTTCAAAATTGGTCAGAACACCCTTTTCACACCCGTTTTCTGCATTTTGGTGTGTTCTTTATTAGTGTTCTCTCTGGAAAAAAAAAATTATTTGGGTAGATAAGAAAATAGGGTAGAATTTTTTGCAGTTTGAATTGACTCCAATGGGACTTCATCAATTTGGCTTCAGATATTCATATTTTTTATACAGTTCCAAACAAAGTTGCTGAGTGAGATTTACATTCAGTACAAAAACAGAACAGGACAAGTCAAATCTCACCTCTCACTAGAAAACACTTCAGCATCACTAAACGTTCATCACAGCACAAACAAATGGACTGTCACAGGTTATTTTGACGACTGTATCACAGCTCCTTCGCATCTTCAATGGCATCAGTTTGTAGCTTTACAAATGAGAGGCCATGTCCCAGATTCATCATTTCCCTACTGGCCATTCCATCTATTTTTTTTTCCACTTCCTCTTTTTGGTCCATTGATACTGGCAAAATTAGTGACAGCATAAAATGGGTGACCTGTTTACGTTGACGTTAGCTTCAGGCAGGAAAGTAATGCTTAAGAAAGCCCTTTCCCCCAAGTTCATGCTTTGCCTTATTGGCAACATGCTCCCAAGTGTCAGTACATACCTGGATCAATTCCATAAGCTAATTCTGTTCCTGAAGTTGATTTATTAAAACTAATTTAATTAATTTGCCCTTGCTATCAACTAAGTGTGCATTGATCCTCTTGTGTATGTCTCTGTCAAACCTAAAAACAGCCAATTTATTACAACCTAATTAAGTCCCATTGCTGTTTCAGAGGCTACTCCGTCTGCCTATGACTGACTCCGTCTCTCTATGAGCGGCTCTGTATGCATTGATGAATTGGATCGGGTCTGGTTATTGAGTTAGTTGATAAATGACACCTATAACTACACTGATAAATCTCTGCTGCAATAAAACTGTAGCCCAAAACACCATAAACCGTTTAGAAAAACACTTCAGACTAGGGACAGATAGATGTCCTATCTAGGTTATTATAGTTTGACAGCACAACCCAACATCACCACTTAAAGCATACACCAGAGGTATACTGCCAGCATAGTACTGAGAGCTGCCAGCTATTTTATTGTTGTTGTTGTTGTTGTTGTTGTTGTTGTTGTTGTTTTGTTTGTATGTTTGTTTGTTTGTTTGAGTTAGATGTAGAAGATCAGATATTCAGATTTTATTCAACGTTCTAGCTACTTGGGATGGGCCGAAATGCTTATCTGATGATACGATTTGATCTGTGATATGGGGTTCACGATTTGATACAACCACAATATGAATATAATAAATACAAGTTCAATGACAACAAAGTCTGACTGTGCAGAATTATGCTTATTTCTGAGACACAAATCTTTCCAGCAATGGCAATGGCTTGCTAGAATGTAAAACAACTTAAAAATGTCACTACAAAGTGCAAATAATAGAATTTGGATGGAGAGCTTGTGAAATTGTGATGGGCAAGACATCTCATTTGTGATTACTACAGCAGAATCAAATGGAGATAATATCGCAATTCATTTTTCTGTCCCACCCTACATATTGTCCCATTTTTGTATTGCAATATAATGCATTTTGATATGTCATCCCATCCCTACTAGCTACTATTGCCACAGATGTTTGATTTTGAATACTCATCCTTATAAATTGTTGATTATTGGTTGTCATGGTTGCTGGTGGTCATTTCTACTTATTCTCTACTTTACATATAGTATTGTCAGTGCATCACTCTCGTCCTAACTCCTTCATGTCCTTTGTCTGTTGACCACAGGAGAGTATGTTGTGATGACAACCCACTTCCACTTGAAGAGGAAGATTGGTTATTTTGTGATCCAGACATACCTGCCCTGCATCATGACAGTCATCCTGTCCCAGGTGTCCTTCTGGCTCAACAGAGAGTCTGTCCCTGCCAGGACTGTCTTTGGTGAGTCGTCCGCTCTCTACTTTTCTTGACATGTTTGGTTAGAAAAGTGAGCCTGTTACCAGAAGTCAAAACTCCCTTGGAAAATCTGGTTGGGAGCTGTGATTGAGACATATTTGGCCTTCACTCAAAAACTGCAGTCCGGGTGCCTTTCAGCAAGGCACTGAACCCCCAAGTTGTTCCAGTGGAGCTCCTTGAAAACCACATACCATTCTGTCAGGATCCATATTAACAACTACAGAAACCCTGTTGCAGACTTTCTGGACCTGTTGTGGCCTTGTAGCAACTGATATTGCAGCTGTAACTGCCAGATAATGGAACAACTTGTATTTAAAAAAAAAAGTGTAATAAAATGTCATAAAAATGTAATACAAAATACAATCTGTTAATGCAATAAATTGAATCACATTATTACATTATCCAACAATTATTATTTCACAATGGATGGGCCATATTTTTACCTGATTACTTATAATGTGACAACTCAAGTAATTCCATTATAAGTCAATATTATTACATCCCTTATGAAATAATATTTGCCAGTTAATGTAATAATGACATTATTACATTATCCAGCAATTGATTAAATTAACGTTATTTTTATTATTATTATTATTATTACATTTTCAACTCGTATCAGATATTTTTTGTTTTGAAGCTGTCCCTTATTACATTATCAGTTGTTACAGGGCTTATATGAAAACAGTGTCCCAGGAAAAAAATCATTGAAATATGAATGACTGTAATAAAATTTGATGGCAATTTTCAAATGAAATACTACTGCCAATAGGTTTTGGACTCAATAGAAGCAACAGGGAAAGGCACACAGTCTGTCTCCACACAGCTGTCACTGACCATAAAGTGCAGCTTTATTTCTTTTCCCCAAAGGATAGGAACATTGTTTATGCATTCAGCATGGTGTGTATCTGCGGCAATGTGAACACCAAATTTCCACGTGTTTAAAATGCTGGGGTCACAGCATATATATGGTCTATTGCCGCAAGGTATTGTGTTGGGTGAGTCCCCCTCTCTGCATCTCATTCTTACAGTACAGTTTGATTAATTTCCATTTGATTAAAACAAAAATTGTGATACGTCGACTTTCATCCCTGGAGAAACACTTTAACTCTGACATGGACAAATCAATCATTTAGATGATGTTAAAGACAAGAAAACAGATGTCTCTTTAGGGTTGCATAATCAGTTGCCTAACTAAATTGTACAGTGTTTTGTGTAGATATATTCTATTCTATTCTATTCTATTCTATTCTATTCTATTCTATTCTATTCGGTCTCTGCACCAACGAGATGAGAATGAGTTAATCAGTTGTGGCTAGCTGCAGTGGAATTTCAAGCACAAGGCTTAGTGTGAATGTAGATTTACGTGCTCTGAATGTGTGTATGTGGGTCTGCCAGTGTGTGTGTGTGTGTGTGTGTGTGTGTGTGTTTGCGTGCCTGTGTATGATGTAAGTGTGTGCTAGTGTGTGCACAGACACTTCGTACACACTGTGTGTGTACGTGTGCATGTGTCTGGGTATGTGCATGCATGTGTGTTTATATGAGTGCCTGCGTGTGTGTGTGTGTGTGTGTGTGTGTGTGTGTGTATCTGTCTGTCTGTCACACTGAGGTCTTACATAACACCGCCCAAAAGGAAAGCTCTTGCTAGTCTGCAGCATGCTCTGTAGCAGCAAAGCACAGCGGTAGGCAGAATGTCCTTGAGTTACCTCACCCTACTCATTCTCCCTCTCTCTCTCTCTCTCTCTCTCTCTCTCTCTGTCTCTCTCTCTTTCTCTCTCACTCTCTCTCTCTCTCGCTCTCTCTCTCTTCCCATGGATGTCAGTGTCTCCCCTGGCCCAGTACTTAAAGAGCTTTCCCAGAAACATAATACAGGCAGAGTGTCTAACTATGGCACCAGATTTTCCAGCTCTGCATCTTCCTGCAGATTTTTTTTTTTTTTTTTTTTTACCCTTCCTGCAGTGTTTTTGTGTCTGTGTGAGTTTGTGAATGTGTCTTTATGTGATTGTGTAAGTGTGTGAGTGTGTGTGTGTGTGTGTGTGTGCGGCATAGCGAGCTACCTGCGGTGCTTGTCACGTGTAGAGGGGAAATGAGGATGGCCTAGATTAGATTCAAACAACTATCTAGGGCGTGTGTGTCCCTTATGCTATCAACGCTGGTTCTGCTCCATGAGCGCACATGCACGTCCGCACACACACACACACACACACACACACACATACACACGCATGACTAAACATGTATGTGTTTGCATGAAGACACACATACACAGCAACACAGCGTACCAGTATACTAGGTAGGTCATTCATGTGATTAATATGCATCATTTGAGACAGGAGATGAGTGGGCCTCATCTTCAAAGAGGTTACAATGTCAATACCGCTGTAAATGAATCATTAAAAAGACATAGGAGACAATGAAAATGCTTTATTGCCAGCTTAATCATTTGGTTATCGACTGAGTCAGAGATTTATGTGGTGTATCAAGACATTGTACGTGTGTCTAGTGCTTGTTCTGTCAGAATGAAGGAGTACGCTCAGCTGTCTTGTCACACAAATTCTGATATCTTGATGTAGTGCTTACATTTGCCTTGGTGAATCATATGTACATGAGCGGATATTAATTTGCATTGTCATATAGAGCGCAAACAATACTCAAGTCCTGATAAATTGTAAACTCAGCCAAGGAATAATGTGTTGTATGTTGAAGTTGGACAAAAGTCAATGTGTAGTGCTCGTGTTGACAGTGATCTCGGCGCTTGTAATGTTTGCTGTTTGCAGGGGAAACGTGTGTTAGCACTTCTGATTCGGGTTGTCAGTCTTGTTGCCACTTTATTGATTGTCTTGAGAGTCATACTTGTAAATGGTGCATTGAAACAGTCAACAAGTGGTGTTGCAGAAACAAGCAGTTGTGTTTTGAAACAGTCAATTTAGGGCTTTGCAGAGTTTCAGATCATGACAAGTCTGCGATATAGTTGATAGGTGTGTAGAAACAAGAAACAAACAAAGAAGCAAAAACATGAATTAAGCAGCTCTTATTTTGGTTAAAGAAAAAATATGGTACTTTTTAATATCCATTTATTGTGTTAACACATGTGCAGTTCAGCTTAAACTTTATTTCTCCTGCAGACAGTTTCAAACCACTCTCTTCAAACAGCTCACCAATGCTAAGAATGAACATCTAACTACTAAAAAATGAACTTCTTCTCTCATTGCCACAGATGTGACCAGGTTTATGTTTCCAACACAGATGTCCAAGGCTGACACAGAAATCCCATTAACATGAACAAACGCAGCATTGAAAACACTGTATAAATTTTATATCACTATGAAGCACAGCCTCGGCACTAAATCCTTCCCTAAAGCCTGCCCTGTAGATGAATAGGCAATTTAAAAACACAGCAGTCGGTAGAGTTATCTTATTTATCATTGTGCCGATTAAAGAGGCTGATTAGTTTACAGCCAGATCGGTGTAGTGGAAAACAGTTTGTAATTCATTTATTTGCGATCCAAATGAAAAAAAACAAAAACAAGAACAACAAAAAAACAAAAACTAACCAACCATCGATGGTGCTGATATGGCGCTCTCTCTTACTTCCTCTGTACTCTTTCTTACTCTCTCTCTTTAAGCTGTCAGGGACAGCAGCGCTCAGAAGATTAGCTCTCTTTCTTCTCTCCTCTTAAGAGCGATTGGCTGGGTATTTATTGGCTCTCCCTAGATGCTGTTTAATGTATCTGCTCATTAAGGAATAACACCCTGTGTGTTTGTGTGTATGTGTGTGTGTGTGTGTGTGTGTGTGTGCGCGTGTGTGTGTTGGAAGGGAGGTTGTGTGTGTGCATACACATGTGAGTTTGTGTCAATACGTGTGCATTTGCTATGTTTGTATGTACGTGCTCATATTTGGTGGTGTTGAAGTGCATGCGGGTGCTCAAGCATTTATGATTACTACGTAACTGACAACACTGTTGACAGTGCTGCCAGTGAGACGTGTGTATGTGTGTGTGTGTGTGTGTGTGTGTGTGTGTGTGTGTGTGCGCATGCCACTGAGAGTGCAGATCTCACAGCTGTGGGAATGTGGTGTTGGCACAGTCGCATCACTCCCCCACCGATTACCGTGTCAATCCATTTCTTCATTTATACAAAAAAAAACAAAAAAAAACAGAGTGAAGCGGTGATATTGAAAGTAATATGGTTCTACTGCTGGTGGAAAGAGACCCACATGAGGCTTTAGTTATTGATAAGGGCATGAATAAATCAATAGCCTAAAGGGTGAAGCAGCACACTGGACTGCTAATAGACAGCCAGCAAGGAGAGCTTCACTCCTGGGACTGGTTGTTGAGGGACTCATTGTTGTCGAAGTTGTCTGACATCTCTACACACAACAACCATGCCTATTCATCAGCAGACTTCACAGCACAAACAACACTAGTACCCTGATTATATTATTTGTATAGGAGCCAATTGATGATCTACTTACTCTTATCAGTAAACAAATACTCAACTGGCACTAAAATGATCTCGTCTCTAGTCTGATATACATGTGGGAAAGAAAACAAGTCCATGGTCTCACTAGATGTGTCTTAAAAGTCTGAGGCATGCTTTCATGAAGTTAGCTGAATATTCAGATGTTTGCCGCTAATATGTGGACAGTATATTCTAATGTGATCAGTCCTCCGGCAAATTTCAATGGTCCTGCAATGTCCTTACTCAGGTATAGCTGCACAGTGTGCTGCTGAAGAGTTTGTAAAACAGTTCATTAACAGTGTAAGTAAAGTAAGTGAAGTTTATTTATATAGCACTTTTCACAGAGCAAAGTCACTAAGTGCTTCACAAGAGTAAAATAGTTAAAAACAGTAAGACATTAAAACAATAAGTCATAAAAACATCCAGAATTACAGAACAGAGGCTAAACAAAGGCCAGTCTGAACAGATGAGTCTTAAAAGCTGCCTTTTTGAAACAGAGTCCACACATCGGTGACTTTATTATGAAGCCCTCTTGAGCGTCCTGCTTAGATACAATGTTCTAATGTAAATGTAAATGTAACTTACAAATGTAATTTACGTTTGCCTTTTAGTTAACATTATGGGCTACGTGTTCTTACTGCAAAGCTTCCCTTGCAGGTAGCCCTCCCACCTTGAGACAGTCTGCCTCACCTTGTCATTCATCACCAGAAATCTCTAATTTTGTTTTCCCCCAATTTGCTTTTGCCGTGCCATATTTCTCTATATCTTGACATTTTTCATTCCTTCGTCACCCTGTGTGTTTGTGCGTGGAAGAAAGTGTGTGCATGTCGTGCGTGTGTGTGACTGAGTCTGCACACAGAAGCAAAAACCTTGTTAAAAGATATGTATCATATAAATCAAGTGTCAGTGCTTGTGCACACAGAGCTAAATCGAGTGGAAGGGACTCACAAGAATTGAGTTACACCACTATTAATCCAGTTAGAACTTTCCAGATCAGTGGCTTTGTTCATTAACAGCCTTCAAACTGACTCCCTCAAGTCTATTAGCCCAACATGTCAAATGGAGTCATTTAAAACCAGCTTTAGTCATGTCCTAATGAATCAACTTGCTAGTGTTCTAAATGATTCCTAAATAGGCCCATCACTAAACAGAAACAAAGGGGAATGGGGCTTTGTTCCTCATGGAGGTGGGAACACACACACACACACACACACACACACACACACACACATATGCATGCACATGAACACACATATGCACCCATGCACACACACTATCAGCTCAAGCAAGCAAGCAACAAAGCAACTTACCGCTTTTATGGCAAACAGTCTAGTTGAAAGAGTTGTTTCCATGGCAACTGAGCTTGTTAACCAAAGTAAAAATAAATATGAATCCAAGCAATGGAGCACATTTGTGAAGACTTGTGTAAATACCCAATAGTGTTGTCTTCATCCTCCCCCACAAAAGCAACTGACTGACTTACTGGCAAACAAACTACCTGACAGATTGACATTACTCTATTTTCACCTGTCCCTCTATCCATCTTTCCATCCGTAGCCCTGTCTCTCCAAATACGCTTATCTCATATGTGCATCTCATCGTTCCTCCCAGCCAGCACCAGTCCCTTTGGATGCTGCTTATTCATCTTCCTTCCACTCCCTCCATCTTACCTCTATGGTTCTTCTAAGTGCAGAAGCTCTGGTTGTTGTGTGGAGAGTGAGGTGGCAACGCTACCTTGGCATGGCGCACTGCTCCAAATCTCCACTTCGCTCCAACTACAAATTATTATTCCTCAAAGCTGTTACAATCCTATTACGGCTTTATGTGATGTATGCAGCAATGTTCTGTATGCATAACGGTGGAGGATGTACAGTATGTCTGAACTGCACAATACAACATTAACTCTAGTCTACATCAATATTTTCTTTTAACACATTATACTCATTGACACCTAATTAATATATGAAATCTTCGTGTGAACAGTATTCCAATCAGCAAATTAATTGAACAGCCACTCATCAGACATGATCCTGTCCAGCGTGTATTGTTATAATGGGTGTGCAAGAATTGTTAAAGCTCACACAAATAATTTCCTATTTTGCAAAATTCCAAAGAGTATAAAATAAAGGTGTGAAAAGACGACTTAGCGTCACCTAATGTTTTTATATCCCCTGCTTTTCCACTACCATGCGCACTTCCATGATGATGTATCGACAAGCCCTCCGATGCCCTACTTGAGCAGTGAGCGCAGTGCAGAACTCTGGTCATGTGTGGGCGCCTTAAAGAAAACAGTAGAATATGAAAGGCAGCCTTAGCTCCTCATCACTCTTAGCTAACCTAGTACCATGGCATGGACAGTGTCTCCACTTTCTACCACAGGGAAGACGTATGATGCTGCCTTTTTATGCAGTTGTTGTACGTAGCTTGTGACTAGCCTATATAGCCTATAGCCTATATATAGCCTATATAGCCTATATATATGCAAGTGTAAAGATAATAGTTTTAAAAGTTTGTGCTCCTGACAGGAAAGATTTCTGACTTTATGACTATGGTTATACTTTTTGAGACTTGATGTTTGAGATCTGATTCTGATCACATCACTGTATTTCCACGCCTGGCCTGAAAATGGCTATTATACGTCTCAGTGGCTGTATTTATTTATATCTGTATCTGCATTACTTTTTCCTGCTCCCTCTCTCTCTTCATCTCTTTACATTGCTTGTGCATGCACTACATATATTTTCAATCACAATTGACCACACTTCCATATCTGGTTTTGAAGATGTAGTGATAGCAATGTGAGCAAAATCTGAGTCACATCACAACTACAAACTGTGCTGCGCCTTGTTTTTTTTTTTGTTTTTTTTTGCTTTGTTTAACATTCATGTTGAGGCAGGTGTTACTCTTGAACATTCCTCCCACTCTACATAATTTTTGAATTAATTAAACAATCTACATAACACATTTGATGAAAGAACATACAATGAAAGGCTCAGAATAGATAATGTTTAACAGAATAAATAACAGCAGAATAAATAACAACTTTGACCTACTTATTCGTTATTCCCCTCTGAGGCATAATGAAAGAAATGTATGACCATGTGTACCTACAATGCAGATCCAGTAAATCCATCAGAGGTGTCTTGCTCATTTATGGCTAATGACCAATCATTTATTTGGCTCTGACTAATGAGAACATTATAATCATCCTTTATGCTTCATGTCACAGCACCAACTCAGCAATGCCAAAAGCATGTGAAAAGAGAGTGGGAGGATGAAGACTCTGTGATTCATCGCTTACACTTCATCAGAACTGAGGACGAAGAAGAAGAATTGATAATTTTGATAGCAAACGATAACATTTTGGGACAGGCGTAATCGCTCACCGCCAGTTGCTTTCGCGGTTTGTTGATAGGACGACCTTAGTTTCTCATACTAGGATCAAAAAGAATATTTTGTGTCTAGCTTTGGGATTAGATGGAAGGTTCTTTTGTCTGGATCAAGAAGGTTTTTTCTGTAATGAGGAAAGGTCATGAGAACAAAGCTCACGTCAGAAAGCTGCTCAGCATAATGGATTAATTTCAAAAAAGATAATTCTCATGAGATTCTTGTTTTCTGAAGTCGAAAATAATTCTTTAAGAGGATTTTAAGAAGTGGGTAAGAACACATTTGTGGTATTCCTCTTTTCTAGAATAGTCAACAACAACAGCTGGTTTAGAAATGGACCACATAATATAACCAACGTTCTCATCCTTCTGTCAATCACAACCCATTCAAGCCAACAGACAAACCAAAGCAAGACGCTTCCGCCAGATAAAGTCCTGAAAAATTTTAAATAAAGCTATAGATTTTAGACAATTACAACTTAAAATTCCTTCACATTCCCTCTAACAGTGTTTATTTCAAAATATTTGAAAAACAGCTAAGATTAAGATCTTAAGCCTCTGTCCCCATATGGTGAATACACCATTTTGCTAAAAAAAAAAAAATCATTAGTAGCCTATCCAGTCATTTGCTAATTGGAAGTGCAGTATTGAAAAAAAAGAAAATTACCTGTGCATCTCATGCATACAAAACATCCATCATAGCATCTCATTCGTAGTTGCGATAGGGTCCCATTTTATAGATTCCTGATAGGTCATAAGTTCAAATCAATCTCAATTATGTGCCAAAAACGTGTGTGTGTGTGTGTGTGTGTGTGTGTGTGTGTGTGTGTGTGTGCGTGTGTGTGTGCGCATGCGTGTGTGTGCGTGTGTGTGCATGCACACCTTTCTCCATATGCAGCATGTGTGTGGGAGGTTCCTCTCTGCATAATTTATCATTTATGGGTAAGCCAGCTGTTCCTCAGCTCCATTCATTTGGACCATCATAGCCCAAGCTGTATTGTGGGATGTTTGCCGCCGGGCCAATGTTGTTGTTTGGTGTGTAAACATCTGCAGTAGTCCATGTGGATGAGCAATGCACCGTTAGATATGCTGTGACCCGGTTCCTCTCCATACAGTTTCTCACCTCTGCTTTCACTAATGAGAGGCTGATGTCCTACAAGGCTCATATAAGACTAAGATCACACACTGTATTAAATAACAGGAGCGGCTGCTCAATTCACCATATACTGTAGACTAACCAGGTGAATCCCAGGTAAGAGCTATAATCTCTTATTGATTTCACCTATTGAATCCACTTCAATCATGAAGGGGAGATTTTGAGTAGGAGTGGGAGTGGGAGAGTATTGTATGGAAATGGGCTGTTTGTTTTTTACACACAGCATAAAGGCCTTGCTAACATCGGAAAGCTTTATTGGAAAACCATAACTCAGTCTTGCATAAGTCAGTAGGTATTGTGTAGTACTAACACTGCCAGCGGTTAGAGGTTTGATTCTTACCTATATGCTGAAATGCACTCTAAATAAAAGCGTGCATCAACTGGCTAATGTTATTCCTTTCTCCTCTCTCACTTTATCGTGGCTTATTTTAGCCCTCTTGGTTTGAGCATTGGTGTGCAGGTCAAACTTAGATACAAATACCATTTTGGCTGCTATTAGTCAGCCAGAAGCAATGCAGTCAGCTGCATCTTCCAACTGCATCTGAGAAAATCTACCTTTCTGAGTCCATTAAAATCACATTTTGCAAGATTGTATCAGCTGGTTTTAGGTACGTTTATGTGAAGGAACTGCTTGTTCAGTTGCTTTCAGAGAGAAAAATCTTGCTATGAACTTTATTCTTCTAGCCTCAATCACAAGAAGTTTGCCTGTCAAAATGTAATGCCCCTATATGCTAACATGATGGTACCTTATGCCGCATCCATTTAAGCAAATATAGCCCATGACCAATTAACCTACTGTACTACTCATTCATGCATATTGTTACATTATGGCAGCAGCAACAGCCTAATTCTTGCCACAACATCCTTGCCCTGGAAACTTCTGAGCATAACAAGGTTGTCGTTTCCCTGCAACAACAAAGATATTTGATGATAAAAGGTCTCATTCTTATTTTCATGATACTTAATACACAAGGTAATACACAAGGACAAGGACCATAATTTGATCAATCTTTCACCTTGCCCATAAAGCCCCTCTTTCTGTGTCCCTGCAGGAGTGACTACTGTCCTGACCATGACCACGCTCAGTATCAGCGCTAGGAACTCGCTCCCTAAAGTGGCCTACGCCACAGCTATGGACTGGTTCATCGCTGTCTGCTATGCCTTTGTGTTCTCCGCCCTGATTGAGTTTGCTACAGTCAACTACTTCACCAAAAGGGGCTACGCCTGGGATGGGAAAAGTGTGGTGCCAGAGAAGGTATGTGGACCTCTTTTATTACTCGTTTATACTCATATACTGCATTTTGTACTTGTATTAAATATACATTGCAATAAATAATTAAATAAATAAACCTAAATGTTCTATCAATTATAGCAGTGATTAGCTTGTTATTATGGTTATTATTATGGTTTTTGCAGGAATACTGTATGAGGCTGAAGTCAGTCAGTTTTGAAGCAGGACAGTTAGCACTTTATTGTTGAGGGAGCCGGACCAGGCAGCGAATGTTCAGCTGTTGTCGCCAGCTCATCTCACAGCAAATGAGATTCATGAGACATGACGTGGACATTAATAGTTTAGTGTTCCTCTGGAGTTTTCTGCTCCACTTGTCTCTACACCACAGTTAGTGGCACACTACTTTGTAATCTCCAGCTGTTCTTTAAAAAAAAAATTAAACACAGACTAATATTACATTTTAGACTGCCTAGTTGAATACTACGATATGCAAATATCTAGATTTGTGGGGTGAATATTTCTCATTTTGATATTCAGAAATTTTACTGAATATTTACACGGCTGCTGGAAAACACAGTTTTTATATTGTGCCTCTGATCTAACTTGTTACGACACCTGCTCCCAATCAGCCTGTGTTAAAGTGTCATTCTGTAAGATTGTCATCTAAAAATATAATTGCTTACTATAAATCATATTAGGGGACTGGACAACAGATGATTGACCCACCCACCCACTTTAAACCCTCTGAAATTGCCAATATGAACTCCCAAAGACTTTTCAACACTAATAAGGATTCAAACCCAAACAAAACGCATACAAAGATACTTACTAGATGGAAAAAGCCAGTGGTAGGATTTACAATTCTAACAAGACAAATGGTCAGAATTCTTTTGGTCAGAATTATTTTTTTTTTTTTCATATTATACTGGATTGTATATCCAAACATATTGGTCAAACAGACTATATAAAAAGTAATGCGAGTGAACCACAAGTGGAACACGGCACAAATCTGTTCACATTTCATGGGTACATGAATGTATGCACAGCTATCTCACTGTCAGACTTGTTCTGCAGTATCCTAGCTATAATGTTAGCTTTGCTAGAAACAATGCTTGACAAGTCTTGTTTAGGAACTCCTATATTTGTCAAATTAAAAATATAGTTTGACAAATTGTATCTTTTGAAGACTTTAGTTTTCATCTTGAATGGCTGAATACAAAACAAGTTAAAGACAGAAAACCAAGTGACTGAGCAGGCCCATATAGCTGTCACCATTAGACAGACAGCTCTCCTCTCACCTCCAGAAAAGGCACCAAGTTGATGGCGCCAATTGTGCCAAAGTTACAGACTGCAACTTTAAGCTTGAACGCATTGTGCGCAGCATTGTGTAGCCACACTATGTCACAGCCGTAGCTTTGATGATGTCCATAATCTGAACTCATCATCCTTGTTACTTTTCCCAATCCTATGAAAACCAAAATCAGCAAAAGAAGAAGAAGGAGTCACTGCTGAAGAAGAACAACACCACAGCCTACCCAGCCGCCACTGCTACAGCCTTCGCCCCCAATATTGCCAGGGACCCTGGATTGGCCACCATTGCCAAAAGCGCCCCTCCGCCCCCAACCGAGCCCAAGGAGGAGCCAAAGCCCAAACCTCCAGAGGCCAAGAAGACCTTTAACAGTGTGAGCAAGATAGACAGGATTGCCAGAATAGCCTTCCCTCTGCTCTTTGGAACCTTTAACTTGGTCTACTGGGCGACCTACTTGAATAAAAAGCCCAAATTGCAGGGGGTCAACCCACACTAATCCACATCCCATCCCTTTTAACTTATACTTGTATTTATTTCTTTTTTCTTCTTCTTCTTCCTAAAAAAAAAATGTTTATTTTCAGACAAACATGGTGTCCATGCTGGTTTGAATTGCCAGTTGTTGCATTGCTTCTATGTTCACCTAAATTTTGAAGATTTTGAAAAAACCATAGACAGAAAAAATGTCTTAGGGTGACAACAATACAGACTTTTGAAAGGGTGTTGATGGGTTGGGGATAATGCTACTAAGAAAATACGCTATAAATATATACCCAAGAGAATGCTATTCTACAACTGCACATAGCCCAAAATTGTTAAGGGTCTATTGTTTGTATATTTGTTTGTTTTCTTATGTTGTTTTTTTTTTGTTAAACATTAAATCATTGACACTGTAAAAGGCACTTGTGTATATGCATGGGCAGAGCATCGTTTTATTTCAGTTTATTTATTTCAAATACAGATCAACCTGACTGATGGCTTAGTTTATTTGATATCAAAGGCAAAATGCTACCTTCAATTTCTGTCAAAAAAAATCTTCCATTCTCTGTAGATGTTTTTTGAGGTTAATTATGTCATTCTTAAAAAATATGTTAGGGTTTCTGCAATAGCAATAAAACATGTCTCAGTGGACACACCATTTATTTAGTGATAAAAAAAAAAGATATTAAACAAATCCATTCATCTCTGTGCTCCGCATTGAAAATAATATTAATTTACTTTCACAGCATTGTAAATATTATCAAGTGTTAGAGATGTCAATATTATGTTTAAGCTTTGCAAAGTGTAACTAAAGGGTATGTTTATTCAACACATGGAAAAGGAAAGTTTTTTATTATTTTTATTTTTTTGTTTATGTTCATGATACTTTCTATGAAAATAATATTTACTGGTCTACTTCACGCCCAAGTGACTGTTTCTTGCCAAGTTAGCGTTCCATTGATCGTTTGTCAAAGCTGCTGTCACCACTGACATTGACGTAAAATATAAAGGCATCTTTACCTGTGTGTTTGTGTACACACTAACAGCAACAAGAGCAACAACAACAATAGTGTAAACTGGGATTGGCTAGTAGTGAGTAAGAATGTAAAACTCATCTTAAACGTCGGAATGCATTTTATATTTAGACTTAAAACACTCATATTCTTTACTTTTTTGTTTTCTGGCTTTTGTGGAAGAGACACCAGATCTTCAATGGCGGGGCCTTGTTTTGCTAAATAGTGCGCCATTCATTAGCAAAGTACAGTTAGCATCACTCTAGGAGGGGCGGGGCACATTGAGAAGGAGGAGAAGTGCCTTTTCCGTTTTCAGAGTCGGAGCTGTGAAGGCTACTGCTTTGTTGATTGACGGCGCGTCTAGGTTTTCCATCCCAGTGTGTCTCCTGATCCCGTTTGCCACAGTTCCCATCTCCCTTCAGTTGAAATTTGAGATGTAACACTCAGAAAGTACCAGCTACACTGCCTTCAGTATCACATGCCCGTTTGGACTCATTTGTTGCTGCTTGTTGGTGAGCAACAGCGAGAGACAGGGACAGAGACAGAAAGAGACAAAGAGAGGAAAGGGAACGTTAAGTTGGAATGGCACTATAATCTTACTTTAGCCGGTGCTGTGTTTTCGCACAGAGGACTTGTCTTGTAGTTCTATGATAGTGATGAAGATGAATATCTATATTTTTGTAGCATGATGTCAATCCCTCTTCAGAGAAAAACCAACAGAAACTAACGCAAATGTGAAAGAATTACCTTTCCTTTTTGTCTTTAACTTTGCTCACTCTTTTTTCTTTTACCTTAGAAAAACATACACTTAGGGAAATGCTTCTTCTCTGATGTGGCACGTTAAGGTTTTCGAACAGTCCATTTTAAATTATGTTAATGTAGCAATATTAATTAGCAAGGGCTTTTCTGAGGACCTGAACCTGACACACAGTCTGGGGGTGATATCCATTGTAGCTTTACATTGACCCCCGGTACTTGTAGTTCCATCTGTATGCTGTACGTTACAATCTTAGGCATTGTTTGGATTTGGTCAAAGATAACAGGCACGTCATTCTGTGCTGAAACCCTCTCTGGTTCTGAAGCCACCGGCACCCACTCTAACCTCTTTTCACGAAATCTCTCCGATTCTTGTTGAGGAGTAGGGTGCATTGTATGGCATCATGGGTTATGGGTGTGCTTTCTAAATACGTTTTACAGGACGCTGCACAGGGCAAAAGGCATGTCAGGACCCTGCAGACTTCTCTGTGTGTTTGTGCACTGGGGTGAAGAGGTCAAGCCATCCCCAGAGGGAGAAGGGAAGAGAGACTGGTGGTTGTTGCTATTGTTATTAGTCACATTATTATTATGACCAATACTGAACCTGTCCCCTAATGGCAGAGGTCTTGCATATGCATATGCAAGCAGTCTACTGTTCACAGCCACTCAACCTACAGGCAGAGAGTCGAGGAACTGCAAAGTTCAGGGTGAAGAGTTGTATAAATATAAATATATAGATATTTCAATTCTAAACTATTGTATGGATGTTTATTATCATGATGAAGAAAAAATATATATATACATATGTAAAATACATAATGCATACAGTATTTGACTCTTTATTAATGAAGATATTAGCTAAGATGATGATGAATATTGTTTGTATTATCAACCTATTGTTATGCATTTTGCACATTTAGAAGTACAATATCATTACATTTATGTAGTCAGCTTTGTGCTATGCAAGGACAGCTTTGAACCACATCATCTACCTTTTCTCCCTGATCATTGTGTTTCAGATTTACAAGCTATTATAAAAAAAAAAAAAGAAGAAAAAAAGCTTAGCTCTTTTATCGGCTGCGCACCCATTAGCTTTTTAAAAACCATTGTTATGCAGGGTGATCTCAAAGAAAACAGTGGATTATCTCTTTTGTTTGCCTTTTGGATTTATCAGTGGTTGAAGGGGAAATGGCTTTCATTGTTGATTGCACTTTTTTCCAGAGACATGCAATAAAGTGATTGAACTGAAAACCAGGAGCAAAAGTATAACAAGATCACATTATTATTATTATTATTATTATCATTATTATTATTATTATTATTATTATTATTGTTTATGTTATGTGAACATTATGAAAATGAAGGCAGGTTAAAATGTTACGTTGCTAAATGGATTGTTTCTGTTTTATATCTTTTGCTTTCCAAAGCTCAAGGACATAGGATACAGTGAGCAGCAGAAAGTTTTACCATACAGTAAAGTACATGAAGGTCAATTTAATACACTTTTCTGTGTTTGACAGCTTATCTGACATTGTAGGAATTCCTCTGATGCTAAACCCCACCTATCTTGTATTCCAAGCAGGATAAAACAAACACACTAAGGATTAATTGCAAAATATTTTTGACCCACGTCTGGTTTTGGTACACAGTATGCATTAAATGGTCCAGAAAGAGAATGTGAAATATGAGGCACAGTGCAATCATGAGCTTCCAACTTTTACCTTCACACTCATATGCAGTGGATACAACATGTATATAAGGCATTCGTAGGCATCCAAAAACATCTATTTCATTATGTTTGATGCAAGGTCCATTGCAGTTCTCAGCAGCACTTACTTTTCAACATTGGGTCTTTGGTTATTCCTCGGTACCTACTGGAGTTTTTTTATTTATTTATTTATTTTCTTGTATTTTTATCAAGCAAAATATGTTTTGACTGAAATGTAAAAAAAAACCTAATTTTCTAAAGCACAAAAGTTGATTAGAGTTAGAGATAATAGAGTGGGACTATATACATATGGACACAGACAAACACGCACATACAAAACATACAAACGCACACATACACACACTCACACACACACACACAGGAATGTGTTGGTGGTATAAGGAATATTGACAAAGGGTTCTGAAGGAGGAAGATGAAATGGTGAACCTTCTGTAAATGTTTTCTTTTGTTTCTTTTGGTTATGATATGGCCCTGTAGAATCTGATTCTCTGCATAAGTCTTTAAATAAAAAGAAAAGAAATGAAAGTCATGTCCTCACCTCTGTCCTCTGTGCTATGAATTACCCGACTGAGACACATTACTCAGTTTTGCATTCCCTTGACAAGATCTATTTCCTAACTGACGGCGTGGATCGTTGTCAAAGCATAAAGTATGAGTTTGATCTGCTCCTTCTGCGTCTGAAAGTTGATAAAATACTTGGAGGATCACAGCTAGAATTAAGGTTATGAAACACCCCAGACTGCAGCATGTAATTTTCAAAACATCCTTTAGCACAGTATGTCTTAACTGTGAGCTAAGTGAATGTGCAGTATAGGGCGTCACTGGAAAACACTGAGCGTGCTCAGTCGACTTTCCCTGGATAAAAAGGTTAAAATATAAATAAATAAATAGAAAAGTAACATAAATCTGTATTTTGTTGTCCAAAACTAGACTCTTGTTGTTATTGAAAATGATTAATTCATTGATTGATTTTGGGCAAAAAAAAAAGTATACTAACCCCTTACATAGAGAAACTCAATAAAAAGTTGATGGCAAAAAAAAAATGCCAAATGCCAAAATATCTGTACCCAGAGGACAACATGTGCATTAGAAACACTTATTACCATAATGATTCTCCCCTATCAGTGTCAGCTATCCGCACTTTCTCTCTCAGTTTCTCTCCATACTTCACCTCCTCATTTATTGCCTCCCTACTTATGCTTCCTGATCCCATAAAATTCTCCATCTCCACCTTTGCTCTGTGCTCAGTCATCGCACCGCTCATATTTTCTCTATTTCCTCTATTTTCTCTATTTTCTCTCACATCTTGCATTCAGATCACTCAGTCACTTCCACTTTTTCTGTTTCATACCCCAAAATGTAGTTCTCTTCGTCTGCTTTAAAGTGGTAAACTGCAAGATCCTTCTTTCTTGTGATAAGCAGTCATTGCTGTGGTGTTTTTGCACTGCATTTCCCAGAGATCACCTGTCAATCAAACAGTATGGCCAGTCTTTTTCCTGCGATTTTCTATTGATGCTGACGAATTGCCATGTTGTCTGTTGCTGGTCATCGAGTCCGTCTTCTATTTATTCCAGACAAACCGCTGCTGCTGCTGACGGAGATGTAAAAAGCATCTCTCCCTGGCAACCAGAAAATTTTTCCCTGGAAAGACCTTCCTGACACCAGATGTTTAGAACAGCAAATGTAAAAGCTTTCAGGAACTGGGTAAAGGTTGTGTTGCATATGATGCAGGTTATTTCTTTCTAGTGGAAGTTAATTGGCTGATACCTCACTCTTAGACACAGAAAGGAGACAGATGCCAGTTCCACACATCTCTGGACTGACGTCCTGTTCCTCGTCATTTTTCTTCTCACTCTCTCTCTCCTCCTCTCTCGCTGCCTCTGCTCTCAACCCGCCTCCTCTTCCTCCTCTTCTCCCACCCTGGCATGAGATTTCAGGTGCAGGGGAACGTGCGCGTCTTCCTTAAAAGCATGCGAGCTGCCAGAGATTGTTACGTAATGAAGCTGCTTCTGGCTGGCAGAGGAGCGGAGAGAGGAGAGGCTTTCTCTTCTTCTCTCCCTGGTCCTCCCTCCCCCTCTCTCTCTCTCTCTCTCTCTCTCTCTCTCGCTCTCTCTCTTACCCTCAATAATTTAGGCATAGATTTGGGGGAAGATTTGGGATGATTGCCCCTCTCAATCTTAGGAAAAGGATGAACTGTCCTCCAATTATTTCTGCCTCAAATGCATATACTGTATTTTTCTATTTTTACTTACTCTGCATTTTTAGAAGCACATTTGAGTTTTATGGAAGCACATTGTATGGTTGGATTTGTCACAAGTACAAGCACCCCTTCCCCTTTCAAAAAAATAAGCATTAAGTAATCACTTCTATCTTTCTATCTATCACTTCTATCAACCTCTATTGGTGACCAGGATTATTGGTATTGATCAACAACCTTATCAAACCCCTGCAGATATATTATGGTAATTTTGTGCTATAGCACAGTAAAAACTGTGCTTACTGCACCTTTAAAGGCATTTCGACAACAACCTAGACTGCCATGTTTCATATTTTGATTAACTTTGCCCTTTGTATTATGGGTTTAAGGGAGAATTATTGGTCAATGTTAAATACAGTAAGACATTGCTAAAGTATGCAATGTCTTACTGTATTTAACATTGGCCAGTAACTCTCTTTGCTCTCTCTCATACCTGCATACATATTACTACGCCCATAGGATGCCGGTGTGAATTGCTGCCCAGAGTTTTATCCAGAGTCTCCTCCAAAGTTAAAATTAAACATGCACCCTTGCTCTCTCCCCTCTCTCTCTCTCTCTCTCTCTCTCTCTCTCTCTCTCTCTCTGTCTATTTCTCATGGAAGTTCCCGGTCTCCCTACCCGGGGCTGATGGAGGCTCCAGATCAGCCAAAAGTGGACAAAGAGTCGCTCTCTCTCTCTCTCTCCCATCCAAGCCACCTTGTGCCACATTCAATTCTCCTGGCTCTTAATTCACAAGCAGCAGCCACGCCAGGGACTCACATCTCCTGAGATTTCTATTAGTTCTCTCCCTGCTCGTTCATTTTTCTGTCTCTCCTATTCAACATCTCTCACTCTCTTCCATTGCCTGCTGTCTCTCTCTCTCCCCAATTACCCTTTTGACAACTCACAGATTATTTGGTCAGGTATTGGGACCTGTGATTTGTTTTTCCCTTCAATTTAAATGAATAAATGAATACGTAAACAGCAAGGAAAAGGTGATTGGAGCAAAAGATAATTACTTTACATTGTGCACCTACTGAAAGTAAGTGCTTCTATTATAAAGACTTTGTGCCTAAAGGCAGCATTGTTTTTGTTTTTTTTTTACAGTATTTTCCATCCATACATGTGCTGCAAACTGTTTATATACAATATAAACTCCCAACAGGCTAATACGTTTTTTTTTTCTTTCGTGGTGTTTCATAAAAATTCAAATCAGTCACTTATTTTGCTCAATAGGGCTTAAGGAGTCGATATTGGTTTGGACTGTAGAAGGCTGTCATTTCCATCGGGAATTGAATCCATTGTCAAAAGCTGTTCCTGAATATTAGATGGGATAAAACTTAAAGGCCCAGTCCATAACTGTACAATGTCTGGCAGTAATGTGAGGTAGTATAATAACGTGGTTACACCCTGGCTGGGACATTTAAAATAACCACCAGCCGAATGATGGTAAATGTGCGGTGGCTGTTAAGGTTTTTCACTCTACCATTACTGTTGGAATGAAATTCATATTTGATCATTCAAATCATTCTGAACATCGGATTGTTTATGGCAAATTAATGAAAGTGGCTGGTAATGTTTTAGTATGAATCCACCATCCCATGGTGAGAGGCCAACAAAGTTACTATAGTTTCCACCCTTTGCTATTCTACTCTGCATTAATCAATAATTTACATTTAATTTTACATTTTCTTCATGGCTCAGGAAGCGCAGATGCACAGCACAAATTGTGAGTGAAGTTTTGACTTGGAATAATGGTAAACAACTTTAGATTAAACAAAATAAAAAAGGCATTGTATATTGGCTCCAGTATTATCATTCCCCTTGTATGATTTCCCTCATGATATGCAGATCTGGGTTAAACCAAGGAGGACTGGGACTGTCAGCAGCTTCCTTCACACTGGCTCTTCTTCATGGGAGTAGCATGACTCATGACTTACCTTCACTCAGCACTGGTGGTGCTAAACAAACCTGCTGCACCACAGAAAAGCAAACAATTCTATTATGTGAGAAGTGGCAGTTGTCATGACTGTGTCACATCCATCAAGCACTTTTGATTTGACTTCCTCTGCTGTGTTATCCGTTCATGAAGCTCAACCCCAAGCTGAACTCCGGAGCTGTGCTCTGTCGCTGTGCATTTCAAACTCAGCCTAGATGAGCCAGACGATGGCAACAGTTTCCCTGAGGGGCTCCATTGCACCGCATGAGATTTCCAAGACGCACCGAGACACAGAAGCAGCCGCACATAATGACAACATCAACCTCAAATGTGTTTGGTCACAAATATTACAACAAAAGGCTCCCGTGGGGGATGTTACCATTTGTAGCCGTAACGCTGCACAGAGCGCCACACAAAATGACATGCTTGGACGTGGACAGGCTAGCTAGCGCAGGCAGACTGATGCAGACATTAGCCCATGAGCTGCTCTGAGGTTTTGCATTAGGGTTAATGTCATATAGCACGACGTGTGCTACAGTGCCCCCACAGTGACAGGTTTATCAAAATGAGCTAGTCGTTACTTGGTTGAACACTGCAGAGCGCTGGGCATCAGCTAATGAGGGTGGAAGTAGCCAAAGGCGAGACACGTCAGTCCAGAGGAAAGAATGGGTGAGGGTAAGGGGGTATGGGGCAGGGTGTTAAGTCTCCAGGCCATTGTGTTATCATCAGCATATTGTCTTTCCTCCCCAGCTCTCATTACAGCACACAAGTCTTCTTTTATCTCCTCTCTTTCTCATTATCTCCTCTTCTATCATTCACATTCCACTTTACTTTCTTGGACTGGAGGGATGTTTGTGTCTGCTCTTTCTATTTCTCTCTTCACCTGTCTTTATATTTTCTTTTTTGTTTTTCTCTCTCTCAATCTCTTTGTCTCGTTCTTTGTTTTGAAGTTGCCGCTCAGGGTCAGCCTGACCGCCGAACCATTGATCTCCTATTCAACCACCCCATCTGTTTTGACTGCAACTGGTGTTTTGTTGCATTGCTCTGGAGAAGGAGGAGTGATCTTGTGCCAAGATCGAAATGAGGTATGGCAGAAAGCGAGCGGGAGAAAAGAAAGGTGAAGTGAGAGGCAGGAGAACAGGAGCTGGGTGGAGAGAGAGGGCAAGGGTGGGAAGAGAGGAAAAAAGAAAGTAAGGGTAGTAAGGGTCAGGAGGTGATCAGGGCAAGGGAGGTAAGAAAGGGAGGGTGCACAATGGACATAGGTAAGAGGATAGATTAGGAAAGCGGGGAAATGAGGGAATGGTACAATACAGGCATGGATGGGGTCAAGGAGAAAGAAGACGTATATTTCAAAGGAGGAAGGAAGAAATGATGGAAGGAAGAGAAGAAGGAAGAAAGAATGGAAGGCAATGACAGGGAAAAAACAAGGGTAGTTATGATATGATACGATACAATATACTTTATTATATGAAGTATATCATATTTAATCATATTTAATATTTAAACATATTTTGTTATGGAGGAAAGTAAAGTGGAAGAAGTGAAGAAAGTGTGGAAGGGGATACAGAGGTTGGGCGGGGGAGGAAGGTAGGAAGAAATAGGCAGGAAAGGAGGAAAGGATGACAGTAAGTTGAGGGAAGGGCAGAGAGAGACCCAGGAGAGCAGCGGAGACAAAGCAGCGGATGACGAGACGAGGACGGGGGTAGAGGATGAGGAGCAGGGATGTATTGGAGCGTAAACCCACCTAAACACACTCAGTAAGAAGGACGAGGCTGATGGAAGTTGCATGAAAATGAAAC
Source organism: Centroberyx affinis (assembly GCF_046629955.1). Classification (NCBI taxonomy): domain Eukaryota; kingdom Metazoa; phylum Chordata; class Actinopteri; order Beryciformes; family Berycidae; genus Centroberyx; species Centroberyx affinis. The sequence goes on along the minus strand of NW_027279412.1, from coordinate 272,814 downwards.
ATTGCTGAGAATAGAAAAAAATAAGGCGACTCTGAAAATGTACAGTAATTATCTTTATTGCTGGTTGATTGCATGGGGCATGGTAACTGTCTGGAGTTCATAATATTCTTCACTGTTTTATTTACCACTTCATCACTGAAGGCGATGGTACACACAGCAAAATAAAAACTGAAAATGGTTCTTTGGAGCGATGCCATAGAATAACCATTTCTGGTTCCACAAGCATCTTTAAAGAACCATTTCTGCACTCCTTTGCTTAGACACCTGCATTGTGTTTTTGTATAATTGCCTTTGTATAGGCTCATTTGCAAGTTTGCACAGTATATATAGGCTAGTAGGCAGTGTACCACCCACCTCTGGACCATGCAGAAGTTTGGTTATTTTCCAAATGTATGCCATCACCCACCATCCATTAACTCAAATAAGAATCAAGAACATTTTAATATCCCAAAGAACCATATGAGGAACATGAAGAACCATCCACTAATAAAGTGGTTCTTTAGTAGGTGATGGTTCTTAGTGAAACCACAGAGCCTTTTAAAGCACCAGTTATTTTTCTGTGTAGCCCAGTGATTAAAAAACAAGCTTGTGACCAGTAGATGTCTGTATATGCTTGTTTCTAATACTGCTTTACAATATTATTCCTTCTCTTTCTCTTTCTTACCTCACACTCTTCCCTCCACTTTTTTTCCCCTCTCTCCCTCATATTTTGCCTATATTCTCGAGTGTGGTGTTTGATTTCCGCATCTCTCCCTTCCTCATCGTGTGTGACATAGTGGGGTAAAGTGCCGGTTATGACCAGTGATTTGGCTGTCAGGAGTGGCAGGTGAGGCGCGGCGGAGCGGACGGAGGGCACCTTGGCCTGATGCCGCTGCTGTCTCCTTTGTGCCTCTAAAAGATGTCACGGGCATCTGTTCTCGACGGCAAAGAATATGACACATCTCAGCGGAGGTATTACAAGATAGGCAGGCCCTTATGGTATTAGAGACATAAAGGCATCCGTTATCCGCCCTCCCTCTTGCTCTATCTATCTCTCTCTCTCAGTTTCTATCTATATCTCCTCCTCCTTCCTCTTCTTCCTCCACCTCCACCTCCACCTCACATGTATTTTTAACTCTTTAATAAGACAAAAGCCACTTTGCCATCCATAAAGTTGCCCTCCTTTTATTGTGATATACACCTACAAGTTGTTTGTAGGGTCGCGTTATATAATGGCAGTTATGTAACATAATTAAAAGTTCCTGTTATTCCATCATTGGATTACATTTGTTTGCTTTCCCCTTGCCAGCCAAGCACCCTGAATCAGGAGATGTCTTAAGCTTGTTGCATGGCTATATTTAATACAGGACAACAGAGGGGTAATTTATTTGGCTTACATCACCAAATGCACCCTGTTCCATTTAATTGCAAGTGAGGGCTTTCATGTGGAATTAACTAGTTTTCTGCCTGCTTACAGAAACACCAATTCCAGCCCGCCAGTTAATTTGAGTCCCAGACATATTGCATCATACGGGCATATGGTGCCCCTTTTTCATTTTCCGGCTTTGGACCACGGCTGAAAGACGATTAGGATTGCACTTATGAAATAATGGTTCATTTGAAATAAATAGTTCTGTACATATAATGGCAGCTGCATGCAAAGTCTTCCACATAGCACCAATTGATGTTCTATACCCATATGTAATGAACCCCTAATAGATGCATTCTGGAAATATAGATTTTTTTTTTTGTTCTTCACTTATGTGTAAAACTTGCTTTTGCAGTGTTGTTTCTCGTATCTTGCTGCAGTAAGGTGGTGGTTATGCAGTCAGTGACCATATCTCCACTAGACAATCCATGCTTTCTAATAATACAATCGGATTTATGTGGAACAAATTCGACCTGTTTGTGGTTTTGAATTATTTTATTCCAAACAATGGTTGTGGCTGGAGTTTTGCTGCAGTAAGCTAGTTGGCGGCAGTGAACACTGCCTAATTCTTGAAGGTCAAAGCATAAATACGCTTGGACCCAATATGGGACAATTTGGACCTGTTTGCAGTTTGTAACTCTTAAAAAAATGGAATAAGAGAAAAGCAATGACTGTGAATGCAGTTTCTTTTTCCTGCAGTAAGCTGATTGGTTACATTGTCGGTGACCTCTTGGCTGCCAAACAGAACTATGGTCTGTTTCTGTTTCAGTTGCTTTCTTTGCAGGGTATTATCAGAATGTGTGTGCCGCCTGCTGTCTCATATTAAACTCTAGTCGGCATGTATAGCAGTGACCCCAGCTAGGCACTGGACCTGTCACAGCCAGAGGGCCAGTTTACCACCAGACACACTCATTTGTCCACAGATAGATATAAAGCCGGACTAATGCTGTAGATTTATAGCTTCACCTTGGCCTGTTACATATAGTGTTTGTATGATCTGTGTAGGATATGTGTTTTGTGTGCATATGTGTGTGTATTGGAGGAGGGGGAGGCATAATCTGTGTGTCTGTGTGTACATATGTGCTTATTCATTTTATGTGCATGTGTGTGTGCTTGTGTGTGTCCAGCCCAGAGCGGTGTTTCTCTCCCTTTCGCTCCTATAAATCACAGCGCAAAGCTACAATAGCCGCGGTCAGCCCCAGCATCACCTGGTTACGATGCTGCTTCGCCTTGCTCCAACCTCGCCTTGCACTGTTCAAGCTGAGCATTGTTTCGCCCTTTGGGGATTTTGAAGTGATCACTTGTGTTCATTGTTCCCTCCTGCTTCCAATATTCTCTCTCTTGTTTTCTCTTGTTCTCTCTCTCTCTCCCTCCCTCCATCCTTTTCTCTTTCTCTTTGTCTACCCCCATCCCTCCAAATTTACCTTCTGTCTCTAAGGCCTTTCGGATGTTCTTTGTCAGAACCAGTAGTTGCTGTGCACATCTCTAATAAGCTCTGCAGTTCAAAAGGCTATAAAGCTCACTTCTGCTCAGCCACACATTACCATTCAATCATATCCTGTTATGAAGACATGCCCCTTTGAAACCATCTATTCCGGGAGGAAACATAGCCACTCAAAGGGCACAAATTGTATGGAATTCAATCACCGGAGAGAGCATAACAAGTATCAGGTTTTTTTCTTCCTATCGCTATTTCCTTTTCCAGATAATTGCGGCAGTGACACTGCCTTTCAGAGGGAGCATTGCCCCCTTTTCAATTGGGGATTACCTTCAAAACTGCACAAGCGACTTCGTCAAAGTGAGTCGCAATGCCGACTTTAACCTTAATAAATGTATTGGCTTGAACAGGTAAAATATAATTTCCTCTCAAAGCCTCTACAAGCAGAAATCAATAAAGAACAGAACATACAAGATAACATGGCGTGTGACCAAGGAGCCACAGTGTGAAGGATTAATTGGATGTAAGGCCAAGGTGCGACATGCTTTTTGTGCCATTACTGTGAAAGAAAATAATTTCAGGAGAATCAGTTTTGAAGGGCACAGGCTTCTGCACTTACTTTTCCACTTTTGCTGCCGCTATGTTTTCACACAGAAAATGTCAAACCCCCCGCTCACCAAGCCGAGTCTGTTCAGAGCCTTTTATCTTTAGATGTATGGCTCGGCTCGGAATCTGCCGCTCTGTGTACGGCAGGTAGCACATACAGCAGTCTGTTGAACCATAAATCAAGCCGTGATAGACTGTGTACACCGAATCGACATATATCTCACATCACCTCCCAGGGGAAGCAAGAGATGCTAGAGCATCCATCAACAGTTAGTAGGTTAAATGCAAACGGTGAGGAAGTTAAATGGATTCTGATCAGACTAGAAGCAAATAAAAACATGAGGTCCTGTAGACAAACGAAACAGAAATTGTTGCCATGTTGCCATAGAAAGCCTAGCCAAAGGATGTTGCATTGCATGCTGGAAAATGTCACCCAGAAAACACCCAGAAAACACCCAGCAACACTCACAACCCTTGTAAAATGCATGGTTATGCTCTGAAATCACATAAAACAGTGGTGAAATGTCTTCTGGGACTTTAAGTTTAATTTGTCTAAATGAAAATTCAGTGTACCATATTACATTGATTATGCTAAATAATTGTGAAATCTATATATCCTCAAAGGAGTCAAATCAAATGGAGAAAAATCAATTTATCAGTGTGGAACTGGATCAATATAACTGGGGAAAACTTGGACAGGACCCCAGCTTGAAGACAGAGGCATCAGTCTGTCACAGCATGGGGTTCATCTCATCAGCTTCAACTGCGTTTTAAGCAAACATCAGCTCTACTAGGCAACTGAGCTATTTGAAGTCGTTCAGAGATGCCGACACTTTCAACATGCAGTCGGTCAAAGAAGAAGAAATCGGTGGAACATTTCATTCTGTTATCAAACATAGATGCTACTACTGTTGCTTTGGGACAATTTGATTTAACATGACATTATGCCTGGGGCTGTCTCATAAAAGCCATGCTGATTTCCTTCCCAAACATTCAAGATCTGTTTGATTTTGAATGGCTGCGGTTGCTCTCATTCATGTTTTGAAAAGAGCAAAAAGAGGACAGTACCTTAAGCCCTCCCCACCCCCAACACATACACACACACACACACTCACACTCACACACACACACACACACACACTCCATCCAAATAATATAGCCTATACCCTGTACATGCATACATACATGTGCCCATCCACACAAAAACACATATACACATGCACACAGATACACCTGCAGACAGACACACACGCACATATGCATGCACACACACACGCACGCACACACACACACACACACACACACACACACACACACACACACACACACACACACACACATCACCTTGAGAACAAGCACATAAAATGTCCATCATTGCTTCCTTTTGAGCTCTAGTTAATTAAGAAAAACAGCTTAATCTCTTGTATGATGTTATATGCTTCTTTGACTTATTCCTGTGGGACAAATATATACAGTATGTATTGACTGTCTGCCATATGCCTTGCACTGCCCCACTGCACTGTATGTGAAGTCCCTGTACAATGTCCCATGCAACATTTCCCTGAGTGCATGTGCTGTAGCTTTGACAAATTCCTGTTATGTTGTACATGGAGATTAAAGTGATTTTCATTTTTGTTGTAGAGCCCTGTTTTTATCAGGAGTCTCACATGCATGGTTATATTTTAAACCATTTATGCTCAAGAAACTAGAAATGAAAAATGTCACACCCTCTAAGCAATCTCTGCTGGTTATTTATTTATTTATTTTTTTACTTTTCTATTTTTCATGATTCATCAGATAAGCAATCTTGAAATATAAACTGCCATGTCACCCTTTTTGCAAGAGCAAATGTAACCTGTCAGTATGCTAATTAAGCATCTATAAAGGCTCAATGTACATGCAAGATTTGACAGAAAGGAAACTTAAGGAGTTGAAATCTGTTATGACAATTTTTTTTTGTGACTTTTTGTGATCTTTCTTAGCTTTGTGTACTTGATTACTGTGTGTTACAAGTGTGTGTCCTTTTGTACGAATAATCCTCTGCCTTGTATAACATCTGTATATACTGTATATTATATAAAACAAAATGTTAGGTAAGGGTTTTACAGAACACTACCACCTAATTAGGAATCTTTAGGGAACACTTATTGGAACAGTTGTTTTTTTAGCGTGTAACCCAACCTCACACACACAGACACACACACACACACACACACACACACACACACACACACACACGCTGAGCACGCTGATGTAATTTGTTATTGTTGACGTTTTTCTTCCAGCCTCAGGCAATGCATTTTTCCTCTTCATCCACCTCTTGTTGTTTCACATTGTGTCATCTGGCACTCTTGACCCCACCCACCATGTCAACCACAGCGAAGGGGAGAGAGAGAGAGAGAGAGAGAGAGAGAGAGAGAGAGAGAGAGAGAGAGAATGACTTACAAACTCATATCATAAACTTGTAAATTACAGCCTTGTCTGATAGATAGATAGATAGATAGATAGATAGATAGATAGATGAGTTGATTCTCAATATGAGCATCACCACACTGTTCATTTTTGTATTCAGGTTGCATGAAACACTGTAGACTCTCAGGAGTTTTAGCAAGGCTTCTCTTTAAACACTCCAGCCATCATTGTGGGAAAGAGGGTGGGTAGGGTGGGGTGGGTAGAAAAGCCTGGGAGGAAAAGAAAAAGATAGATAAAGAAAAGAGAATAAAAAAGAGAGAGATAGAGAGCTTAAGAGGGTAAGAGAGTAAGAGAATGAGAGAATGAGATAGAGGGAGAGAGAGACAGCGCCTCCATTATTCATCTGCTCATCTCACTGCAGCAGATCCAGCAGGGGGAGGTGTTGCAATATTTGGTTGGCTGTTGGCTGTCTCCCGTACAAATACAACCACACAGACAAACACACACACACAAACACGTACAGACACACAAACACATACATGCATACACACACACACACACACACACACACACACACACACAGGCAAAACATAACAGACAATAACAAAACAGACACACAAGCACATATAAACATACAAACACATGGACATATATATATATTACACCAAAAGCACACATACACACACATGCAAACACACACACACACACACACACACGTATGCACATGCACAGCTAAAAATACATACAGTCGCACGCACACACAGACATACCCACAATAAATATACATTTTTGCACACACACACACACACAGACACAGGCACACACACAGACACAGGCACACACACACACACACACACACACACACACACACGCACACACCCGAGCAGCAATCACAGGGAAACAAAACTATTTAGGTCCTCAACAGGGTCTGAATGAATAGAGTTGGTTCCTGTTGGTTTGTCTCTTTGTCTATTCTCTCTCTTTCTCTCTCTCTCTCCTGCTATTGTGCCTGAGTCCGACTCACTTGGCTGGAGGAGAGGTATGTGTGGAACGGGGCGGTGAAAGAGCTGTTCAAAACCATGAAATGTCTCCCCTCACTTGGGAGCTTTTGACATTTTGCCTGTCTTGGTGGAAGGGAGAGTGAGACAGAGAGAGAGAGAGAGAGAGAGACAGAGACAGAGATGGATCTCTCTGTCACGCACAATGTGACTGCTGAATATAGCAGGTAGCCATTATCCATGGATGAAAAAAAAATCAATGTGTGGTTTGTGATTTTGGTTTACTGGCAAACCAAAAATACACATTCATTATGTATGAGCCTGTTAGCCTGTTAACAATTTAGCCATGTTGGGTTTTACATATAGTATGTGTCATCGCTGTCAACATACTGTAGGAGTTATTAACTCTACAATAGCTGTAAAAGCTAATACATTTGTAATGCTAACATAAAATATTGGTAGACTGGTAGCATAGTTAGTTATATTTAGGTATTTATTCATTCATTTAATTTGTTAAATGAATTTGTTTGTTTGTTTGTTTGTTTGTTTGTTTGTTCCTTCATTCGTTCATGTGTCAGACATGATATCGCAGACACCACTAATCAGATTTTGATTAAATAAAATTGCACTGATTGGCCCAAGGGAGGTGCAACATGGTTTGTTCATTTGCCCAAGCGTCATGTGCGATATCTAAATCCAATCCAATCCAATCCCACGATCGGATTGGATTGTGACAAAACTTTGGGGAATGATGCATCTCACCACTAGCATCTGGCCTTATAGCTATCAAGCATCTCTGAGTAGGACTGCTGATCTAAGGTCAGTTTATCCTTCAAGATCATACCGAATGTGAAGTGCTGGTTCCAGATCATTATGCATACTTTGCGAGGCTTTGAAGTACGAGCCCTGAGCTGATTTTAATTAATCTTGGATGAGTAAAGCATCTCACCACTGTGTTCCGGCATTGTCAAAATTACACTGATTGGTGCTACATGGTTTGTCCATTTGCCCATGTGATTATGACAAAACTTTGGGGAATGATGCATCTCACCACTGCACTCTTGCATCTGACCTGTTTTTAACTAAATTGGATAAATAATAAAAATCTCCCCACTGCGTCAAAATCATTGTCATCAAAATCACGCTGATTGGCCCAAGGGGCTGCTAGAATTACAGGTTAAAACAAGTCAGCATATTTGACACTGATTGATCCAGAGGGGGCTGCATCATTCATAAGCGGCACCATGTTGCTGTTGCTTTGTTAGTGTAGACCTAACCATTGACTTTTCAGGGAAGCAGGACAACTAGTCACTCCAGCTCCCTGTTTGGAAGCTTCACATTTTTAGCCCTACGGTTGTGCAATTATATTCTGGCTCAGTACTACACATTGAAAAATAATCACACACAGAAAAATCCATTATGTTTGGGGAAAAATGCATTCCATCACCAGTACTTAATTCTTTAATGAATAACAGATGTTATTCTTGCTTTTTCTGTGTCATAAAGCCAAAAAAAAAACACGAGGAACAGCAAGCAGATTATTCCTTAGGGGTGGCAATTTTGAGGTGATGTGAAGTCTTATTCTCTATTACATTATTAACACGTTGCCCGGGCAGACGCAGCGCCGGGCTGTGATGTGCCTAGGGTGCCAGCTATTACTCATTCTGAGACTGGCCACCGTGAGAGAACTTGATTTTTTTTAGCACTGAATAAATCATTGTTGTATTCCAAAGCGTAGCTGACCACTGACATATCTCTCTCTTTCTCTCTCTCTCTCTCTCTTTCTCTCTCTCTCTCTGCACCAGCCTCAAGCCCTCTGCTGCCTCTGCTGTTCCAAATTATGTCTCAGAGCCAAACTCATAAAATTCTTTCATTTGAATTTTTCATAAGTTGCTGGATTCGTTTTGAGAAGCAGCGTTCCCTTCATGTGAAATACAATTAAATAAATGAGGCAAACTGTGTCACAGGCATATGCTGGGCAACCAACGTGTGTGTATCCACACATCTTTTCATGTGTCGTAGTGCTGATAAACCTTGTTAGGAAGTGAGTGACAGATTCAGTTAATGATCTTAGAAGGTTAATTAATCTCTGAATCTCTCTTGCTTGTTTCTTTGCTTTCATATAGTGTTTTGAAAAAAAAAAACAGTACAGATCCTGTACAGGCCCATGGCACGTGGGTTGAATGATCCGTCGAACAGAATTATTGATGGATTTCTATCCATTGGGCTGTTTTGGAACGTCAACATGGTGGGAGAGGCAGAAATGCAGTAGCCTAGCTTTGCTCGTAACGGTGCTAGTTAATAGAAAAAAGAAGAAACAGACTACACAGTATAAATTAAATAAGAAACTGACCTGGAAAACCTACAGTCATCCCAATGTTATAGCAGGCTTTCTCTGTTTTATCTTTATTTTGGTTGTACTGTTGTGTCTGTGATCACCACTATTTTTTCCAGAACAAATGTAGCAATGCCTCTGATTGGCCAACAGATGGTGACGAATCCATCCGTCCAGAAAAAGTTCAACTGGGTTGAACTTTTTGTCCGTCAAAACCTCTTTTTTTAGAGTCTATGGTCAAAACCGATGGAAATCTGATGGATGCATCATCAGTCCTGTCTGGACAACAGACAGCTCTTATTATGAATTGACTTGACAGTTGATGGTCGCCACGGCTAACGTAACTTAAATACCACAGGTAATCATGTTACCTGCCGTTAAAGTTTGTAGGGCAGCAGAAGACGTGGATGTCTGTAATTTAACAGTGGAAAGTTTGTCCATACCTATCCCACTAACGTCTCTTCAATACCACAATAACGTTACCTACCGTTAAGGTTTGCAGGACAACAGAAGATGTGGATGTCTGTAAATCGGCGGGTAAATTGGCGGAGAGTGGTGCTCACTGTGTGGGACTGAATGTGGCATTTATCAGTGTGTGGGACTGAATGTGGCATTTAGCCCATAGACGAGAGGCCAACTCTTAGTCAAAGACGCCCTCTAGAGGCCATCTCACATCTAACGAAGCCAGATGTGAGACAGATGTATGACTGACTGCCTGACCTGAATTTGACCTGACCCGATGCCTTCGGCTGCACCCTGGGAAAAAGGTAATGGTAAGATCAATATATCTATTTTAACCTCTATTTCACCAGGCAAATCAGTTAAAGGACAAATTTACTTATTTACAATGACAGTGTGGCAAGAGATGTGGGAAGAGGAAATTGGGGGCTTTTTTTTTATTTCAGAGGTTTTTCTTATTTAACCATGGCCAAAGCCTTACCTTAACCTTAACCAAACTGTCAATTACCTAATCTTAAGCAAAATGTTTGTTGCCTAAATGTAACCCTAAACTTAACGGAACTTAACGTTGTTTTAGTGCAGCGATGGGTTATCCGGCTGGCCATGTGTAGGCATAGTACAAATCAAAGACACAAAACTTTTTGTACGATATACAAACATTTTTAAACTTGCTTTTTCCGAATTGTGTTATTCTCCTTCTCTATTGTTTAGACTAGAGTCTTTTTATGCCATTTCTTTTTTTTAATTTATTTTATATAATTTTAATCTATTGGTGTTCAGCACTGTAAATTTATTAAGAAAAGAACTATAAAAATAAAATTATTATTGTTAGTAGTAGTATTAGTATTATTAAATGAGAAAATGTTGCAGAAAACACTCCAGCTTTGGTAGTAAAGACCTGGGATGATGGCCCCCAATCTTCAATAGGGACACAGTCAACAAGGTTACATGAAAAAAAAAATATATATTCTATTCTATTCTATTCTATTCTATTCTATTCTATTCTACTCTATTCTAGTCTGTGGTATGTGCTGTATCTCAGTAAATATCAGCCTCTGAGCGCCCCAGGGGGGTCGGGCTCCTCTATGGGTCCATGGTAGGTTACCTTGTGATTGGCAGGGCATCAGATAAACCACTGACAGGGCAAAGCAAGACCACCGCTATCTCACATGCCCTTCTCTCTGCCTCTCCACTGACACTTCCACGCCGTCCTGCACCCGTCCAGCCTGCCGAGGTCCATATCCAACCCTACTGCACACTGTGAGAGCAGAGCGGCAGAGTGAAGCAGTGAGGGAAGCAGGGGTGGAGAAAGGGAGAGAAGGACACAAGGAGGGAGGCGATGATAGAGGGAATGATAGAGGCAGGGGAAGGAAGGAGGGAGGGAAGGAGGTGTAAGGTGAAAAAAAATCCAATTTGAACGCTCTCCAGAAAAGGCATTAAGAAGTTACTCACCTAAATCTATTATGCTCCACAGGAGGCGGCTACCTTTCTGCTCCAAATTGAATCATAGGTGCAGGTAATTGTTCTCACATTAAAAAAAACAAAAAACTACATCCTATCTCCATTCCCGCTAGCGCTCGCTCACTCGCCCTGCACCGTCCGTCCAAGATGGGAGACGACTGAGGTAAAAGGCTTGGATTGAAGAGTGGATCAATTATAAAATGATGATGATGATGATGATGATGATGCAATGAACACTATGAGAGGAGAGAATAAATGTAACAATGCAGAGATGATGATGATGATGATGATTACCTTTCTTTATGCAGGCAATGCCTGTGATTTTTCAGTCATCCCCCTGTTTCTCTAATACAATTACACACTCTGCGGCTGCCCAGTACAACCCCATTGTTCTACTGAGTAGCTCCATTAGAGACAATGGGAGTGAAGTAGCTTTCTCAGGGTCGACATGACAGTCATTTTTTGCAGCCCCATTGAAATTAAACCCAATTATATGTTTTCTGAATTTCAGTGTTTGAAGAGCAGAGCTTGGATCTCCTTTCAGATTCATGGTTCATGTAAAGGGCAAAATGTTAATACTACAGCAGGGTCTTATTCTTAAATACATTGGGAAGATGATGATATACGGTAGCTCTCTTGGTATATATGGTATATGACAGTATAAACTCAATTTTAAATGAAAGTTATTAATTATAGGAATTTTTTTTTTTGGTCAAGTTATCAGTCCAACATTTAGAAGACATGTTCCAGGACCTTCTGTGTGGTCAGTAAATCCATAAATGGGATAATTTAGACTCCTTCGGCTCAGTTGACCTCATATTTTGGGTTTCAGAACACATAACAATTTCTCTTAACAGTTTCTAGCATAAGAGATGTGGACCAAGCTAGTCTAACAGACAGACAGAGAGAGATGGATGGACGAACTGAAGAAAGAAAAATTCCACAAAGAATCTGCATCTTCTTATAGCAAGAACACAATCCCAACTCAACAAAGGTTTTGTAAATTGGGCTTAATGCATATTTTATAAACTCATATATAACTCAATAGCACACAAATCAGAAGTTACTATGCACTGCAGGCAGACCACATTACTCCTCATTCGTTCTGCCACAAGTAAGAAAAATGACTGTGCCACGGCAAATGAATTACTCAAACCTTCAATGTGTGAAGCCCAAATTGACCTTTACATGGCGCCTATCAAAAGGGAGCATTGCATAATTGAAAATCTTTAAAATAAAAATGGACACTGAATCTCATCTACTTCCAATGTAGAACATCAACAGGAATGGATTCATATGCTGTCTCTTTAAATTCAGTCAAATTTATTGCCGTGATAAGACTTTTCTTACAAGACTTTTCTTGGAAAATAGTATACAACTGAAGCGCTCTCTCTCTCTCTCTCTCTCTCTCTCTCTCTCTCTCTCTCTCTCTCTCTCTCTCTCTCTATCTATCTATTGCATGACTTTACTAAAATTTACTAAAACAAATCTCACTGATATTGAACAACACTGGCAAAGACCTATAATACTCCTCAATAGAAGGAAAATAAAATAAAAGACAGCTACTGTTTACAGAGTATTTTGTCTTGTCCCTTCAGTATCTTCTAATAGCACTAAAAATCTCTATCAAGGGATTTCCTCAAGCTGATATTCCCACAGGTGCACAACTGAACTCAACTGCAGTCTACAGAGTCAGTTTTAGCTGAGCACAAACACTTTAGGACTAAACTAGCTCACACCAGACTTTAAGCAAGGATTTATTATTCTTAAGAGGTGGAGTTGACCTAGTTATGGTAGCCAAAATAAAGAAAAACTCAACAATAAACTGTAAAATCACTAACTTCAAATGCTGTGACATCAGTGCATCCTTATTTCCCAAACTGAATGAAAAGTTGTTTAAGTGAAAAATACTTCTCTATGACCTTGGCCAGCTCAAACTAGGTCTGCGAACTTGAAAAAGTCTCTTGAAGCCACACAAGAGAGTCAAGACTAATCTTTCATGTCATCAAGTGACACTTTCTGAAGCTGTTCCATTTGCAGTGAATGAGAGGCCAACTTTGTGAATACTGTGACAGTGCTCAAGGCTATATTTTCTGGGGATATGGGCAGATCTTTTGGTTCACAGCTCTTAGCACTTCTATGAAATAAAGCCCATTTGGGTGTAAAAGCCCCTAACCATTATTCTACAAAGTCAGACTGCAGAGTCGGTCCCCTGTTCTTTGACAGCAGAGCAGTTGCAGAAATTGTGTCTGGATCACAAAGTCTTGGTTGTCTGGATGGAGTCTAGCTGTGGGCTGTGCTTGCTCATGTTCATAAATATTAATTGATCTGTCCAAGATCATTAGAATAAAACAAGATTTCAGTTTCCATGTGGATTTTTCTTCCAGTTTTAGAGTTTCCTTGGTTGAAATTGATATTAACGATATAGATTGATTGATATTAAAAGGTAAAATTTTTCCACAAGTTGCACAATTTTGCACTATATTCCAGAAGCACTAGAGTAATTAGAACTGTGGCAGTTTTAGGAGCTGTGTATCTGCAGTTCTATATGATGCATGGCATTTTGTGGATGCTTTTATCCAAAGTGTATTAAAGTGCTGTGAGTGCATACATTTTTAGTAGCCTCTGTGGGAAATTAACTCCTCTGTCCATTGAGTTACACAGGAGTGCAGTCCTGTCTAATAAAAGCCTTTTTGTCATTTATCTGCTTTGTTCAGATTGGCAGTGCATTTACTGCTCAAATGTTTTGACAATTACTCTCAGACAAACTTTTAGAATTAGGAGGAAACACTAATAATGAGTAAAAGCATAATTTTGAAATATTCTTAGTAAGGTGTTAGACTAATATGGATTGTCTGCCATGTGTGTAAAAATGACTTTAGTGTAATTTGTTCCCTTTGTTAGGTTAGGGACCAGTTATACTGCTTGAATATTTTGTGAATTAGTCTCATGCAGACTTTTGAAACACTCAGTATTCGCCGAATTTACTCTCACAGCTTGGAAGAAACTCTTAGAGGACTTTGTGAATACGGCTCCTGATCACCACATGCCTGCAAAAGTAAAACATAACCATGGGTATTATGCTGCACTCAAGCACACTCCCAAAGCGGAGTCCTGAACACTAACTATTCACCAAATGCATCACTTTCAGCCGCAGGCACTTTTTTTCCTCTCTCCCTAAATTAGACACTAAGCCTGTCTGAGTTTCCCAGGTGAGAACGGATGGCCTTGGGTTAGGCAACAGGCATAAAGACACTCCCACCGATCCAGAGACACATCCCTCCCCCACAAAACAAAGCACTCTCAGTAAACTTTGTGATATGTCGGAGGAGTCACAGTATGAAAGCTACAGCAGCTTGTGATGTGATCTCTTATTGTCAGGGGGAATCTATCTGCAACTGCTTTTGTTTATTCTCAGTCCCTGCATACCTCCACTCCTCCCTGCTCTCCCTATTAGCCTCTGACTCTGCCTCTCTCTCACTCTCCCCTTCATTTTTCAGGTGTGACTCCGGCTACAGGGAAATTCTCTGTTCCTCAGATCTGAAAAGTCACAGTCTTGTCCTTGGCGTGTCTCCCATCGTCACCCCAGCAGTGCACTTTACCTCTGTTCACTCTGCTGGTGGTATTTGTGTGTGAGGAGCCCAGGGGTCCAATCTCATACAGACATACAACACATGGCTATAATCTCTGTGGTCCAACCACATACAGCAAGCTGGGCTGGCATAGGAGCTATTGCCGGGGCCTTTGAAGGCTGCTGAGCGCAGGAGCAGAAAGGGCTAACCTTTCACAGGCTTCCCACTGCTCAGTCGAGAGGGATAAAAGACACACAGAGGCAGGCAGACGGCCTACAGGTAGTGCACACTTAGCCAGGTTTACAGCCCAATCTCAAATCAGCATACACAAATACAGGCAGCTAGAGACGCGCTAGCTGGGAGAACACATGCAGCAGCATAAAGACACTGAGGCCAAACAGTCAGTATTTATTTATTTTTGGCATTTTTTTATGCTTTATTTGAGAGATATAGTGAGGGAGAGACAGGAAGGTATGGGAGAGAGAGCGAGGGGAGGACATGCAGCAAAGGACCACGGGTCGGATTCGAACCCAGGTCACTGCAGGAAGGCCTGAGCCAAACGGTACGCGCCCTACTCGGTGAGCCACCAGGGCGCCCCTAGTCAGTATTTATTATCAAGATAATAGGGTTCAAAACTGCAAAAACTCACAAGCTGTCCAGTGATTTTAACTTGTTTCCAGACCTATCAAGCTGATTTTGTGATATTTTTTGTCAAATTATTTCACTGCACTGGCAGATAATCTTGATGGTTTCAATACATTTCCCTTGATACGTGCCAAAATGACTTCTTTCAAGATATCATCATAAAACAATGCTGAAAGTCTTGAAACAAAAAACTTTCTCCAAGACAATTTCACTTTTACCAAGTAAATGTCCTGAAACAAGTTATATTATCCTGAAAGAAGAGTAAAATTTGTTAGTTAGTTAATTTGTTTGTTAGATTACCTAAGTTACCTTTTTCATACACAAATATACAACTCAAGATTAGGAAGAAGTTCCTAATATTTTGTCCACTCAGTGTGCTGCATCAACCCTGCATGTATGCACAATTGTATATATGATGTGAAGGATGCTATGTGTATGGAACTAATGTTTTTTTATTAAGTGATACAGTAACACATAAATTGCAATAAAAGTATATTTTATCTTATCTTATCTTATCTTATCTTATCTTATCTTATCTTAATACAAATATAAGATTTTCCATATTGTTTGGCTGGATTTTGCATTATTAGTTTGTGATGGCGCAATTTGTACCAATAAGATAGAACTGGCACAGAATTTGGTTAAACAATATCTCTGTTGTGTAATTTGTGATAGAAGCCCGACAACTATATTTTCAAGGCTCTCACGGTGTTCCCAGAGCGTTAATGTCCCTGAACCCTCTGAATCTATCAGCCCCAGCTGTTAGTATCCTCATAGACAGAGACAAAATGCTAGACACCCTCCATGAGCACAACAAGGCTGGGCAAATTAACAATTGTTGTCGTGAGTAACCGACGTGCCTGCTCTGCGCAATGGGACAGAGTGCTATGGCCTTGGGTTGAACAAGTTGTTATGTAAGCATCCTGATGGAAATGCAGAAAGGAGTGCTGGGCTTTGGATAAAGCCCTCTCCTACGCAATGAATTTAAATCAAAGGCATTGGAAACCACTGAGGTGTGTGAAGATGTACTGCACTGATTAGGTGAAGTGGGCTATGTGAGTTCTGTATTCATAAAAATAAAACCGATGTGCTGAATTACAGTAGTTTTTCCTCTCTATGTTGAATGTGATGATAAAGTGGACCTGATCTGTTGTTCTACCCTGTGAGAATACTAAGATAGTTATGTTTAATGTTTTCAGTGAAAGTCCCAGGTATCTTTCCCCATCTATTCATCATAATTACTTAATAATGTTTAATCGTAAATTTTATTACAGGGTAGCTGTTACAATTTCCCAATAGTGGATGTCTTATTTTGGAATTAAAATCTATCATATTGTCCACATCAGCCATAAATTCCTAGTGCTTCAATCCAGTGAATCTGGCCATATGTGGATATTTCAATTATCAACACCATATTGCTTCAGAATAATCAAAGATATAACAGTGATCCACTCTCCCATCTGCAGTGGTGTGAGTCAGAGCCTTTGGCCAGAATTAAGAAAGCCTTTTATTATTATCAAAATGAGACATAAATAATATTCTTGCCTTGAGAATCAATTCCCCTGCTGTTGTCTTAATGACTTAGGTGACGTGCTCAGCGTCTGAAGTGATATTGAAGGTAGAGGGGTACTGCCGGAGTAAATGGCCTAAATGCCTCCTCCTCTGGTGTGGTGCTTTGGATGCCATTAAAACGCAGAGACAAGAGTTTATAGCTGATGGTCTATGCGATGGCAAAGTGTCCCCCTGGGGATTCAACTGCCCATTTAGTGGCAACGGGAGCTGGCAATCTATCCTCTCTCTGACACAAGCATCAGGCTAGAAAGGGGCCTTATTCTGTCATCTGTGATCAAAAAGAATATGTGTCCTCATAGCGATTTCAATCACCCGCCAAAAAAGGACTGACAAGGTAATACAGACTCTCAAACTCTGGAGAACTCAAGAGAACTTGAAAACTGTTTTGAAGAATTTTCAATGATAGAATGAAAGGTGATGGTGACGCAGAAGTTTTCCCAGAAAGACACAAAAAATGATACTTTCCTTGAATGAAAACATTGCAGGGAGGGTCATCTATGCTTTAATACCATCCTATCCTATCTCTTCCAAGGGGGGCAAAGAGGTTAGAGGAGGCTACAGGAGAAACGACTCAAAAACCTAAATAATTCACTATAACTCTGAAGTAAAAATACCATATTTGGCACCTTTCTCTGTGAGAAAATGGACAGAAGCACTTTCTTGCACAGTGACTTTTAGTCCTATAGCAACAGGAAAAGACCTATATGGGGCAGACATGTAGACCTGGATCAGATAGCAGTGTTTTAACCTTGTTAAATCTAACCTTAATCTACTTGGATTAGCAGATGGGTTGGGCTTTTCAAGATCAGGCTAATTCAGATTGTCAGTTGTCAGTCATGTAAAGTATACTAAATTGACCTTCAGATACTTCAAATATGCACACATACTAAAATAAAATAAAATAGAAAAAAAATAAATAAACAAAGTCATGTAAAGTATACTAAATTGATCTTCAAATACTTCAAATATGCACAAATACAAAAATAAAATAAAATTTAAACAAAGTTTGGAAACAGTCAGACGTTAACTGTCCTGGGGCTTCACTCTCACTACTGGCATTCAGGTGTTTTTCTCTAACTCAATCCAATAATGAAAAGAAAAACTTGAGTCTGTCCCTGGACAATGAAAAAACATTATGTTGCATTTGCATGAATGTTTGTTTGAAGATTTTAAGATTAAGCTTTCAAAGTAAAAGATACATAGTGGTGGTGATTACAGGTCCCCGGAGCGTCTTATATTATTGGTTGATTCATCAACTCCTGTAGAGATAAAGTATGAAGACAAACAAGCACAGATCCTGTACAAACCCACGGCGCGTGTTCAATTCTCTGCACTGAAGCACTGCGACACGGCTAAATTACCTAATTTCACTAACGTTACTTAAATACCTAAGGCACCTACCGTTTAAGTCTGTATGGCAGCGAAGACGAGTTACTATCTGCAAATCCCTGTTACTAACTGTGGAATGTTAAGTTTCACTTTTGTTTTCACACCGGGAGACTCAGTGGATTGAGTTCAGTGCTGCTGGTCTGCTGTCTGTACATCTCCAAATTACAGACAGGATGTGATGCAACATCAGGCGCATTAGAGATCGATTTAGATCCATTTCTATACACTGACCAACTTTTGATTTTGTGCCCCTGTATGGGAAACACTGCATCTCACAGTCAAAAACACCCTCTAGAGGCCATCTGACGAAGCGCATCATCTCACTAAGTGTTACCTGACTGACTGACTGACCTGAATCTGCCTCGTGATGCCCTAGGCTGCGCCGTGGGAAAAAGTGAAAATGTCCCACCAAAGTGAGTTTTTTTTTTTTTAATTAGATGTGATTGCGTTGCAAGGGGAATTAACTGAACTGTTATCTCTATAAAATCAACAGTGATATACAGTATCTATCTTTATCATGGATTATTTTGCATAACAGGCAATGACCTGCTGCTAATGTAACAATAACAAGGTATTTCTGTATTATTAGTGTTATTAAGTATCATTTTTTTTGTCAAACATTTCTTGATTATATTGAAACTTATATTAAAACTGCTTTGTTTGATCTAGTGATTGGTTTGAGCGATTAATGTTTGGGAAATTTGGGAAAGTAATTACATTTTCTATTTGCCTTAGGGCAAATAGAATAAAAAAAGGCATCAATTTGTTGAATTACACTAAAAATCAAGATCGTGACCAAGTGTATAACAATCAAACGTTCTTCATTTGAAGCTTCCAAGTAGAACCATGTTTAGTTTTACCATTGCTGCGCATGTCTATTGTTCATAAGCTTGCCCGAAGAAACACAAGCCTGTGATATAAGGGGATGGTAGGGCATCAGCGTTCTGCTATGCTAATCTTGATCGCAACTGTTGTGGAATGATAGGGAGATTTACTTTTGATAGAAAAATGGATCGTACTGTGTGTACATCCTAAAGCAGCGGAATATTTTGGCATCCACACCCTCTGTGTGTGTGCGTCTGTGTGTGTGTGTGTGTGTGTGTGTGTGTTTGTTTCTGTGTAAAAGCATTTGCGTGTGTCAGCTTTCTCACATTGAAGCTTGTTTTCCTCACAGTGAGGCTTGAGAAAAAAGCAGACAAATTCCTCAGGGCTCAACAGGAAAAAAATCCTGAAAAACACTCAGCATATTCCAATATCCCTCTCTTTTAACTTACTTGGCAGTGTTCTCCTTGCAAGTTGCAACAGTCTTCCATTTTGGCATTTGTTCCCCATATGTAATCTGTACTATCTGCATCAGTGAATTTGGGCTCAATTGTGGTTTGGCTTTGAAAAAGTCGTGACCCTGAAGAGAACATAAAAGCCTCGGATATAATACCAGAGCTGAAAGGAGAAACTCCCTGTGATCTACCTTTGGGAGAGGAGATTATACCTGCTTAACGTCAAGCAGACCAAATACCATATAAAAGAGGCAATGAAATCAGCCAGCTACATTTCCCCTAATCACAGTTGAGAGGTTAGTTGCTGGCAGGCGGCCCCAGCAACTCACAAACCGCAAGGCAGGACGACTCGCAAGCCTCATACAAACCACAAGCTGCAGCTCTAACTGTCGCAGGCTTAGGTCGAATCAAATGTGCAAGTCATTCTTATGGTTATCCCACACGGTGCAGTGGATGGGTGTGGTTTACTGCGTCAGGGCAATTCAGACAAGTTGTTAGTCAAAGAGTGGTACGCTAAATTAACTTTTAATTAGTCCACCACAATATCACTCATTCATATACTGTACAATACATTCATATTTCAGATGCACAGATACTAGCATGGACATACACACACATACACATACACACACGCACACGTACACACACGGACGCACACACATACATACATACACACGTACGCAAACAAACACACTTACACACAAACACACACACATATTTTAATATGTTAGTTGTTGTCATTGTATTTTATGTATATCTTAGTCTTTGTTCTTACCTGTATTGTATTTTAATGTTTCTGTACTATTTCTAATCTTAATGTTCCTGTACCCGCATGCATGGAATCCATTTTGTAATTTATATATGAAAATATGTTTATTGCATTTGTCCCTGTTAAATGAACTAGTAAATATATATGCTATATGACACTCATTATCTTCTCCAACGCTGTAAAACCCACCTATTTGGTAGTCCCAAGAAAACACAAGGGAGTATTTTCAAATAATATTAAACCCTGGATTGAACTGTTACTTTATACATATGGTGGTGGGGGAGGCTCTGGACCCCATGCAGTTTGCATATAGGGCTGGGATGGGAGTAGAGGATGCCTCAATCACAATACTCAACTGCCTGTATAAAAACCTAGAAGGTCCTGGCACACATGCCAGACTTATTTTTGGATTTCTCATCTGCGTTTAATACTATCCAACCACATGTTTTAGCTAGGAAATTGCTTATTTATTTTAATCTTGATGTAAATTTTGTGGGCTGGATTGTAGATTCTTTAACATGTAGGTCTCAGAGGGTGAGAGTGAATGGCTTTCTGTCAGAATGGCGCTCCTCTTCCACTGGCTGTGTCCTGTCCCCCTTGCTGTACATTCTTTACACCAATGACTGTAGAAGCCAGCATGGGGACAGGCACATCCTGAAATTCGCTGATGATACAGTTATCATCAGCTTGCTCTGTAAACACGAATCTGAGCATGGGCCGGTGGTAGATGAGTTTGTCAAATGGTGTGACGAGGCCTTCCTCCAATTAAATACCACAAAGACCAAGGATATGGTCATTGATTTTAGAAGGAAATCATCCCACCCACCATCGCAGACCTTCATCAAAGGAATTGGCATTGAATTTGTAGAACATTATAAATATCTTGGAACTGTCATTGACAATGACCTGAAATTTGATGCAAATTCTGATGCGGTCTGTAAGAAGGGACAGCAACGTTTGTACTTCCTTAGGAAGTTAAATGCTTTTAATGTAGATAGGAAAATGATGTCCTTGTTTTACAAGTCATTCATTGAATCTGTTCTTACTTTCTCTATGATTGCTTGGTATGGTAACCTGAACATCAGGGACAAAAACCACCTGAGCTATACTGTGAAGGTGGCTGGTAAGGTGATAGGTGTCCCACAGACCCCCCTGACAGCCATCTTTGACCAGCAGGTTCTCCGCAAGGCCGTAGATTTAGAGTACCCCGGTTCAGATGCAATAGGAGTAAAAACTCCTTTGTTACCTGTGCAATAACTCTGCTTAATCTACACGTGTAATTTAGCATTCTAGAGATTGTCTTGTTGTAGTACTGTGTTCTGTATATTGTATGTACAGGAAACATTTTTGTACTTCTTGTTTTTGTTTTTTGTACTTGTGTTGTTTTTTATCTTGTGCCCCTGACTGCAAGTCAAGTTTCCCATCTGGGATAATAAAGTGACTGAACTGAACTGAACTGATACGTAGTGAGCTTTTTTGAACTTTCATTTAACTCTTGTGGAGTAGTATCACCTTGAGTTCTGCTTCATTTTGTTGCATTTTCAAACTAGAAGAGGGTTCCTCAAAAATATGGTTTTATTACTGATATTTTTACTTAACAAAATAGTGACAACAAGTGGTTTTGAGGCCAACCCTGTTTGATGGACTGCACAGCTCACCATGTTGGTGTTTCCAATGCCACTGTGATTTCAAGCTCATTTCTCAAATTGAAATAGAGTGCATTGAAAGAAGAGCAAAAAAGGTAGCATCTTAAATCCAATCTTAGCACTGCCTGTGGTTACATAACCTCATGGTAGATTTATTTATGTTAATTTCAATGGAAGGCATTATTTTACTGCAAACGGTTATACACATTGCAGCAAAATAACCTATATTTTGTTTGTAGGGATCAGAAAGTTTCCTAATTTTTCCATCAACTCGTCTTACCATTCAAGAACTTTTGTCTATACACACATTAATATTAACACATGAAAAAAATGCAGATTGGCGAAATAACATACATACACACATGGATACAGATCTTCTTCACATTCTTCTGGGCAGGACAGGGCTGGATACGAGTCATTTGAAGTGTTGTGGTTATAATACCTGGAATTTCCTGTGAGAATGTATTGAACATTTTTAAATATATATATATAAAAATCTGTAAAGTCATGGACTTTTAGGTCCCTAAAACTCTAATATGTTGATGCATGGCAACCGTACATTCCTGGAGGTTAAATCAGCTTGGAAAGAAGACTTCATATTGTTTACCTAGAAATGACTGGGTGAAGGCATTGACAGCCTCACAAAAATGTAAGTAAGCTTAGATGAAAGAAAAGAGGCCAAGGTTCCAGGTCATATTAAACATATGATGACGGCTACAAAACAGCCCCTGGTCTCCAAGAAGTTGACTGGACATTATTTATTACAGCAACCTGCCCAGACTGGCTCCTAGACACTCATGTTACCCACATGATAGATTTCCCCATGCTAGTAGCTGGCTAGATGCAGCCAAAACATTTGGAGTGCATTAAAAGAAGAGCAAAAATATCGACCATTCATCACACCTGCCATTATTAATTTTGAATTCTGCTCACTCAACTCAACAGAAGCGCTCCCCTTGAAGACCAGTCTCCAAAGTTAATGGGATTGTCCGTTCCAAAACAGGTCCACCCACAGTCCAAACAAAATCCAGATAGCTTGCCAGGTTAAATGCAAACAGCCTGGGGGTAAAAGCCCATTTAGTGGAGCCATCATGCCTTACACATGATTGATTTGGTGGTTTGTGCCCCCTTCAGGTTGACAGATCTGAACGCCCAGGAATCTGAACCAGTTCGCACCTTCCACAGCTGCCTGTCCACAGGGAGGGGGTGTTGTTTGTGTCTCGTATCAAGCCCGTCCCTGTGGTACCATCCAGAAAATTGATTATATGGTTGCATAAAGTTGTAACGCCCCAAGCCCCCGAGCTTTAACACAAATTTGTGAGAAACAAATAACAGTGAAGGTGCAGCGATAATAAAATAAATAGGGAAATGTTCCTTATTTTAAGCTTGTCTTGATGTTCAAGGGCCATACGGAGTGGCAGCAGCTTGCAGTAGCAGTCTAATGGTTAGACTATAGTTGCTGGTTCTAATCCCCAATTCAGCTGGGGAAATATGGGAAGGGGAAAGTGAATGAAAAACACTTTCCTGTCACTCAGGAATTACAGTTAGTGTCCCTGAGCAAGGTCGCTCCCAGGTGTGAGTGTGAATCCCAGAGGTTGTTTCTGTAATCAGATTCTGTTCCTTGTAAAGATGAAATGTAACAACCAAAAAAAGGGAAATCGACAGTTTGCCAAGCTGTATATTTTTTTATTTGAAACATGTAAAATGAATCAATCAAGATATCTTTTGAGCGTGCGGATTTCCCTTTTTTTGGTTCGTGAATTATTTGAAATCGGCGCAGCAGAGAAGCCTTATTTTATGTCAGTTTTCTTACCCAGCATATGGACTTTCTTCGTCATTTATTACAGTAAAGATGAAATGTAAAGCATGAGAGAAACCATTATCAGCAAATAGGAAAACAAACTGGAGAGCAACAAATGACGCAGCATGACACATTTTTGGGTACAGGTATAATCTCTAACTGATTTTTAAAAAAAGAAGGTGTTATATAACTGCCAAGGACACTGAAATGCTGGAGCCAGTTGGTCTGAGGAGAATTTAGCGATGGGGCTGGTATCCAGTTTAGTAGCATTTCAGGCATTGCTTAAAAATTTTAGTCATTTCAGACCACAGAGTGCTTTCTCATGTTCAAGTCCACAAGAAGGCACTTGGTAGGGAGGGCTATGTTTTATGTTTTCACATTTCCTATGTCTTAATATACAGTAGCGGCGGCCTTATGCTGGGTTTGCCCATTCCTGTTTAAGTGCTCTGTATTCCCGAGTCTGTCACTGCAAGAGAATTATGATGACATCTGCCATGAACCAGTTTCAAGTTCAAAGTATTCTTATGTAAGTCTTTCGCATAGTTATTTATTTATTTTTTTTCAGTTTGAATACCGTACTGACTTTTCCTCATATGCAGTAGTGCTTACAGTAGATCACTCTGATCACACACAGTCTAGCGCTAGCCGAGTGCGGCTGCAACAGCACATGTGGGTTGTAAAACTGGAATGACAGTGTAAACGAGCATCTGTGTGTTCAATGATGCCATTGTAGAAAGCTAATGCCTCCCGCAGCCCTTATCTAAGGATGACACAACATATCATCGTAGCCAGCAGAGAGAACTGATGCCATGACAGATTAAAACAATACTACCAGTTATTAAAAAAGCATAAGACATGTCACTAGCCAAGCCTTCACATGCCAGCGCTGTCACTGGCCACGGTGTATCCAATATGTCTGATTACAGTGATGAATACACTACATGCATGTGTTAGGTATTGTGATATAAACCAATAGAATCAATCACATACAAGTCACCATGACACTATACTCTGAGCTATGGATATTGATATTATTCAAAACAATGTACATAACATTTTTGTTCACAATCCCTAATTAATGTTACTGTAGTGAGGTTTTCAGATGCTCAGATTTGATTTTCATCGCACAAAATGCTACATTTCATGTCTATGTTTTTTTTTTTGGTTTGTTGTTATTCTGCAGTATTTTCACATGAAAAATCACCCTTGGGCTAAGAGGGCTTTTATACTCTCTATATTTGGATCAACTTGGTCCAAAATATCTGTATAATAATGATCACATGTGTCAGCCATGAGCCCACTGACCTATAAGAATAGTAAATCTCTCTCAGTAAAGCAAATCTACATTATACCACCTGGATTTTATTTTCTCCATTTTATAAACACATACAGACAGACAGATTTCTGGAGGCAGGTCAATGCGTGAGAGCCCAGGTGCACCCATGCTATGGAGATGCGCCAGTTTGGCTCAACCTCCTGCTGTGACTATTGAACCAATTGCATCCAACTTGACATCTCTCTCTCTCTCCACCTCTCTCTCTCTGTGCGTGTGTGTGTGTGTGAGAGAGAGAGAGAGAGAGAGCGAGAGACAGAGAGAGAGAGAGACAGAATAAGGTAGAGAAACGGAGAGAGAAGCATGAATGAGGGCGAGAGATCTTCCCTAATGTTAATTTGACTGGCTGCCTCGTGTCCCCCAACTATAGGCCATATTCCTCTATGTAGATAAGAAATAAACATTCAGTCACATGTTGTGACGTTTTTGCACAGCAGATAACACACCATTCCACTCTTCCATCGCTAGATCCCCTCATTCACACGTCTCATTAACAACTAAACAAGACTCATATCACATACCATATCACAAGATTTATCCATATTTAGCCTTTATTTCACCAGGAAGTATCACTGAGATTCAAAATCAGCTGTGGTTACACAATAAAACATACAGTTCAGTAGAAAATACAAAAATAGTAAAATATGTGCAATGAAAAAAATCACAATTTACATTAGAAACACATTGCACATCACAACATCTTGCATAAGACTGTGGATAACTTGTTTGAACTGATTTAGGAGAATAAAATGATCAAGCTAGAGTTTTGACTGGAGATTGTTCCAGGACCAGGGTGCAAAATAATCAAATGCCTTTTCACCAAAAACAGTGATTGATCTGTTTCTGGGAACTTTAAGAAGAATGCATGTTTGTCATCTTAGACTATAGGCATTGCTGGATATTTGGTAAAATGTGGTAAATATCTTTACTAATAATGGTATTGTAAGTAAAAATGTACCAGTTTATCAATCTTCTGGTGACTAGTGAGTTCCAGTGTAATTACTGATATAGGGCACAGTGGTATGTCCAGTTTGGTTAATTAACCGTGATAATTCAGTGGTCAGTGGGTATATCAGCATTTAATTAAATTACCAAGGTAAGAGCTAATATCCATCCAAACCAGATCAATACCTTGTGCCACTAACCAGCATCTCTGTCGCTGACCTTTATGTCCTGACCTGGTCAGCAACAATGACATGGCTATAGGTGCAGAGAGATACATCTGGCCCTGGGGACTGTGTGTGTGTGTGTGTGTGTGTGACAGAGACCTTACCAATGGACCATGTGGGATTTACATGGTCCGTATGAGGAGTGAAGGCCAAAATCCCATTACTATTGCTGTAGATATTTTAATAGAATATTAGTGATGTAAAGGTGGAGGATTACACTGCTGTACAACTTAGCTAACAATGATATTGTTTTTACTTTCATAGTTAAACATGTAAATCCCTGGGTTTCCGATTGTGTTGGCCCTAACAATGATTTAAATGTTGACAGTCCTTATAAGAATGGTAATGCAAAACATACTGCTGGCCTCTGACACATTTTGGATCTTAAACCAAACCAACTTCCACTGATTATCCAGGTCAGTGATGAAGCTAAAGCTGCTCGGTTATATAAACATTGAGAAGAGTTGTGTTTTGTTGTGAGCGTGATGCTGTGATCAGTCTAAATTTATTCCTCATCATTAGAGATAAAAAGAGGGGCAAAACATGACCTACATTTCTTTCTACATTGTTTTTGAAACTGATATTTAAAAGAAGTTTTGAGGCAGGCACGGGCTGAGGAGTTACATCCCAAACCGTTTATAAAAGTATACATTAAATATTAAACAAGGCTTCCTCTCTGTACTTCACTCTGAGGATGTTGTGGGTTTACTCTGCTTTGAGGAGTGCCGCATTGCTGATGAAGCATCTCTCAATTCTCTTAAGATGATTAAATCACTTGGAGCCTCACTTGCCACAAATAACAACATGATGGTGTTTCAAATCAGGCACACCTCATCTTCCATGCATGTCACACTTAAGCGGCAACAGTGGCAATCAAATTTGATTGCCACAAACACAAAATAGTAAAAGTAAATAGCTTCGGTATAGCTAATGTGCAAAAAAGGGCACAAGAAAATGGATAGTTATCGTTCTGAGTGAATGAGTTTATAAGGCCACAAAAAATAAGAGCAAATACTGCAACAGTTTACCATGGCTGCACCCTCATGGGACCTTTAAAGGGCTAGTGCAGCATGTTTATTGTCTGTATGCCTGTGGAATAAATGCTCAGAGGGGAATTTGGGCTAATGCACCATGACAAGATGGCGACTTTGCAAGCACCTGCTTGTTTTGACTGCACCTGTCATTCCGCTTGGTGCTTGCTGTTTTTTGATTCAGCTTTTTTTTTTTGGTTGGTGTGTTACTGGGCAACTTTGCTTTTACTGGATGGGTACAAAATATTAAAAAAATATGCTCATTGGGGAGGAGAAAAGAGAGTGTTTTAGGGGGAAAATGTTATCCACAGTATGCCTGCTATACACTACCAGTCAAAAGTTTGGACACACGCATTTTTATTTATTTTCACCATTTTTCACATTTTAGAATAATAGTAAATACATCAAAACTGTGAAATAACACAAATGGAATGATGCAATGACCAAAAAAAGTGTTAAACAAATCAAAACTATCTTATATTTTAGATTCTTTAAAGTAGCCGCCCTTTGCCTTGATGGAAAGGCAAAGGCTTTATATTTGTCTAAAAAACTAATTTCAAGCATTTAAGCATAAGCCTTTAGATCAAAATGGCTTTAAGATAATGAAAAACAATCAGGTGTGTCCAAAATGTTTGACTGGTAGTGTAGTTCTCTGCTTTACAACAAGTTTATAGACCACTGTGCTTAGCTAAATAGGAAGTTTGAATTGCCCTTTGACCTCCCAACAAAGATAAAACAATAAGACAAATCCAACTCAAATGAAAGATATCTTCAGCATACTCAGATGTGACATCATCATCAGTCAAAACGCAAACTGTACAGAAAGATGCTGCTAAAGACAAATGACCTGCTTTGCTAACTCCACTAGCATCACACAGACAACCTTAACGTATGCGTCACTGTTTTATTTATTTATTTAACTTTATTTTGTTGCTCCCCCGAAGGTAACATTAAATGAGACTTGTGTGTGTGTTAGAGAGAGAGAGAGAGAGAGAGGGGGAGAGAGAGAGAGAGAGAGAGAGAGAGAGAGAGAGAGAGAGTGAGACTGCACAGTGTGACAACACTATCAGATGAATTTATGAGATAGTGCAGGCCGGGCTATCATTTTATATTTTAGATTATGAACACGTATTTTTTTCCCTCATATATTTCTTCAAGGAGTCCTTGGGAAAAAAAAAAGTTACAGCCTACCAAAGCAGGAGCATTAGCATACTTATGTAAGGATACTGAAATGGGTACCAGAGCACCTTACAAAGGACAAAGCGTAGCTCAGGATGCTCTCCCTGGATTGGTTTCAAAACATGTCGAAAGACTTGCAAAGCCACATACATCATCTATACAGCCCTATACAATACTGACGGATTTGTGTATGCTGCCTAAATATAAATATATCCTCTGGCATAGGCTGCATTCCTATTTAACCTCATTCAGTCAAACAATCAATTAATGTACAAAGGGGTTAGTGAGGTAATCTAATCAGATTCCTGGGTTCCATTTTGGGGATGAGAGCACTTATTTCCGTCACAGCAAATTGGCCGTGAGAGAGAGTTTTCTCTGATTAAAGCAGCAGCAAACTGACAGGAGCTGTCCTTGGTGCTGATTGTGTTTTCTAATGCGGCTCAGTGTAATGGAGCTGTCCGTAGTGCTGAAAGTGTAGCTGGACTCGGGCCTGAAGCTCATGCATATGGACTCCCAAACAGATCCGCATCAGACCAAGGACCTCCCATCTGAGAATAGTTTTGTAATTAGTTATGATTTTAGCAGATAGTTGCATAACTGTCTGCACTGTGGGCGGGGAGGGAGGCAGTGAAACCTGTGATCAAAACAGTCATTCTCATACAGTCTCTCATTAAATAATAGTGAAATTAAAGCTGTTCTTCATTTTGCTTGGGGCCACATGGAATCCTCTGAAGGACCCCTGGATGTCCTCTGGACCCCATTTTGGAAACCCCTACCTTAGTGGTAGCGCTATCTCACACACATATATATATATTTAAATAAAGACATTATTATTTTTTGGGATTGCCAATAGGTTATGATGGTGACATTTTCACACCAGCCACACCAGCTAGTATTACCTGTATTTTCAGGTGCTGTGTTATCTTAGGTATCATATCAAATTATTATATATATTTTTTTATATTTAACTCCATCGCATAATATACACCTATACTATGCGCCTATCAATAAATAAGACCATAATTAGTGTTTTCCTTGTTTTTTGGTATAGCATCAAGCTAAGACTTTTTCCCTATTCTCCCCAGCTATGCTTCCGCTTGATGAAACCACGCATGTGTTGATCCGTGCTGCAGCAACGTGCATCAGTTCCTCTCTCTGACCCCAGTGTTAATCTGCATTCAGACCGAGGCTCCAATGGTTTTCTCAGCTGCTGGATATTAGAGTAGCCTATTACGGGGCTTCAGTGTCTGTGACAGTTTTTTTTAGGGCCTACCAGGCTGTCGATTCGGTAATAGACACACAAAAACGAGTCATAAGAAATCTAGCTTTCGACTTGCATCGATTTTTGTTTTGGCTGTTTTCGCTGCACCGCACGTCCGCCTCGGGTCTAGATTTTCAGACCCGCTCCTGCTATGTGCGTAATGTATCATAGGGAGGAAACACAGTAAATAGACGGACACGTCCATCTGCAATAAAGAGGAAACGAAGATGGTGATGATGGCTTCACCGAATTTAGCCTCCAAATGCTCGACAGCAATGGCGAAGCCTTCCCTTCCTCTGAAGCTGTTTCTCTGGGTGTTTATATTCGTTAATCTTCCTACAAGGTAAGATGGAGATATTCAGGAGTGATATTTACCCTCGAAACCATGCTACTGTGTCGGCTGTGCTAGTGTGCATATTTCTTATTCTATCAGTACTAAAGGGTAGATATTTAGTGGAATTGTCTTAGGATATTTGAGCCTCCTTCATCTAATACCCAGCCTTGCTTTTAGTGGGATTCTGGCGGATAAGGTGGCTGGGAAAGGGAGTCTGTAGTTGAGGTAGAGAATCAAGGCATGCAGTTTGCATATCGCACATTTAACGGTGGTTCGACCGGCTGAATGGGTGATATTGACTCATTTAGTGAGTCACATTGCCACATGAATTGCATATGAGGCGGCTTTTGTGTGATATATTTATTTTACTGAAAGCAAAAGCGACCAACAGCTACAGGCTGGCCACCGTATTGGGCTGTGGACATTTTTACAGATGATTTGATCTTACACACATTATTTTTTGCATATAAACATTTCTGTAAAGAGACGAGCTAGTTGTCTAGTATCTATCGCAATTTGTGCGGCGTTAGAAATAGCATATCCATTGTAGCGGTAGGCTATGAGAGAAGCTAAGGCTACATGCAGTGAGTGCTAAGCTGTCTTCAAGGATCAAGTCTATTCTAAGAGTCAAAGCCTCATTCTGAATACAAGTGTTGTATTTGGCGTAACGAAATATGCAAAGCAACCGTTTGTAATATAAACAACCATCGTGTGACTGACAGTGCATTCTCATCCATGTATTTGAAATAAAAAAAAAAGAACATATTTCAAAATGGCAGACAATCACACAGAGAATACAACTGTAAAGGCACAATAAGGACAAGGATGACACATATGGACTGATTCTGAGCCTGTGTGCTTTCACATTCCAGGCAAAAGGGCCGTCGTTTCAGTTTTTTACTTCAGTGCAGATTTGAATTTGTTGGAAGAAACTGCTCAGTTGTGCTCGTCAAGACATGATTCCCCTTGCACCAAGATAATACGAATAGTTAAGAGGAAGCGGATGGTTGGGCTCCTCGCATCGCTTCCGTCTTGTGCTGCTGGAGGGTGAAAAATGGAGGCTGATAAATCAGTCTGCATTCAATCACCGTCGTGCTGAAGGCAACCTCAGGGCTCCCTGCTCAGCCTAGATTGTAATCTAGACCCTCTGCATTTCTAATTGTATGCACACATGTGTTCACACAACCCTTGCACACACACACACACACCTTGTCTCATTGAATTACATCCAGAATACAGACATATGGCCAGTTTATGTGCTTTATAACTTGTGCATGAGTGAATTAAACCTAATGAATGAACCTAAATTGCAGCTCAGATTGATCAAGGCAAGGTGAAATGTGGGTGCATCCTAATTAATCATAATATGGCGATGTGTGCCACATGAGATCTTCATGTAAACACCTCTGTAAAGGTAATAGCATGGCTCTAAGCTTACATAACAGCTAGTTATGCCCAGTGACTGACATATAATTTTCTTTTGTTCAAACAGATAGTGGAGTGGGCCTATTTGTTGTGTAATAATTTAATGACAGCTATTACACAGTAAACATACCTCTTACATAAGACAATATTCATAAAGGCCACTGGTATGCTTTCAGTGTGATCTATGCAACTTTGTCATTTACAATTACTTACAATTATTATTATTATTGTTAGTAATGTTTGATACCACATTAGCTTC
This sequence comes from Centroberyx affinis, assembly GCF_046629955.1. NCBI lineage: Eukaryota > Metazoa > Chordata > Actinopteri > Beryciformes > Berycidae > Centroberyx > Centroberyx affinis. The sequence continues at coordinate 241,035 of NW_027279412.1, read as the reverse complement.
AGCCTTCCAGCACACAATTAGTTACTGAGATCAAAGGTATTAGAGGACCCAGTTCTGGCTCGACACCCTCAGACTGACGTAACCTAGCAACTCAGGGCTTTTGTGGAAGATGAACAACTTTTTGGCATTAAGTCTCCGTCAGTCAATACTTAAGCTTCAGATCAAGGCCCAATACCCACAAGGAGAGTTTGTAAGCCAAGGATGATGTGAAGACCACAGCAGCAGGAAGTGATGTCACAGTGAGGGAGCTCTGGTAGGACTCAAGGTCTGCCAGGTGAAGTTTGCTGTATCTCTACACAAGCTGTCAACCATTTTCACATGCATCATTAACCTGAACAGTTATTGTGGCTGGCAGGTGTACATGTATTTTGTAACTGCAATTTGTGACACACCAAACCAGGTATAGGTTGGCATACCTTGTTTATGGCAGTTTAATGATTTATTTTAGATTTTCTGAACTTAATGCCCTGGAACAGATTTCACTTTCCATTGGAAAAATAATCCTGAATATGTTTACTATCAGCTAGCCCTTATTGCAAGTTCAAACATGATCATTAAGCATCTAAAAATATGTTTTTATTAGAAAGGTAGCTACAGCTAGGTTTGCCATTGGCTCGGTGCTAAATTTTCAAACCATGTGATTATGTGAAAGACATTAACTCATATTTTGGGATCTTCTTATGCCTATGTTTAAATGTCAAGTGACTATTGTTTAAAAATGTTGAACATTCATTTTAGAATACATTTTCCCTCTGCTGCCTGTGAAATCTCATATTCTTATCATTTCATGTAATGATAAGAATGATAATATATTCAGCAGCTGTTCTCAATGAATGGATACCATAGAACTCTATTGAAAAGTTGTAAAAAATCCTCTCAAAGCTATAAGGGAAATTTTCTGAAAACTTTGCATGGTTTCACAACTTTGAACAAGCCATTATTTCTTTGATATCTGCGATTTATTTTGCAGATCATCTGATCTTGCTCTTTTACAAAATATGAACACCAGAGGAGTCTCCTCTGGTCCATATGGGATAATCTGGTAGCACATTTATCTGCTAAGTTGATTTTGTGTACAGAGTGTGGACTCTATACCTTGTCTAGCATTTACCTATGATTTAATACAACTGGATGTTAAACATGTAGCAGTAATGCTCAACCTGTGTGTGTCATTTTGAAGAGAAATGTGTCACAACAGTCTGACAAATACTTTCCTCTTGCTAAACATACAGGTGTCTGCTAGATGGTAACAGCATACATGTATATGCCTAGAAATCACCTGCAATTATCACAATTTCACACAATTCCAAGACACTGAGTTCAATTAAAATTTACAGGCAACAGTTTCCCTTCTCTTTGGCAGCTGGCACACATGGGACAGGTGGGTTAGACTTTATCCAGAGAGATAATCAGGTGGCTAAAAGTAGACATGCTAGCAGTCATAACCCATGGCCATCATACATCGTTTTGTACAAAATTATACACAAAACAGAACACACATTTTGCATTAACAACCACCACTAATAAGCCTGAATAAATATATTTGTGCTTACAATTAGGGTCCAACAATTCAGCACAGTTTTTGCAGCCAAGTTGTCAGCTGCTGTAGCTGCATAGGTATATGACTTTCACAAAGATGGGCCAAATTTCACAACGGAACAGATTTTATGCCACAGTGCTTCCCATCCACATCCCGCCCCAGCACTTGTTGCATTCCAGTTATCTACATTAATTCTCATTTAAAGGTCAACTACAGAAAATGTTTGTAATTGATTTGGTCTATAAATAACTGGAGAGTGTAATTCCTTTACTATTCCATAATCTCAAACGGGAAACCTACAGTACATTGCTCAATGTGACTCTTCCAAGTCGTCATATCTGCCTCTTGTCACCATCTGGAAAGGACTAGGCCTGCGTTGTTGGCATATCTTTGACAATCTGTCAAGCTGTCATGTATCCCTTAATGAGTATCCGATTAATTTGTTTTTTTCTGTGTCTCAGAATCCTTAAAATGGCATTAATGCCATGCAGATGTCAGTATTGTTTTTGCCTTGTAGAAGACAGTTGGGCAGGACAGAGGGAGACAGTTAAAGCTCATAGCTACCTCTCACTTGTGATTGAGAGTCTGTCATATTCATTGCCCAGAGGGTATTAAGGTTAGAGTTAGAGCCAGATTTTTTGGATACTGTTGGGAGGGTTTGGGTTATCAGTAAGTAGCGCACCTCCTAGTGAGTATTACAGTAATCCTGGGTCAGGTGGATTGGCACATGTCATCATAAAGTTGCACCTTCATTTCCATGGTATAGCTGTGAGGTCTCTCACTATGGCCACTGCTGCTGTCTCAGCCCTGCAGTTAATAGTCCTATCTTTATCCTTTCTGGATAAATTTAGGTCTTGAGGCAATCCTTTATCCAAAACAGTGTGTGAATTTCTTTTTAAAGGGCACAGGTACATAGTGAATTGATGGTAAGATGTAAGTTTTAGAATTCAAAACTAGTCCCCCAGCGATGTGTTTCTACCCCTCACCTGCAATATGAAGTACCTGCTTTCTCATGCAAGGAAGGGATTATTACAAATCATGGAGGTTTAGTGTTGAATTAGATTGTGACTCTTCTCATAATTCACCTGTCTTGGATATATGCTCAGTGCCATATCCCCGTCAATATGAAGCCCCAAAGAATTTAAACTTCACTTTATACAGTCACCTTTTCAAATTGGCCTAATTTCTCATCTTATCTTACTTACCCATTGGCAGGAACAAGATGGTTTTGCCGGTCCAGATTAGCCTAATGTTTCCAATCTATGCGATCTTGTTTGGACTGAGTGCAGTCTGTAAATAGCCTGTCTGTCTCTACCACCAGAGGTTAAATAGAGCCTAACAGGCCACCGTAGATCAGGTGATTTGTTACTAATAGATCTGCATGTCCGAAGACAAAATGACAGCCAAACTACTCTATTTCCCTCAATGACAAATGAACAAGGAACAGGGAGGCAACTCAAATTGGTGAATCTTATTGGTGAAAACTGATGAGCTGGTACAAGGAGCGCCATTGTATTGTGTTATTTGCTTTCATTAAGAACATTGCTTGTGAAAGGAGGGCTCACATGGGTTGTAGCGACTCCTTGGCACAGTGCTGAGAGAGGTGTGTTGTTGTGTGGTTGCCATGTAGGCACAGGGCCTATTTCATATTGGGTAATAAGCAGAAGGGTTCATTAGATTGTGTTTCTTCATTAGCCACAATTATAAACATGTGGAGATGATAGCTCAAGGGAACTTGATGGGGATGCTGATGGTAGGCAAATAGTGGTTTCCATAACTGATATTGCTATCATTGCCCTCCTCAGACTTCCTTGTGAATGCATAAAACTGCAGAGGATGGGGCAATTCTCTGCAAATGTGTACAGAGAGCTACCTTATGATTTAGCGGGGTGATCAAACCTGAAATGAGTTTTTAACTGGAGAGTTTTAAATAATACAGACTTGGTTTTCACATTTTATCGCCCTGAATTGGTTATGATACTCATGTCCTTTTGACTGCTGCATATGGAGGAGATGAGAGTGATAAAGGCTCTCTTGATGATGGCATTAAATGTGAAGGGTACAGTATATGAAACCTCAATGGAGGTAGCTGTGAACACAACACTTTACTCCAGTGCTCTCCACCATCACATGCACACGCGTCCAAATGCACGCACACGTACATACACAGAGGCATGTACACACACACACTCACACATGCACTTGCACAAACACATAGCGCAGGCCTCTCTGTGGACCTTCAGGTACCGAATTAGCAGGCGAAACCTCAGATCTGTCTGCAGTGGAGAACACATGGCTCTTCCTTTGATCTGCTCATCTCTGGAGCATTTCCATATACAGAGAGATACTCCGAGAGATGAATATAGATCATAAAATTGCAGCAGCACCTGAAAAATGCCAGAGGTTTTTTGGGTTCTTACAGTCCTCTTTTCATCTATCTATCTATTCATCCATCCACCCAACCACCCACATGTCTGTCTATCTGTCTATCTATTATCAGTATGTATGTACGTATGTATCTATCTATCCATCTATCTATCTATCTATCTATCTATCTATCTATCTATCTATCTCTCTGTCTCTTTGCCTCTCTCTTCTCCCTCTTTCTGACCTTTCCTGTTGAATAGAACAGAAATTCAGAGAGAGGTGTTTTCAAGATATTTTTTCACAGCATCACATCTAAAATGGTCCACCTAAGTAATATGATGAAGATTTAATGTGTTAGGCACCAGTGTTAGGGAGGGGATATATAGCACTTAATGGCACTTAATGCAGTCTAAGGAAGACTGCTGGTCCAAACATGATGCCCTGCACCCAGCCTAAGAGCATGAGAAAGCTATTAGGGCTTCTGTCTTTTTGTTTTCACCATGGAAACACTCTTTTCTTTTTTTTTTTGCCACTCCATTTCTGATTCTTTTTTATTTCATTCAGAAGCTTGGCAGTCTTCTTTTTCCTCTCGCTGCTGTAAAGCCCTGCTGAAAGCTCACAACTTGTTCAAGGTTGCTCTTTTGTACTCTTGCCCATCTCTCTGATCTGATTCCATGGTTACTGGAGTTGCACAAGTGATCCAGAACTGTGATTGCTTGAGATTTAGACACAATGGAAATTCTTCAAACCCCATGCCCCCATCATCATCATCTTCATCATCATCATCATCATCATCTCTCTCTCTCTAGCTTTCATTTTCTGTCTCTAGCCCTCTGGTTTTGCTCTTTCCCTTTCTCCCTCTGTCTCTTTCTCACTCACATGCACACACACTTCATCATCATCCCTTTTTTCTGTCCCTCTCTCTCTCTCTCTCTCTCTCTCTCTCTCTCTCTCTCTCTTTCTCTCACACGCTCACACACATCTAAGCCCTGCCCACTGGCAGTAGAAAACCTTCCCGTAGCATTTATGGCGGGCAGCATTCTCCTCACATAGCCCCCACTTCATGGCAGCATGTCGCCGTCAGCATATCAATCGCCTCTAATGCACCACCACCACTGAAGAATGTACTATACCTCCATCTTCTGCTCAGCTCCCAAAGCCCAAAGTCCCATCGTAACAAAAAAAAAAACAATACAGACAGCAACTGCATTCAGAGGCATGTAATTTACCGAGATCATTCTTGTCTAAGTGGGAGCGAAAGGAAAAAAACATTCACTGCTATGGCGTGGCGGCGGTGGTGTTGGTGGGCTCTTGAGACGTCATTATGCTTTCAGTTTCAGACACTTACTGAGGTGAGGGAGTCAGCTCAGGAAAATTGGCTTGTCTACTCCTGCACTCACAGATGCTCGAGGGCCCTAAAAACCCTATTTAAAAAACAACAAACAATTCAGCCGTCGAGTTCCTCAACTTTACCATCTTTGAAATTATTCACTATTTTCATGAGAGTCGCTGACTTGAGAATTGAAAGAGCTGTAGTTGTTTTTTTCCATGCTGTTGCTGTTGTCATCGCTGTTGTAGGTGAAGGTGGTTGTTGTCTCATTCAAACCCCGGGTCAGGCTGTATTTGTAGATTTCATTCTTAGCATTTGTTTAAACTTTTTTTTTTTGAGTGCCGAGTGGGTGGTGTTTTCTCACACACGACGATACAATGGATTCCAGAAAGTTAGCAGAATCAGAGGAAAGTATTTGAAAGTCAATTTAGTACACTTTAGTGTGAACAGCTTACCTGACACTCCCTGTATTGTGCTGATGCAGCAAACCCAACCCATCTGGGATTCTAAGTAGGTTAAAATAAACAACGTGGAAAGATTTTTCAAATGCTACTTGACCCAGGTTTGGTCTTGTTAGACATTCCCCATTTGTATTTGATTCTGTGATACAGCAATGTACCAAGAGCCACAATTAGGGGAAGAATAATCACATTGTTTAATGAAAGATCCAATCCAATCTTCCTTTTTCTCTTTTCTTTTCCTTTTCCGTTCTGCCTCCGTTACACACAAACTACTAATGGATGTTTGGATGTTCAGTTTAATTTATTTAGTTTTAACAGTGATGAAACAGAGAAGTGAAGTGATATAAAACACTGTAAATTAAAAAATGCCAAATTTGTGCAGGTGTGATGAAACACTATCAATAACAACAACAACAAAACCAATCAAGCAGGAATGGAAAACACAAACTACCCCCTTATTCATTTTGTCCGCATTCCAATTTCCTGCACTAAACAGACTGCATTACTTTGTCTTCATTTTCATTATCATTGTCCTTGTGTCTTTTTTTTTTTTTTTTGGTGTATTGTTGAATGATGACAGTGACTCTCAACTCGCAACATACACTAGTATACAGCTGAGTAAGTTCAGATGATTTTTTTTCTCAGCCAAAAAAAAAAATCTATGCAACACTACAATATTGGATTGTGTCCTTGAAAACTAATGAAATCAACAACCGACCACACTCCCCCTCAAAGTTAATGTAATTTCTCAGTGGCCAGCAGCTCTATATATTTTATATCCGCTTGGATGTGCATACTGGGCTTGTGCCATTTTCAGGCCATTGTGCTTTGTAAATCAAGCATTTCGTGTAAGTGTGCTACAGTATATGGCATCAGAAAGACTGAGAACCACAGGATTATGAAAAAATCCAGATGTCATCTGTATGCAGGCAATACAAAGATCAGAAGCATTTGAGTTTAGTCCTTTCATCTCCTTTTGACTTCAAACAACAGGCAGAAAACAGTCAAGAATGGGGTCGAAATGTGTAGTGTGATCCATCTTGAATAACTAGTGGGTTTCTCACCAGAAGACTGGGGCCTAAATGGGCTTAAATATGTAAGTCTAGAATCGTTAATAAGAATCTGAATCTGAAACAAAATGAGAATCACTTTATTTGCAAAGTATAGCATACTTTGCAAATAAATCACTATAGCATTACTGCAGCAAAACATCGACAACTCACATAGTGACAAGAATGTACTGGCCCACATGGACCACAGACAACAGGACCTCAGTAGAAAGGGACATTGCAGGACATACAGTACAGTACGACAGACAGTAGACCTTAGACTTTAATGTTTTATGTACTGAAAGAGTGCATAGTGTGTAAATACTAGACTGGCCATTGGGTTTTGTTCAACAAAAAAATAAATGCTGGCCTAAATGCATGTTCTGCATGGAATGGCTAGTACTCTTACAGTGGATTTGTGGCTTAGTTGATTCACATTTTAATCTACTCAAGTTAATACATTTTCAGTGTGTAGTACATCACTGTATTTCACTCTTCTCTGTAATTCACATTTGCATTCGTCCATGTTAAGTTGGTCATTTATGTGGACAACAAAAACAAAAAAAAATAGTTGAAAATTAAGTTTATTTTGTTGTGTCCACTGTCCAGCAATGATGTAGTGGTTAAAATGTTTAAGATTCTGTCTCCCTCGCTGCCTAATATTTCTCTATAAAGGAAGCAAAGCACTAAGGGGAGGGAACTGCTTGCTCTCCTTTTAACAGAGATTGATAGCATGTGTCTTTTTCTCTCTCTCCTCCCCGCAGCTCCTTCCAGACCGATGACGATGATGAGGTGTCTAATAAGACGTGGGTGCTGACTCCTAAAGTGTACGAGAGTGACGTCACGCACATCCTAAACAGCCTACTAGATGGCTACGACAACAAACTCAGACCCGACATTGGAGGTAGGCGTTCATTTTTCGCAGATGATCCATTTAGTCACAGAATCATAAAGAACTATGCCCACACATCTACCCAAATTCACAAACACACACACATACACACACACACACACACACACACACACAAGCATGTTGTCATTGCAGTATCAGCAACATCACAATTTAAAGCTCAGAATCAGACTGAGCAGATTAGTTGGAATACTTCACAGACATCAGGACAAATTCTGTCTTTAAGACTTTAACACAGCACACAAAAAAACACAAAAAAAAAAGAAAAAAGACACTCATCCCCCATGTGCAGATTCCCACCCAGACCAGACCAGGCTTTTTAGATCATGAGGGAACCATGAGGGAACCAATTTGTATCTATCTTTTTATTAATTTATATCTGCTTTTTAAGCATAATCGCTGTCAGATGAAAACCTCATATCTCCTCATATCAGTTTTAAGGAACCGAGGACAACATCCTTGTTTCCAGCCTGATGACAAAGCATTTTTGATATTATCCAATAGGTTTTGAAAGGGTTTGAATGAATCCAAGAGGTTGGAGAATGTTCTCAACCCATAGAGGAACATGTAATCCTTCAATTATGGTGAAAAAAATGAAAAGCATTACTACAGCATTATTTTAGCTAGTCATGATATTAGTCTTGTCACCCATATTTGCCTGTCACTGCTGCCAACAGACTGTAAAATGGTAAGGATTAATAACTTTGTAGTCTCGCTTAGCGAGACCATTCGCCACACTGAGGGTGCCACACCCAAAATAATCCCAGGGGGAAATATTGTTGTGGAACTAGCATAACATTAGCACTAGTTTTTAACCAAACTTGCTAGCATTCTGCTGCTAGCTTGATGGTTAGCTTCATAGTTGTTGTTGTTGTTGTTGTTGTTGTTACTGCAGGGGGATTTTGGAAGAGGTAAAACACAGTACAGAGTGAAAGGAGAGGGAGCCGGCCAAAATTTGCTGGAGCTAATGGCAGGATTATCCAAGCGGCCAACATCCGTTAATAACTAATAACTTGATAATGGCATTAAATAAGAATGGTAGCAACACGAGCAAGTCAGCTGTAGCCCACAAGTAGCCAGATGGCCCATGTGTATCCATTCAGGTTGTAGAAATTGAACACAGTAAAGATTTTATGTACACAGCTTCAAGTGCCTGTGTCCATGCATATACTGTAATCGTGTGTTTGTGTTTGTTTGTATATGGACGGGCACGCCCATCTGCATATGTATACCTATGTTTATATTTGTGTGTATGCATGTGTGTATGCACATGTGCTGTGTGTGTGGAGTGTGGTCAGGCTAGTTGTCCATCATGGTCCTTTTAGCCTTGTCAGTATGAGGAGTAGAGGAGTAGCTTTCTCCCTTCACTTTGACAGGCAGCTGGCCAGGGCTCCATGTCTGCAGAAGTGCATATATCCTCAAGCTTGTCAAGCACAAGAGGAGAAAAGGGAGAAATTCGATACCCTTGAATGCTTGATTCATGGGTCAGTGTTCCTGGGAAAACTGTTTACGTCAAGATCTGTCATACACAAACTGCAGGATTGATAGAGACGTACTCATCAGTCGACACTCTTTACATGCTTGCTGCATTTAGTGCTGCGTCGTTGTTCCCCCCCGAAGAGGAATTGTCTGTCCTGTAGTACTCATGCAGGATGGATGTACATGCAGGGTTGGGGGATTTCTACACAGGCTAGCACTGTATTAACGCTGCACTCGGCAAGATTTTTATGTGAAAATGCACCTGTCTTAGTCTAAATCACAAAATGGGGCTGCAACAGAGAAGAGCGTCCCATCCTCACTAATCATTCAGATTTGCCCAAATTAAATTCTGATGTCGGGTATGTTCACTTCTCCGCCCACAGGAAGTAACGAATCAAAACTTAAAAGCGAAATACAAACTGGTCTCCTAAACAGCAACAAGAGAGCGAGCGCTCCATCCAGAGACAGCTGGACTCACCAACTTTGGATACTTTGCCTCTCTCCTCCCTTTGGTATCCGTTGGTATAAAGTGATGACAGAGGAATGAGCATGCTGCACATGAGCGTACTGTGTGCAGTTTACTGACATCAAGTTACATGATTTCTGAAGTTATACGTTTTCAAACAGTTACCTCCAGCCGTTTGGAGCCACCGTCATGCAAAATTGTCTAATGCAGCTTTAAGCATGACTTATGAATTGACTGAAATGACAGCACAACATAAAAGCAGCTGAGTGTAACGGATATATATAACGTCATTTATTTCCATATACAATGCTGCGTATAGCGTGGCAAATTTCAGTGGCAAATTATGCACTATATAGGACTGTAAAAGGACTGCATCTTATACTTCAGACTTTAGAAGTGGGCTTGTACTATAAAATGAACAGCAGCTCAGATCTGGTTTGAAGTGCAGCTTCAACCCTGAGAGCCACCGCATAGCTCGGCTGCCGACTGCCACCGTCTTAACCATCATCTTCAAACGTGCTATGATCTTGCTCTCTCAGTGTCTTCCAGCAGCTGCCAAGTTACACAGCTACAGAGTGGTTATAATTAGCTGGCTGTACTGTCGTCGGCGCTACCAACCAACCAACCAACCAACCAACCAACCAAACAACCACGCCAAGGCAAAGGCGAAGTTGTTCTCCTCCTCCTCCTCGGAGCGCTGGAATACTGGGGATTTGGATTCATTGCGGATTGTGCCACAGTTTTCTCCTTTGAAGTCCATTGTGAGGCTCATTCAATTTTAATGCCCCTGCAGTCTATGTATAAAGATGGAGCAAACGAGAGAGAGAGAGAGAGAGAGAGATAGGGAGAGAGGGATGGAGAGAGAGAGAGAGAGAGAGAGTGAGAGAGAGAAATTTTGAATAATCCTTCTTTTGATTTATGATAAGAAACATGTCATACAGTATACTTCAAGGTCATTGTCTTGCAGTAAAGAAATTATTTCATAGCATTCACAAACATGGGCAGAAATGGACATGTAGCTACATAACATTACTGTATAGTCAATTGGAATGAACAGCTCCACAATGAGGTAATATATGGTGATTCATTTGGTCAGATTCAGTATCCCAGTATGCCCATAATGGGAGTTGCGGCATGCATAATTGTGTCCTAAAAAGTAATAAGCCCCATAGGAAATTTCAGCACAGTCACACCATGTTCGCTGGCATCTTGTCACCATGTTTACTTGGCACCTTTAAGTGCATTTATTAAAGACATCAACTTTGCAGTTGGCCATATGAAATATGAAAACTAAAATCTGTTTTTATTTATATATTATTTTTATTGGTGATGCCATGCCAGTGACTCTAAAAGTGATTTTGCTGATAATGCAGTCCACAGTCACGCATTTCCTGTATCATATTTTGAAGTCCAGCCTACAGGAGTTACTGATGCCAATGCGGTAAATGTGCATAAGTATTCATAGCCACTCGCTGATATCTGGCAAAAAAGCCCCACTTTTTATTGTGAGAACTTTATTGTGTGAGTATCGAGTGTAAGCCATTTTGAGTATCATTCTTGTTTGTGTGTTTCTGTCATAGGTGCATGTGTGTGTGCATGTGTGTATGTGGGCAATGTACATTTGTATGTGCATTCATGTGTGTCCCCGAATGACATGGAAAATTGATGTAAACCCCCTTCTCTCGCTCTCTCTCTCTCTCTCTCTCTCTCTCTCTCTCTCTCTCACTCACTCTGTATCTTTCAGTCTCTTTCTATTTTTCAGTCTCTCCCCCTCTCTCTCTTACTGTATTTTCTCTCTCTATACCCTGACACCCACATCTCTCTCTCTCTCTCTCTCTCTCTCACACTCTCTCTATCTCATTCTCTCTATACCTCGGCCCAGCATCCACATAGCTCCCACACATCAAGCTATCAAGCTGGTTGAGTCTTAACCCCTCCCTCCTCTCAGACATACTGTCCAGTCATCCATAAACATACACATTAGATGGCGACGTGTAGAAGTTGATCCAGGCCGACCCAGAGGAAGTGACAGAGCATGGATGTCCCTTTGACACCAAGCTGTCCACTTTCCTCAGCCATACTTTGTCTGACATCCACCCTGCCATCTCGCTCCATAGCACTAAACCAGTGTATGGAGTAGACATAGCGAGTTGTCACACACAGATATGGATGATATTAATATACAGAGACTCACTCACACACATATACAAAGACACACATGCAAACAGACACGCATATACACTACCAGTCAAAAGTTTGGACACACTTGACTGAATGGACTATATTTTTCATTACCTTAAAGCTATTTTGATCTAAATGCTTATGCTTAAATGCTTGAAATTTGCTTCTTAGACAAATATAAATAGCGAAGTTGATGCCTATGTATGAATTTATTTTCAAAGCTTTCATCAAGGCAAAGGGCGGCTACTTTAAATAATCTAAAATATAAGATAGCTTTGATTTGTTTAACACTTTTTTGGTCACTGCATAATTCAATTTGTGTTATTGCTTAGTTTTGATGTCTTTACTATTATTCTAAAATGTGGAAAATAGTAAAAATAAAGAAAAATGTGCATATCTAAACTTTTGACTGCATTGACATAGATACACACACAACAACACGACTTCACTGTTTCTCCACACTGTGTGCACTAGTTTGCCTGCACTTTGATATTCAACGAGTTTGAGTTCTTGAAGAGTCACTTACTCAATAAATTTTAATCATTTCTAGATTAAAAACTGAGATTTAAGACTATTTTCCCAAGAGTCTGCTGCTCAAATGTTATATTCTCTTTTTGTCTTTTGGCATTTATTTATTATTGCCCTCTTTTACTCTTGTCTCCATTTGGGCTAAAAAAAATTCATCTTTCCTTAAGTCAAGTCGATATATTTATGAGGCACTTTTGGCAACAAAGTGCGTGCGCCTGTGTGTGAGCACTGGGCCAACAGCAGGGCAGTCTGGAAAAGAGAGTAAATGATAGACTATCAAGAGGAGCTCAAAGACCTTAAGCAGGGAAAGAAAGGAAGGGAAAGGGATGAATGGGATGTTACAGAGGGCACAAAGGCATTCTGGCAAATGGGTCTGGAGTTTGGCCATAAATACAGAGAAAGTGTGCGGTTCTCTGACACTGGCAGGAAGCTTGTTTAGGACGAGGCTCTGATGTCTTCTCCACACAGACGAGGGGAAAATGGAACCTGATTTTCTATTTCACTGGCACTGTGTGATGTATCTTAGACCAGACGAAGCCCTGAAAATTCAATACAGTGCGGTAAATGTAAAGTGGGATAATCTGATTAAGGTAAATTATATGGTTGAGTGGAGTGAGTTGAATGTCATTAACTTAAAGTGCAAAGTCACAACCCCTTCCCCAGTCATTTTTCCTCTTAGGGTTGACACACACTACAAGATTTCTTGAACCAGTTAATCACCAAGGCTGCTGTCACAGTGTTTTTATGATTATTATTATTAGGGGTCCAAGCACTGCAGGTGCTGGGACCCTGTTGTTTTCGTTAGGATTCTTCTTCTTCTTCTTCTAGTATGTGGGACATTATGTTGTCATGGTGGCGTCTGTTTGTCGACACATTCTTGAGCAAAATAACTTCAGAACAACACATGATAGAAACTTAGATGATCTGATTAGATTTTGGAGCACCCACCATGCTGCATTATTTTGCATAATAATGAGGAAAAACAGATTTTATTGAAACTTCTATAACCCCTTAATGCTTTAAGATCCAGAGTTCATACTGATACCGCCCATGTTCTATATGGAGACACGTATGCTGACATAGAATTATTTGCTAATAAATGCATTAATTTGCTTAAATAATTACCTCATTAGCATAATTCGTTATGTGTAATATATCACAGTGATTATGGCGGGACATTAGGCAGCTCAAGGGCCTTTTGTTATACATGATACTTAAAAAACATCATGCATGTCTTTCTTTTTCTTCTTCTTCTTCTTCTTCTTCTAATTCTTCTAATTTTTCTTCTAATTCTTCTTCTAATTCTTCTTCTTCTTCTTCTTCTTCTTCTTCTTCTTCTTCTTCTTCTTCTTCTTCTTCTTCTTCTCCTTCTTCTTCCTCTTCTTCTTCCTCTTCTTCATTGTTAATAGTGATGTTTATGATGGTGACTAATATTTGATATAGGCACCACTATAAAAAATAAAATGTATAAATGCATATCGCTCATCTCTAAAATTGATTTCCCTGTTCTTCTTTGCAGTCAAACCAACAGTGATCCACACAGACATGTTTGTCAACAGTATTGGTCCAGTAAATGCTATCAACATGGTGAGTAATACTACAATATGATGTTCATGTATTATTAATGTTATTGTGTTATGTTGCTCTATGTATCACTGAAGGAGAAAGTTGTCTATTTTCTTGCCTTTTGCCTCTTGGTGGGATTTCAGTGTGTTGCTCATGGACACCTCAGCAGGCGGATGCTTGCTGTCACGGCGGATTGGCCGGTCTCCCTAATCACTATGCTGCCCTACTGCCCTTGTAGTGTAGCATTGCAGTACAGGTGTCAATCAGCGGCTTACAACTGCGCTGGCCTTTGCAGCACAGTGGGTAAAGGTGGTCCATTTAGTGCATGTGATCGCTGAGTCATACCCTGCTTAGAGCAACCTCCCTCCCCCTCTTGCATTAGTAATGCTGATTAACAGTTACTGGGCAATAGTTGCGTTACACAATATACTGGCTAGGTCAGACCTCGGAGCAATATATTTGCAAATGGCTGCATGCATTAGCAGGACTTGAGATGTTCTCGCTTTTTACTTGCCAAGACTGCAATCAGATACAGTCTGAGGCATCACCTGAAAAAGCTCTTTGTGGTTTGTTTAAATAAACGTACCAAACTATGATTTTCTCTGGATGTGGTATCAGGAGAGGATTTTTTTTTTAGGCTTTTGATCCTTTCCTTCTGGTGTTATAGTTAGAGTGACACATTAAGAATTGTGTGCTGGTTCCACTAAATTGATTACCACACATCAACTGACACACTGTTGTTTTCTATAAAATTTCCTTTGATGTAATATGTGAATTCACGGTTTGTTTATTATTCCAGTGTTGCCATGTTAGAATGATAAAATAACCTTGTAGTATTTACTCCTACTGACAAGTAAGCATTGTAGAGTTGTTGCATTTAAACTGGTGGCTCCATTATGTTGAGGCATTTTATATTTATTTATTTATTTTCTTTAAATGAGTGAATGACTGAAGCTTTGAATTTGTCAAATTTTAAGTACAGTAGACAATCAGTAGTTAGTTGTCAAAATGTCAAAATAATATATCATGTCTTACTGGAGAACCAGCTGATGTTAGCATTAGTGGTGATAAATGTTAATGTTTTTGTTTACTTTTGACATAAAAAAAAAAAAAAGTTGTCTTTGTCTGTAAAGTAATTAAACACCAGTAATAACAACACATGATGAACAATATGAAGTATTACCAATATCAAACTGGAAAAAGTAAAATCTGAAAGATAGTTAATAATAATAATAATAATAATTGATTACATTTATATAGCGCTTTTCTAGGTACTCAAAGCACTTCACATATGATGGGGGGGGGGCGGGGGGGGGTCTCAACTCATCCACCACCGATTAAGCCCCTTCTCCATCTCAAGGGCAAACAAGTAAACCCTGTTCCACGTGTCTTTGACTCCCATGCGTGCTGTGGTTTTAAAGGCGTAGTGAATGCACAGAAACACAGATGAACCCTATGCTATTTGTAGAATAGAGTACAGAGTAGAGTATAGAAGTTAAGCTGCAGCGATGGTAAAAATAGGGCAGGATACGGGGTGGCGGCGGCAAGGATCGAGCTTAGCGAGCGAGAAAGAAGGAGAGAGAGACAGACAGAAAAAATCCTTGCCGTCACCACATCAGTGTAGTGTTGTGTGCTGTTGTTTTCTACCTCACAACCCTGCTGGGAGCCCAATTTCATTGTAATTCAGCAGAACAGTTTGCTCTACATGGTGGCAGGGTGCCATTTGAGTTAGTCTTAGCTAAAAACACCCACTCTCTCAATAACTACGGCCGTAGTGGAGTCAGGAAAGAAGCACTGCTGTGACCAGTTAGAAAGTGTGTGTGTGTGTGTGTGTGCGCACTAGTGAGTGCGTGTGTGTGTCGTGTGTGTCGCTCACATGAAAGGGTGATTGATTGGTTCGCATTCAGATGTAATCAGCGTAGTTGGTCCAGTGCGTTCACACTAAATCACATGACAAATGTGGCGAGGATGGTAGATTTTCTGAGGAGGAGAGGATTATATTGGAATAGACTGATGGTGCGGGGGTGTGCATCTAAGCATGAACACGATTTTGAATTCTTAATTATGCATTAGGAATCTATCAAATATGGCAATGTTACAACTTGTGTGAGCGTTAGTGAGGGGGAAGGGAATGGACAGAGACAAACAGACTGAGAGAGAGCGAGAGAGGGAGAGAGAGAGAGAGAGAGAGAGAGAGAGAGATGACAAGGGCATGAGGTTTCAAGAAGCAAAGACTCACAGAGGAATAATATATCATAAATTGTTGCTTTGTGGCCAACAATAGAAGACTATGGTTGTACTGGGCAGCCCTTAGCTGTAAATCGGTGTCAGTGTATGAATTTGAAGCAGGGTGATGCTGGGAAAGAGCTTGGATAAATAAAAGTTAAAGAAAAAAAAAAGATGGTTATCCCACTCAGCGTGGCCCAGATGAAGATCCTAAGGCTTTGAATCCCTCGTCATCATTGGATTTGAACTGTCTAACTGTCCTTAATGAAAAAAAAGAGTGTAAAAAAAAAAAAAAAAAAAAAAAGCCTGCTGAAAGGACAGGAATGTTACTGGGTGAAAATGTTGTTCTTCAAATCTCGTTTAGGACTATTTGGCATGGATTTGGGCTTTATTGTTGGGCTAAGCTTTGTCAGGAAGTTAATGCCTCCATGCCCTCTCGCACACAAATCCCCAGATTTTTTTCCCTCCCTGTACTTCACTTTGAACCTCGGGGCTCAACCATTCCATAAATATAACAAAATAAATAAGAAAGACTGATAGCTCTCTCTCTCCCTCTCTCTCTCTCTCTAGCTTTATCGCTCACTCACTACCAACCCTCTCCCTCTCCTTTCCCTCCCACATTAGACCACATGTCTCTCTTGCTCCCAGCTCTCCCTCTCTCTGTCCGTGACTGTTTCCATCCTTCGTCCGTAGTTTCCTACACGGCTCTCATGGGGACTGAATGGGAGACAGAAGGTTTTGTCAGGAGAAAGCACTGCCAAGGCAGCGGGTTATGGGGTTAGATAATACTTCAGCCAAACAAGAGGAACTATTAATTGCCCCGTTGAACATTTAATTTTCAGGTTGAGGGCGTCAAGATGGTCTTGTTCAACGGGGCTCTTTAGCAGGGACAAAAGGATCTCCTGGCCTGAATAGACGGCCATCTTGTCTGAGGAGAAAAGTACCTGCAAATGTGTTCCGGCATTACGGTTCCATTGTAGTAGTTAAGTAGCCTTCGGAAAACCAGATGAGTGCTTTTGGAGATTGTTGTTTATTTGTTTTTAAGGGACTGTGGCGCTTGTAATTCACCAAAAAACTAACAGACTGGTTTAGGTTAATTCACAGGTTGATGTCTTTGAAGACCCCATGACCCCAAGATTACAGGATGATGAGAGATAATGCAGTGAAGGATCATGCAAAAGTCTAAACCAATGGAATATGAGTCAGGGAGAGAAAGGCAGTTTTATTGTTAAAAAATCTGATGGTTTTATTGGTTAGAAATTTATATTTACGCCTGCTGGCGCAGCATGAGGTCACCATGAAAGATACTCTGTTTTCAAGGAAGTAAAAGCAATGGGAGTTCATTTCATGGGGACTTTAAACAGAAAAGAAAAAGCACTTATGAAGAGTGTGTAGTGGTCAATTCAGAATTTGAATTCAG
The DNA here is from genome assembly GCF_046629955.1 of Centroberyx affinis. Taxonomy (NCBI): domain Eukaryota; kingdom Metazoa; phylum Chordata; class Actinopteri; order Beryciformes; family Berycidae; genus Centroberyx; species Centroberyx affinis. Next base: position 223,512 of record NW_027279412.1, on the reverse strand, counting down.
CTCATGCAGCCTGTGTTTTGATTTGATCTCTTTGCATCTCACAATAACAATTTATACATCGCTGACAACACTGGGCACAAATAATACTGTGTGCCAGCTTTTATATTCTGATAAGCAGACACTTTTATCTAGCATCGTTATATAAGCTTCAGCATTTACCCAGAAGTGCTTCGGACCTGTATAGTTTTACATAACAATTCCCACAAAACTGTATGTTTTATCTGCCATCAGGAGTACACCATCGACATATTCTTCGCCCAGACCTGGTACGACAGAAGGTTAAAGTTCAACAGCACAATGAAGGTCCTGCGTCTCAACAGCAACATGGTCGGGAAGATCTGGATCCCGGACACCTTTTTCCGAAACTCCAAGAAAGCCGACGCCCACTGGATCACCACGCCCAATCGCATGCTCCGGATCTGGAACGACGGGCGAATACTCTACACTCTCAGGTGAAACGTCAGGAAGGCCTAAGACAAGATAATGCCAGTTTCTGTTGAAGAATATTACACCATCTGTGGTATAATATTCTGCAGCCCACAGTGTGATTGTTTAATTGGGTGGCAGGATTATGCAAATCTATCAGTGCCATCTCATCACACTGAAAAGTTCAAGCCGTTCTCAGCTGTTTTGCATCCTATCTTCATGCCAGTATGCCTTAACCTGAGGATAAAGGATAGTGCCCATAGTTACAATTATAGCAAACCAAACCAAAATTTGGGGATATTTTGGTCTATCTTTCAGATGTTGGCATGACAGCCATCACAATGACTAAGATTAATTCAAAATCTATAGTATACAAAATGAATTTCAGTATTCTCAAACGACCAAAACAACATTATTTTATGTATTGGGATTGCCATTAGGTGCCATTGAGGTGCCTGCTAATCTGCTGTAGAATAATCTGAAATACCCATCAAGTTACTCTACATAAATGATTCATCTCACTGATTACTTTGAACAGGCTGTGGGCAATTTCAAATTTGAGCCTGTTAAATTTGACATTAATTACCAGGCAGAGATTTGTCTGTGTGACAGAGTCAGACTGGCAGTTCTCTATTTTCCGACAACTGAACACTAGAACAACATTATCCAAATTTGGTGTCTCCAGGTTGTCTTGGTTTGACTCTTACAGGGAGATTAAGTCTTACAGTAAAGAAAATAATGTATAAATATTTTTATTAGTATACTCTGTTGTGCTCCTCTCCCTCCTCAAGAGCTGGGGTGTTTTTGGGGCCGTTTATAGCAGCCAGACAGAGCCACTGCTCTGATTGGCTGGTAGTACTAGAGGATCCACCCGCATTCACTGCCCCAGAAGTAAGATGTTTGGTTAGTTAAGTCAGCTTTCCACCTAACAAACTGACCATATTCTGATTTTGTGAGTGTAAAACCCATGGAAAACATTAGATTATCCATTAGACCCCACCCCAATTTAACACCCAGAGAGAAGGTGTGTAATGCAGTAGGGTAGACAGGAGTAAAATATTAATTGTGCTGTTTATCATGTTTAGTATGCCATCATAAATACAGTAGGATGTTACACTGACACCACAATGTATCATCAATGATAATGGGAGAGAAAGTGAACTCTGCTCGACTCAATCAAGCCGTGATGGATGTTCTCCTGCCCAGAACAGTACCCCTCTACTTCATTAATTCGTTAAGGAACTCAGAATTTAACCAGTGGCTAATTAGCACGGCCGCTCTGATTCGGAGGAAAATGATACATGACAATAGTGAGTGCATGGATGGGTAAAGTCATTTAAGGTCATACTCTCATTAGGGGGAAGTTTAATGACTTTGCCTTCAAAACTCCCTGAAGTGTGAAGAGAAGACTGCTGTGTTGTTGCGGAAAACAGAAATTCTGTTGTGTGAAATTTTAATTAATGCCTGGTGTTAATACTGATAAGGTTAGGGGTTGTATTCTTAGTTGGTAAACTAAGAATGTAAAGAACATAAACTCATAGAAAAGTAAAAGTAAACTCTTTATTTTATGCTAAAACTGCATCTCAGGCGACATGAGTTACATAATATTTTGTATTGTATAATAAATGTACTCTCTATTGTTGAGGTTTTGCTTATTATAGATTTATATTTTTTGTATAATAGCAGTTGATACAGTGGATGCAAACAATGTGTCTCTGCAGGTTGACCATCGATGCGGAGTGCCAGCTTAAACTGAACAACTTCCCAATGGATGAGCACTCCTGTCCCCTGGAGTTTTCAAGCTGTAAGTTTGGCCATATGCTGAAACCCCGCTGTCTCACCCCTCCTTCTCTTGCTCTATCTCATCTATCACATACACACACACACAAACACGCACACACCTTCCTTGGCACTGACACCCACTGTGGCTATGAACAAGCACCATATGAGCCCAATGAAGACATCATTATAAGCACTATGCGCAAAATATGACTGTGTATTCTAGGCCAAGTTAAGGAATTCTTTGGATTTCAAAAAAGCTAAATGTATTACGTTATAATTACAATATGATAAACGTCAGCACATATATTTTGTTCATTAATTTATTCATAGAACATACTGGCATTCTGTAAGTGGACTCCATATTAGATCTAACATTGCCCGGCAGACATATTGAGGATTATGTAACTGAAATGGTTCAATAACCAAAGGAGTGATTGATTTGCCGACATTTTATCAATATTGTTCTGAAGACGTTTCAATGGGTGACACGAGTCCGACTGAGCCAACCCTCCATGTGAGGAGCGGATGGGGGTAAGTTATGCTAATGAGTCTGTTATGGAGCTACAGAGAGATGCACCATGGGATATTCTCCAGAGAGAATGCTTCCTAAATAGCTGCAGAGCAACAAGAAAGAGGAACGGGGGGGTTGTAGGCCTAAAAACGGAACAGAAGCATGCATTTAAATTTGATGAAAGCCGTGGATGTTTTCAGCACTCCGAAAATCGGTTGATGTTCATGGGCTCCATCTCAGAGAAGCAGCAGGCAGAGCAGTGAGCAGCGATTCATCACGCGGCATATTTTCTCAGCACGTGCCACAAAGTGTGCCTGTTACAGCCATGAAGCATGGTACATTTTCTAATGCAACCTCTCATGCAGCGGTTTTAACTCTCTCCAGTTTTAACTCTCCCCAGAATTAGATCAGTGCATTCAATCAGCAGTGAAAAGAATAATTTATAGTTGACTTCTCTTCATCGATAGCCCATATTTGACCATATATTTCCCAAACAATACGGTATATCATGTCAGGTTCTGCAAAAATGTATACTCATTTTTATTTCTTGATTGCAGCAGCAGCAATTCAGAATTGGATACAATTAGTTCAGCAAAGTCTAAGTTTGATATTCATCTCCAAGATCATTGTTCTTCTAACTTCCCAAAAGGACGCTGAATCAATAATATACCCTGGATGCATTGCCAGTGGAGGGGCAGACTGGCTGGCTGGCTGGCTGGCTGGCTGTAATGTGGGAAATGGGCAGAGCCTTCCATCCCATGTTCCTCTGAGGTCCGGCATTACTGGACGTCTGAGAGCACTTTAATTATAAAGCCCATTTTGCACTGAGGAATGTTCGACCCCTCCCGCCCATCCTGCACACAGTTCATCCCTTTGGGGTCCTGCCCACTAGACTGAAATCTAAAGAGACTTAGCTGGAGATCATTAACATATAGTCAAAATTTTGTGATTTAATTTATCCAGCGCATTCATTTCATTTGCTATCAGAGAGTTGGAGAGAAGATTAATTGTGTACCACAGGAATTCATGCACAGTGATTTTTTGTTTGCTCATTTGTTTTTGCCATCTATTCTTTTAATCTGACAACCAAAGAGAAGTTCAATAATAGAAAATCAGATTTGATTATGATAATACCTTTGCCCCTCTCAGTGAAGCAGACCTGAACAGAGACATTCCCGTTGCGGTTTTTACTGGAATACTCATGAGGTAATCAAATGATTCAAATCCAACTTACAGCCAGTCATGGAGCAATTTTGTTACATTTGCTTTTAAATCATCAATGTGTCAGAAAAGTAGCTTTTTCTCCACAGATGGGCAAGATATGTTGTCAACATGGCTTGCTGGAGTCTGCAGTATAATTATACTTTAATGAAACTTGCAACCTACACTATAGTTTGATGTGGAACCTGCTTTGTTTGACATTTGTGAGCACGGCAGTGTTCATCATTAGATTGCTCTGAAATGAATTGTCACAGGAGACAAATAAAGTTGAACGGTATTGTTTCATATTCTATCGTGTTGCATCAAATTGTATTATGTCTTATTGTGTCATATCGTAAAGCAGAAGGCACATCTAAGGGTAAGGGCATATTATCAGCAATGATGAATCAAACCAAATAAAACCGGAGTTTTTATCTTATTTTTGGACTGCAGAAGACATTTGAATAAATTTATCTCAGGAATGGTTTTATTCCAACTTAATTATTGCCATGCAGATAGTCTTTATTCACATAGGACATGGGTCTTCCACCAAAGTGAATGTGATGATACTGGCTGCAGAGCAGGTTTCCCTGGAAGACAGCACTCTGTGCCATCTGTCCTTCCAGTGTCTTTGGTTAACTAACCTGATCTTCATGCACCGGTCCCTCTGGAAGACTGAAACGTACCAGTGGGATCAGTCAGTTGATTTTCTCTTGTTCTGATCAATGTAATATCACAGCACTCAGCCACTCAAGTAACCTTTACATGGCAGAAATAGACTTTGTAATTACATTTTTCTTCATTAAAATTTTCATCTTTGCCAGAAGGTATTTCAGTGTTACAAATACAAATCTCAAGAGTATCTTGATACAAAATGCATTACGTATTAGATTGTTTCATGAATGTTGAATACAGATCACAAAATACAAGTAAATAATGCAGAAACATGCAGTGTTAATACTGCCCATCTGTGTTGAATGGGATAATAGGACAGACAATACAAATTAAAGAGCATATGAAAAATGAACACTGTGTCATTCTTTACATCACATCCTACCTCCTCTCTCCTCTCCTCTCCTCTCCTCTCCTCTCCTCTTCCCTTCTCTTTTCCTCTCTTCTCTCTTCCTCTCATCTCCTCTCTTCTCCTCTCCTCTTCTCTTCTCTCCTCTCCTCTCCTCTCCTCTCCTCTTCTCTTCTTCTCCCCTCTCCTCTCCTCTCCTCTCCTCTTCTCCACTGTTAGTATCTACTTAGCTCTAAGTCTTGCTAACTCCCCTCTCTATCCATCCAGACGGCTACCCCAGGGAGGAGATAGTGTACAAGTGGAAGAGGAGCTCAGTGGAGGTTGGGGACATTCGCTCCTGGAGGCTCTACCAGTTCTCCTTCGTCGGCCTGAGGAACACTTCTGAGATCGTCAGGACCGTCTCAGGTAAGAACTCCATCCACTCAAAATAGTATTTGCAAATATTTTGTAATGTCATTGTTGCGCTTTTTTATTTGTATTTTTTGTTTACAGATTTTTTACTATTTATATAAAGAAAGCCGACTGGACACACTCGCTCTTTTCCACCAAAAATCACAGGACAATAAAATATTTGAAAGTCAGTTTAGTATATTTTTATTACATGGCATATACATACTATCAATATGGTAAACCCTGCCAATCTGAAGGCCACTCTAACTAGTAAAAATGCATTAAAATGATTAAAATGATGCAGTAAAAATGATTTGCAACTATTTCCATTTTCTGTTCCATTTCCATCCTATTCTATTGTATATGTCTGCTTTTTCTACCCAACTCTATTTGAAGAGTTGCAGATATTCACAGTTTGGAAAAAAAAGAGACACCCACTCTTACAGAGTGATTGCTGGTGTTACAGTACAGTACATTATAGCTTAGCTATTCACGTTATGAGACACTGTGAGATCTTTACTTACAAAATAGTTGTTCAGGTAATAATCATTTCTGTTTTTGAAATATTGACAAATATTGATACATTTCAGGTTGCAAAACCATTTCATTTTTTTCCAACTCTACTTTACATTAATCTGCCATCCTCTAGACAATTGTCCTTTGTGGTGTGCTCTAACGAGAGTGCATGAATTTAGAGGATGTGGTGCCCATTAAATAACAGAGAGAGCAGAGGGAATATGAACATTATTCATACAGAATTTTGTATTGTGTATTGGCTGTATTCCATTAGAAAATAATGCAGGAATATGGCTTTGCTTGAGGGAGAACAGCTGCTTTCTGTAGACAGTGTTCATGTCTTAGAGAATGGCTAAAAGTGTGTGTTGCATGCATATGCTTGTTTGTTTATGTTTATATTCATATGAGGTTGGTATGTATTGTTGTGCAATACAATCATATGTAAATGTATGGAGTCTTTATGCAATCTGGGGCTTGTCTGTGGTGTGAATCAAAGAGCCTGCCGGAGAATGTTACCTTTGGCAAAAATTAAATCTATCTCATTAGATAAACGGCATCTGCCTGAGGAATTGACTGAAAAGCTAAAATAATGTCTGTAGAATCAAAGACTTCCTCATAAATCCTACTGTTTAATCACTCAGAAACATGTGCTGGCATGCTGCTGAATGAGAAATGATTAAAAGAAAAAGGCCATCATATGTATGCCTATTATCACCATCATAAATGGTGCAATCTTCTCCTTTTTAGCTTCCAGTGACAGTGATTGTAAATTGTGTTTATTTTTTATTTTTTTACGAGATATTCAATTTATTTAGGCTATTCCCTTAAGTGAGTATTGATCAAGGGGAATGGATCTTTCTTGGCTATACTCCATCCATTTAGGACATAGGCTGGGAGGCTATACAATATAGAGGTAATTGTATCAGACATGTGGTAGTGGGGTCATTATTCTTGCTATCATCTGCAGGTCAGTATGTCTAGTTATTTAGTAAACTGTAGACTTCTTCGCTTTCACAATAAGAGCCTTGGATGTCTTGTGAGAAACAGCGCAAACACATATTATTAAATAGATAAGTAGTGAATGAAAAAAAATATATACCCTGTTGTCAACTGTTGTTTTGGACTGTAATCCTCTCTAAAAGAGCGAGAAGGAACTGTGCTATTATGTCTTTAGTATTACTTTTTTTTTTTACATTTAAACACATTATAGTTTATGCAGGTTTAGGGTCGACTGGCCATGTTCATCTATCACAAAACAGACAGAAAGTGCATGGAGTGTGGCTGTTATTTGGCTTGTTAGAATTAGAAACGTTGATGTCTATAGCTAATCTCTCATCTCTCCTTACATTCATAACTCATTTACAGTCTCAACTCATCTGCTGAACCTACAACTAACCAAACACTGTACATGACGCTTTCCACTTTCTGCTTTTTGTTGTTATTCTTTGAAGTTAAATCATACAACAAGGCAACTATATGACAGTCTAATCCAAGTTCTCACCATCTCCCTCTTCCCTAAACAAACTTGAAGATTGCTTCTTCAATTATATTGGCTAAATTGACTTTGACAATTCTGTGATGTACCTGTCTGGTCCCAAAAAAAAATCAGCCAGTTTGTATTTTCTTTCTGTCAAAATAGATACAATTCTGATAGAAATGTATGCTTCATCAACTTTGTCTATACAAACATAAAAGCCAAAAGCATAAACCAATGCTATCTGTAAGAAAAATACCAAGTTTGGCTAGGAAATGAGATATCCATCATTTGACAAGTAACACCTACACTTTCTTGATTGATTGCATAAAATGTAAACAGATCTTGGTACTTTTTTAAATATACCAGGAAATTTAAGTCCTTGCATGACAAATTGATTACACTTTTGCAGACTGGATCCTCTATATTTTAAATACTTCACATAAGACGTTTTGTTGCTGTTGTTGCTGTTTTTCAAAAATGGATTTATGGTGTTTTGGAAACCATCTCTTTACTTGAAGTTGACTTAGATGGACAGAAGCGATGGATGGAATCTGATTGGCCCCAAAACAAGAAAATTAAACAACTGCAGAGTGTCACTCAAGCTCCAGTGGGTGGGTGTCTGTATGTTTGTGTGTGTGTGTGTGAGTGTGTGCGTGTGTGAGAGCCACTTTAGAGGTGGATATTTTATGTCAGTAGTTGGCGGTGGTGGAACTATATGTACTGAACAATGATCTGTTAGAATAAAGAGTTAACCTGGAGGTGTTATTGTATTTGGAGTGTTTGCTGACAGTGTAATATAGCTATTATCTCTGTTAGGTAATCCACTGCTGTACAATGGTGGAAAACAACATTGAAATGCCATGAACCCAGGCTCAGTTGGCATTTACAGGAGACCCATTTTATATCTGCAAAAGTTTGATGTCAATGTACTTTTAGTAATTCAAACAAAGTCACTTATTAAAAGAAATTATCCATTACAAAATATTTTTAGGATTATGTGATATAGAATTTAAAGCTCTGTGTGAAGAGACTATCTCTCACAGTGCTTGTTTTTTTCCATGTTGGGCCACAATTAGCCATTTTGTCAGTGTTGTTTTTTTTTTTTCCTGCTTGAATCAGATTCCTGACAGAGCAAAATGCTCGGTTTGTTTTCAATGGCAGCTAAAAAACCAAAGCTCTATCTCTCCGCCATGCACGGCTGCTTCGACAGCTGTTTAGTCTTTATGTTCACACACACACACACACACATACACACAGAAACACACATGCACACACAAATACACACACACATACACGAGCTAGCCACATCTCCCCATGGTAATACTAACTGAAATCACTAAGCACAACAGAGGTACTGTAATTCACCACAGTTCAAGAGAGTGTCACGGCAGCGTGATGCTCAGCTGTTTGCTAACACACACACACACACACACACACAAACACACACACACACACACACACACACCCATACCCATACACACAAACACAGAGAGGGGAGAGAAAGGCAGTCGTATGACCAAAGCATGCCTTTACAAAAAGACTGCACACTCCTCATTTTTTCTGTTTTGATCAAAACATGAGCTTTTAAAGTGAAAGCATGGAAGGCAAAGCGTGTGGGAGGATGAGCTGATTTCTAACATTCTCAGACCCTCTCTTGTCTTTTTGGTCTGTTATTTACATAAACAACCATCTGCTCTCTTGTCAGACTAGAGAACCTTGACTGCGGCTAGGAGACCTCTTGTGTTATCTTACCGTCAGTTTGGCTATCTGCCCTGCTTCAAGATTCATGAACACAACATCTGTCTCAATGATAATTAGACGGAAGGGGGGAGGGGGGAGGGGGCAGCCTCATGAACGTCTAGTCATGTTAACTATATCTAATGGTGGTAGGTAATGCTCCGGAAAGGTGAGCTGAGGATGTAGGTGTTTTGTTAATATGCTGTGTCATTGTCAATCAGCGGTTGTTGTGCATTTTAATTCTTGGGGAAAAAAAGATTATTCTAATAATCATCCTAGCGATTAGGATGTGTCATTTTCACTTTTGTGACCACTGACTTTTGAAACTAACACTAAATTGATTGACTGACTTTATTGGGTATAAAAGCACAGACAATAGTACATCCCAGATGATAACACGTGAAACTGTACTTAAACACTTGCTTCCTTGTGGTCCTCGATGGAGAACAAAAAAGAGGAAAAAAGAGTACACAGAACATACAGTGTTACAATAACAATAGTTAAATATTTATAGATATTCCACACTATACCTTAACTAAACTACAAAGTGTGGGTGTGTATGCGTGTCTGTGAGAGTGTGTGGAAAAGTGTGTGAGAGTGTGTGTGTGTGTGTGTGTGTGAATTATGGTGTGTGAAGGCATGCACACACCATCTACATCACCATTAAGTTTGTGTGTATGAAAGAGTATAAATTATGGCCATAATTTACACTCTGTCATACACACAAACTTGCTACTTGTTAGTAATTTTAGTAATCTCGACTGAAAGGTTTCTGCTAGTGGCGGACTGTCTGTGCTCTCAGGCCAGCAGGCCGGGGTAGTGAACAGGGAGACCGTCCTTCAACCGGAAAACCCGGGGTCGAGCCCTCATGTCGGCGAGCATCTGCCCTGCTGAATTGTCCTTGAGCGAGACACTGACTCGCTGCCAGTTCCAGGGACGCTGCTCTGTAGCCGATCCTAAGCTTTGACCTTCTTGTTGAGGGGGGGGGGGGCAAGCCAAAAGATTAATTACAATCTTTTAAATTTACTTATCGAGTTCTATTTTAGTTGGATGTGTTCACAGTGTTTGCTCAGTGAGTACAGCATACATGACTTTTCATTTTAGAATAGAGCAGCCATTACAGTCAAAAGTTAATATAAAGGAGCTCCAGTACTCTTTTATTAGTATGTTTAATTAACTCTCTAAAGTGCTAATCTGCGAGATCCTCATTTTTTTTTTTAATAATGGGGACATGATTGGTTTTCATGATTTGGTTTGATTGTTGCTATGGGGTTTTTGCACTGCATAATTCCCAGAGATCACTGGGCAATCAAACAGTGCATCCAGTACTGTGAGGTTTTTTTAATTTTATTAATTGGACATTCTGTTGATGAAGTTTGGGTTTCTGAAGTTTCTGCTCATGCTAACTACTTAGTTCTTCTATTTATTCTCAACAAACTGCTGTTGCTGCTACCAGAAATGTGGAAAGGAATCCTGGAAAGACGCTCCAGACACCGGGTGTGTAGAACAACAAACGTAAAAGCTTTCATGAACCGGATATAGGTTGAATCACTGTTGTATTATATCAATCGACAATAGAGAGTAGCAAAACGGACATAATATATATGAAAATGTCACAGACTATTACTTTAAACTGCGCTGGAGTGGGTCAGGTAAGGAAACAGAGGGACAAATGGAAACGGTAAGGCAGGCAGACAGGCAGGCAGGTGCATTGGCCTGATGCAGTCAGTGACGACTGTGGTGAATAGCCAGAGGAAGAGATTCCCTCTCATTCCATGAGACAAGCCAGTCTCTCCCAGGCTCAACTTGTCACGGCACCACTCTCATGCATTCATGTATTCTGCACTTGTATTCTCTGAGAGTTTTTTTTTTTCTTTTTTAATAAAAAGGGATGATGAATAGTGATGCATGATAAAAGAAAGATTGAGAGATATTGAAATGAAAGGGGGTCGGGGGGGTGATGTGCCATCTGCTGCTCTGCTGCAGTTGTATTTTAGGTTTTTTACGCAGGCTATGTCTGTTTTTATTTGGTTTTCCTTCTCTCTGCCTCAGCCAGTGTCCAAAGGCTTGGTCTCTCAACATGTCAGTTCACATCAGAGCCGCCCGTAGTGCCTGGGAGCCTATACCTGCATTTACAAGCACACACAGACTCAGACACACAGGCACACACACACGCACACACACACACACACACACACACACACACACACACACACATTTGCACGCACATGCACACACTCGGACAGCACACAGACCTGGGAAAACAAATATATACGGTCCCAGAAAAACACACAAAGGCTCAGACACACACAAACACACAAAAAGACAGGCGCACCTGCACACACACACACACACACACACCCGTCTCCCTCTGGCTCCCTGCTGCTTATGACAAGTAAGGAGCCTTGGAAGGACACTGGTGGACAGACCGGAGAGAGATAGAGAGAGAGAGAGAGATGGAGAGAGAGAAGATGAAAGAGATACAGAGGATTTGGCTGTAAGACATGGCATTTGAGGCACTAGGTACTCGGCTAACTTTATTGCAAAGTTAACCCTTCAGTGACCAGGTTAAGCTGGGTGCAGGGAGCTGTGCTCAAACCCATCTGCCAGCCTGCAGATCAGGAAGGATCAGAAACATCACAGTGCAGACAGGAAGAGAGAGAGAGAGAGAGAGAGAGAGAGAGAGAGAGAGAGAGAGAAGAAGAGAGAAAAGAGAGAGGGAGAAAGAGGAGCAGCAGACAAATGGTAGACAGAAAAGCGACATGGGAAGGGAATGAAGTAGGAGGAGTTATAGAAGTAGCAATCTCAGAACCCATCGTCTATCGGTCTGACGACAATTAGACTCTGGGGGCAACAGCCAATATTTTGGGGTTTCCGGTGTAGCCAGCGGACATCCAGGCCAAGACTTCCTCTTCCGTGCGCCGGTCATTGTTTACAGTCCGATTAACAACTTGAGACACGAGAATGGAGTTGGAGTTGAGAGGCGACGTCTCATATACAGATATCTGTTTATAGAGATTAGCCGTAATGTCGTCTGGACCTAAAACACCTACAAAAAGTATCAATGTTTGTGTATTGTGTGGAGAAATGTTCGACTCTCGCCTCTCAAGTTGCTAATCGGACAGTAAACAAACAAAATTTAATCGCCAGGTTTAAATACAAATAGAAGTCCAGCACAAAATATAGAGTTATGCAGGAAATTACAATTATTGCCTATTCTGCTGGGAAGCTACACTAACAGATGGGTCAAGCAAAAAGAGATACAGATGAAAGAATTTAAGATGCAGAAATACATTATAAATGCAAGTATATGATAAACAGAGAGGAGGTAAAGGGAGAGATAGTGTGACAGGAGAAGCAAGGTCAATGGGTGGTTTGTTTTATAAAGAAATGGGTAATTACTGTTTTTGTCCACATCTATTTATACCTTGGCAAATGTAGCCAGTGGAGTGTATTTACATTAACCGTCAAATACTATTCCAGGGATCTCTGCTGGCATTGCCAGTCTTCCAAGCACATTAACTGAATAAATGAGTTGAAAAAGCATCATTTAGAAGGGCAAGAGGCGTTCCTCCCAAGCGTAAAGGGAATCAATGCCATTTGCTGTCTTTCTGTCTTGATCTGCCACTCTCCCCCCTTCTCTCTGCAGTGAATCATGGAATGGTTTAAGCAGAACATCGGATGGTTAATTTGCTATCCTTTCAGCTGAGCATGTGTGTGTGTGTGTGTGTGTGTGCGAGCGTGTGCATGTGTGTGTCTTTATTTATTTAAGCGTGCTCTGCTGTGAGCCTGTGTGCACGCATGGTGCATGCATGCATGTGTGTGTTTAGAAGTGTCTAAGAGTGCTTCAGTGCCCGCCTGTGTGCATGCATGAATGCATGAACGTTTGTATACGTCCATTTGCTCGCATGCACATTTCAGTGTGCACCCTTCTGTCTGTTTTTTTGTATTGAAAGCTATTCTTGGAGTGACCTTCTAGAAGCTGTGGCGTGCGCCCCTGTTGTCTGTGTGCGCCGGCCTGTGTGATTCAGTTTGAGTCGAGAAAGCCTCGGGACACATCAGTGGCCCTTTCCCGATTATGGAGCTCCACAGTTTGCAGATGATTCTTTGATGGGGCGAATCTGGAGGCATTGTGGGTGAAAGGAAGTGGCCAGGCAAGGGAGAGAGCGAGGGGGCGACATACACACACATGCGCACCTACATACAAACACACACACACGTACGCAGTCACTCTCTTGCATACTAGAGGATTCCCCTTATAGCATAGTAGAGTGCATCGTTGTTCTCTTCTCTATGGCATCTCAGTGCTGCATATGGGGACCTAGACCGTCATTTAAAGGGATAGCCAAATTTTTCATTAAAATTTTATTTTTAGTCATTGCTGGGTGTAAAAAAAAAAACTACTTTCACACATAAGAGTGGGGAAATCCAATCAGAACACGACCTCAACACGCCGCTCTCTCTCTCCAGTCTAGAGTGAAGCTCGCTCGACCAAAGTGCAGAGGAAACGCCCAGGCAGCTCTCTTGAGTTGTATCACTATAGAAAATGCAACACCCAATTCCAAAGCCCCGTTTCATTATAGTGATTGAATGTTAGGAACACTCAAATCTTGGTGGATGATGAACATAGTATGCAAGAGTGATACTAGTCTTGTTTAGTCTTGTTTATTGATATGATATGATATTAAATAAGAAAATTAAAATTAACATTTTTAACTGGCTTGACCATCCCTTTAACTTTCATGTACACACACACACCACACACACCACACACATACACACACACACACACACACACACACAGACCCTCACATACAACTAGAGAAACTCAACCACAACTGCAACAAACCAACCCAAGATCAAGAAGCAGCACATCAGGACACTGAGCACTGACACGATTTTGCCCTTGGAATGTACATTTTTGTAACGCAATCATCAGTCAGTGAATAGACAGTGGTTCTTTCTTTCTTTCTTTCTTTCTTTCTTTCTGATATATGTTTGTTGGGCTTGATGAATCCAGGACTCGGGTTCCATCAAGGCAGTGTTGTGTTATCGTCGTAATGCCAAATGGAAAAGCTATTCCTTTGAGGAAATCCACTTGAAGAGAGACAAGACAGGCATGTGGCAATATTGTCTCTGTGTCGGGAGATTTGTGAAATCCCCCAGTGGCATTGCGGTAATGGGTACGACACACATGGGTTCAATAGCAGAAATCCAAAGCAAATTAAGGGGAAAGTGTTATCGAATTCTTAGAGAAAATGATGCCGGTGAGACAAGGAGGCTTGTCACCGGCTGCCTGCTTTAATCAAGAAAAGTTGGAGAGAGACAAAAAGCAATAAACCCAAAATGTCAATAGGTTTTTTATTGTTACTGAGGCAATACATCCCTGATCAAATGAAACACCCGTGAAAATGCAAGCATACGCAAGCATGTGTGAAATTATTCGCTTTTTACAGTTTATAGTTTGTCTCGATTAGTCCCACAGGATTCTCTGGATTCTCAAAACAATTCACAGTGATACAAAACTGAAATACATGAGATCTGGATAGACAGAATGCACAGACCTTTTTAAAAAAGCTCAACCATCAACTTATTGTTGTTTGGGGTCTGTTTCACCTTGTGTCCAGTATCTCTATACTTCTCTATGGTGCATGCTAATGTTTTAGCACACTGTATATTTAGTATACAGCAGGGCTGGCTTTGCATCATTCCCACACTAAATTCACATTGAGGTGAAACTGCTACCAATCTTAATGTTTCAAAACAGTAAGTTGATTAAAGAGAATATTTGTTGAAAAAGACACACTGTCTTTTTCAACAATTATATTCCTTTGATTTCCTTTAATTTTACACATCAGCAGCCAATCATATACAGGCTGTAATAGTATGAACAAGAAGCTATAGTCTACTTTAAGTTGGGGTTTTTTTTGGGTTTTTTTGGTGTTCAGTTCTTTTATTGGAATCTTTAAAGAATAAGTACATAGCTTGTGGTAACATTAGTTCTTCATTTCATCTTTCCTGTTCCCAAAATGTGTTTTGTTTCTCTTATAAAGCGATCAAGAGAGACAACATACTGTATACAGAAAAAAAAGAAAACAAACCAGGACATAACAAAACAAAAAAATAAATAAATGAAATCAAATGAAATAATTAAAGAAAACAAAGGACACAAAAAGGACAAAACCCTAAACATAAGCTTAACCTGCATTAAGCTGCTAAATTGTCTTCACAAATGTCTCCCTTCAAACTGTACAAACACAAACAAACAAAAATACTGGTGTGTTCAGGAGACTATCCATGACTTTATGCTGCAAATGAAAACAGTAATTTAATCATAGTAATAATATGTTGCAGCTTTTTTATCCGTCACAGCATGTATAACTCCATCTTTGCTGAAGAAGAAAAAGGTTAAGAAGCAGTGAAACAATCCATTAGCCGTGGTGCAACTCTGCTGCTATAATAGTAGCTCTCTCTAATCTCTCCCTCCCTCCCTCTCTCCCTCCCTCCCTCACTCTTGCTGCTGGGTGATAGTTGTGATGGGCAGGAGTGGGAGGAAAAATGCTCTGACTCAGCCAGAATCCTCCTTTTGTGAAGTTAAATACCAATTTACACCCCTCCCCTCCCCTCCCCTCCCCATCCCCTCTGCCATCCCTCCACACGCATCCCAACCCGCCCCATGCACAATATTCACCGTCACAAATGTCGGCTCTCTCTCTCTCTTCCTGCTTTCTGTTTCTCTCGCTCTCTCTTTATTGCTCTCATGCTCCCATGCTCATAAATGTTCTCTCTCTCTCTCTCTCTCTCTCTCTCTCTCTCTCCTCACTCTTTTATTTTGTGCCCGGTGTATTCCTGTGTCCTAGTTTGTCACACTCCCTCCCTCCCTCTCTCTGTCTCTCTCTTTCTCTCTCTCTTTCTCTCTCGGTTGACAGTCTAATAAGCCAGTAATTAACACCTGAAAACTGGGAATGGTGATAGGCCATAGGAAAAGAGATTGCTTTGGGAAAATAAGGCTCTTGTTTTCCTCCTCATCAACCACCACCTGCATATTAAAGAGCTCCTGTGGTGCACAATAGAGAAAAAAACAGGGGAGTTTAAGGGGGGGAAATAGAATGTATTTATTTTTTTGTTTTTTCCCTGTTTTTTGGGCTGTTCTGTTAAGTTGTCAGTCCTCTCTGTTTCTGTATGGATGTTCTTCTTTGGAGAAAAAGGACAAGACAACCAATCAGGCACATGGGAATATAGAGTACAATGACTGAAGGTCGGGGAATAGACTAATCCTTGCAGTGTCCAAGGCTTCCCATTCCTCTACTCCTGCAGCTTAAAAGTCCTACCCCCCTTTACCTTCATTAATATAACTGACACTCCTCGTGATTTTTTTTTTCCCCCCCATCCCCTTCAGTGACTACAAACCTTCACCGCAGGACAGGCATAGTTGCAACGCAACGAGCGTCAGAGGCATAAACTAGGACACTGGAATACATTGAGCGCAAAATGAAAATCATCTCATTTGCGAGAGTGAGAAAGAGAGAGAAAGCGAGTGGACATTTCTGAGTGTGAGGGTTGCTAGTGCCTGCTGTGGGTTGGGATGCTGGTAGGCAAAGATGGGAGGCAGGCGGGGGAGGGGGGGGGGGGGGTTGGCGTGTTCGGAGGAGAGAAGAGGATGAGAGAAGAGAGGAGAGGATGCTCGGCCAATGCAAAAACAGGCCAAGGCTGTCATAGCTGCCTTTTTGGAGGCTTGTGTCCCTCGTGGCTGCTGCTGGTGCAGCCGTCACACTGCAGCGTCCTTCCACCATAACATTATCTAACAGGGGGAGGTCAGGCTGCAGTTGACGGGGTCGGGGTTAGATTGTGTCTGGGGGAGAATTAGGGACCACAGAAGCCTGGAGGTGCGAGTGGGGAGGCAGTCACACACATATGGTACATGCACTGTAATTCATGATGAAATGTTTGCACTGTATGTTGTGCTCGGCAATTAAATGCACTGTTTGTCTCAGTCAGGCTTCCTTGAACTCACAGGACAAACCTAGATAAATAAATGTTCAATAAAATTTAAAACTACTATTGTCATTACCACTACTACTACTATTATTACATCTGCTGCTACTGCTACTACTACTATTACTACTACTACTACTACTACTGCTATTTATTTTTTCTGATGCATGTCCCATGTCTTATAAGAAAGGGGATAATGTATACTTTATGAAGTAGACAACCTTTCCCCAGCTGCACAATATAATTTGCTACCAAGGCTGTATTTCCCTGTAGATATACAAGGAGAAGTGGGCTTAGTGGCAAAAAACAAGCAAACAAACAAAAAAAATAACTAAACATGCAGGGATACTCTCTTTTCCCCTGCTTATTGGGGGGATACCCAGATGTTTTAAGATTATTGGTGTACCAATTGTAAACATATTCTGTGCTTTTTGTCAGCCCTGCATGATGGTAGACGTTGACCTTTAGAAAATTTGGCTGCCTCAGGTGTCAGTAGACTGTTATATTTAGCTTTGTACTGAAAGCTTGTAAGGTAGCTGCACTGTGCAAGTACCTGGATGGCCAGTGTGTAAGTATAATACCTGTTAGGAAGCACACAGTATGTGTTTGAATAGTGAACTCTTATTGTAAAGTGGCATGAGGGAGCGAGGAGTACTGTCTGCCTAGCAAAGTACTATGTTTCTCTTGGGGAGAAGATGTTGCTGAAGTCTCCCTGTGTTTTTTCAGGGATGTGTAGAATGAGCGATTTGAAGACATGTGATGTGAAACAGCTATTACTACAGCTACACACACTACACACACACACACATTTGAGCTACACCTAATTGTCTCTCCTCTTGCTACCGTGTTGAGACTGACTTGTTGTAGAGGCGGAAGTCAGTTCAAAGTTAATGCTACTCTGTGGAGCAGTACTGCCCAGGCCCGGCCCTCGCTGCTCAATAAATTGGTATAAAATTACACACCAGAGTCCTTGGTACTCTCTTCACTCTGCTAATTGGCCTACTATTCCATCCGCAACCCAGGGTCTCAAAGCTAATAGCACTCAAAATAAGGAGACAGCAGTCGTGGTACATTTTGTGTCTGGATGATTTGTACACGGCGATAGGGGATAAAACTGGAAGTATAATAAATAGAATGAGCAGTTTGTGGTTTTCCGTGAACCACAATTTCACTCGAGATTATTTGAATTTTAGAGAACCACTTGATATATATATATATATATATTTTTTTTTTTTTTTTTAAGGAGGGTGGCTTATGTTTCATGTTTCTCAGTGTTTACAGTAGTAGAATTTAGCAGGGTTTACATTTATGTATAATATAATCTGATAAGTATGATATTACCTTAACCCTTGAATGCAGCACAACATGTATTATCTGTGCATATTGTACATTATTATACATCACACAGATAATACATGTTATCCTGTATCTGGGGCCTATTACAGGTAACATATAGGCTGTAGTAAACATTAGATTCCAAGTCATCTCAGCCTGGACGTTGTTTACTAAGAGGATTACAGTAGCTTGCCTCCAAACAAAATGTGTTACCCGAGATTAAACTCTCCATGAATCTTTATGAGATGACGCATTGTTAATATTCATGCTGGATACCTGGGATCATGTATGAACTTAAGCACACGGAGCACTTGCACATGTACAGTATACATCATTGAAAAAAATTCACTCAGGGCCCAGTTTCCATAAGTGTGTATTTGATGTTTTTGTGCAGCCGTTTTTACGGCAAAGCTTCTTGATTAATAAGGTACTGAAAAGAAAGCATTACTCAAGATTCATAGGCCTATATCAATGTTATAGTTGTAGTACTTCAGCAATTATTTGTGAACATGAACAATTTTATGTTAAAGCTCAAATCCAGAGAACTAAGACTCTAATCTATAATGTCATACCAACATAAAGCATGGAATTACTCAATTGAGACTGAATTGGAGACTGATTTTGTGGGTTCATCCGATGTTCGCCTGAGCTGTTACATCCAAGTGAGCTTTATATTACAGGTGTGTTATCGTTAGAATAAATTGTGCCGTTATACCCAGAAAATCATCCTGAAGACTGTCATAGGCACCATCTTTTCTGGTTCCTTTTCTCGGGAGCTGTTCATTTTTGTGACACCACACTTTAGGGGGTGGAACAACCGCAGGCGAGAATGTTCATTAAAATATACCAAACTTTCCTTGGGCAATATATAAGTTAGAATGCAGTGTTTACTGGTTCTTCTAGGTATATTTTATTCTATCTATCTGTCTGACTCAACCTAAAATAAGTTTGTTTTGTTTTTGTTTTTGTTTTGTTTTTATTTTAGTGACACTTGATCACCTGTCAATCAAACAGTGTGTCCAGGACTGCGATGTCTTTTTCTTTGGATATTCTGTGGAAAAGTTTGAGTAGAATGGATTGAATCACTACTGTGTTATATCAATCAGTGATAGAGAGCAGCAAAACTGACATTTATTTATATGAAAACTTTTCAGATTATTGCTTTAAACAACAGCAAATATGGTCAGGATTATTTCAGCACTTTGGACAGCTTCTGTAATGTTCCACTTAACTCTATATTCAATAGTTAATGTTCACTGCTTTCAGAATATATTAATATTAATATATCTACTCATCTGTCCATCTATCCGTATTTCCATCCTTTTCCAGCATTTATTTTAACATATGCACATAGAAGATAACTACCTTCTGTTTTAGAGGCCTCTGGAAAGCCTTTTGAATATGTGTGGAGCTGTTGTTTTCTTTCATTACCAAACCACCAGATTCTGTCTTCTGCTCTCTTTGCTTTACTTTTCACCAATTAGATCTTGTCTTTTTGAATTGCAGCTTTTTCTTTTTCTTTTTCTTTTTTACGGGAGCACATCTGGGATTAGTGAGTTTACTCATCAGTGCTGCGATTGTTCTGTGAGGATAAGTCTGCCACCCCGCCCCCCTGCCAAAGCCAGTTCAAATGGGTAGGACAGAAAATAGGAGCGAAAAAAGATGATGTATTAAACATGGGGAGAAGGGAGGGTGAGGGTTGAATTTTAGAACTTGGTGGTTATGCAATGAGTGTGAATCGCATCTCTCCTCAGTGTGTGAATAAGAAATAATGAAGCCATTTTTAGACAAGGTAACCTGGAACATGTATAAAACCGAGAGTGAGAGAGAGAGAGAGAGAGAGAGAGAGAGGCAGGCAGGCTTATGTTTCTGAACGTAGAGGCTTGTTTTTTTTGGTTGTTTGAAGTGATGGAAATACATTCATGGATGCAGTTTGGGTTGTCTAGGAGATTTGTCAAAAAATAGGATTTGGAGCAAGTAAGGAACAATAGTTAAGGCAAAAAAGACGTTTGTGCAATCAGTCGGAATGATTTATCAATCAAAATACATATTGCACCAAAATCAAAACAAGTTGTGGTACTTTTTAGAGGATAGTGGGCAACTAGTGTCAGCGCTTGATAAAAGGATAGCACTTTTACTGGATTCTTTACATTGTAGACAGCTTCATTTTTAATGTATTCTTTTGGAAATAAACTCTTCAAATGATCCTAAGGAAAACAGTTATGGCTTCTTCTTACTGGGTGTCATAAATCCTATACAATTCAGCCTTTCTCTCAGTAATTTGAAGGCTATTAGTGTGTCTGAGAGAGGGATAATCATCTGCCTCTGCTCAAAGTAAACACAATGTTTACAACAAAGCAATCAAACTCTGCAGACTTCCTGTCTGGTGTTTAATCATGCTGCTGTGTCGCTGCAGTTACTCACGATGACAACGCTGCGTTTCTAGCCGTGACATCATATTGCCACCCACTGTCGGGGTAGGAATAGCTGCAGTAGCCTGGGGAAGCAAATGTTATGCCATGGTAACTAGTTACTCACATAGCCCCTAGTCATGTCACCGAAAATGGTGAGTTAACATTCTCTGCTCTTGTAAGTATTGTTGACCCTGGAAACTAGCCATGGCATAACCCTGGTCATTAGCAAAGCCCCTGTCTTTCTCAAACCCACTTATACACACACATGCTTATGCACACACACACATTGCACACAATAGCTTCTACTGTCACCTCTGATATAGATGACCCTCGACAGGAGAGGAGCTCAGTAAGACAGCCTGTCAGCGGCTCTGCGATGTGTCTGGCTTGTCTCCCGTCACTGGATGGCCAACATGTGCCTCAGGTCTCTCCCTGCCCGTCCGCATCCACACCAATTTACAGCCTGGCTGCCAGCAGAATGATATTCTCATGTGACAGTTTTTCTTCTGGTCAGCAATCCTGAATTACCATGTTTCATTCCCATGAACTCCCCTATGGCTATTCTGCAATAATGTGCGGTCACACCACCATCAACATTCCTGGTGAGGTCAATATTCTCCTGTCAAATATGGAACATTATAGCAATTCCTATATTCAGTATAACAGTTCAACACTCCATTATTTATTTACAAAATACAGTAAAAAATCTTACTGCCAGTGGGGTAGAAAGCTAATACGGCAAGAAAGATAGGCTTTTCCTCTCTGCTGTGTGTGTAATTCTGTTGAGTGTGTTGTCTCTGTGGCTTTTAACAACAAAGCAACACTGTTTCCTGATGAATGATCATCCCCGCCAAGTTATTATTGCATTCCGTAGATTACATCAGCTAGGTGCTTGTAGTAAATCGCTTTCACAAGGAAAATGTGTGATCCTAATAAAAATACTCCAAATAATATCTTACAGTAATACAAACCATAGTTTTGAGCTGTTGTCTTGTCTGGTTGATTTTTCACACAGCTGTCATCAGCGTTTTTCATTCCTGTGTGACAAATAGAGGGGCTCAAATTAAGCTGAATGCAATGAAATCAAAGCAATAAGATAATAGGATTCGGGCATTTTTAATCTAGACAACAGAGAGGCAAATGAATGTATGAGAATGATTCATTATGAGGAAATAGTGCACGGTAAAACATTGTGTTTTATTATGTTATTATGTTATGGGTCAATTTGACTAATTTCAGTTTTTGAGTGGACTGAAAGACTGATTAACCTCATTTTCAGCATGAAAGTTTATCATTTATGGTCATTTGGACTTTAATACCTGTCGGTGATTGCATAGACCCAAAATAATCAAAAGGCTTTGCATTGTATTATGTTGAATTTATCTATGTTTAGACTGGTACTGTATGTCAGCATCACCTATTCCTCACACGTGAACACTCCCACACGCCACCTACACACACACACACACACACAAACTCACACACACACACACACACACACACACACACACACACACACACAGATTCACAGATTCAGAACATGACATCACCTTCTCTACTCCAAAGACCATATGGCATTGGATTTATTATGAGTACTAAAGATTTTTCAAAGGATAAAGCACACACACAAGCATCTTTAAATCAAATCCAATAATAGCACACAAAGATAAAGAGGTAGAGTCGAGCTGGAGATTATGGAAGATAGCCAAGCGCTGGATACGTGTGAAGTGCTGCAACATCATATGTAGGGTGGGAAATTAACACCCGCCACACGCCAAATGCGGGTAATTTTGTTTGGTGAACCAGGCACTGTGGGGAAGAAAAATCACCCATTAGCAGAACCTTAGCTCCCACAGTAACACTTATACACTTATACACCTATACATCCAATATGCCTTTTTTTCTCCCCATGACCACTCCTGGGCACCGTCCTTAGCAATGTAGTTTCAAAACAAATCGTTTTGATATGAAAGCTCATTACCAAGGAACACATTAAACAGGGAAGCCTCACCACCCACTAAGTCAGTTTATCTCGTCCACCCTGAGGCTAGAGAAGACTGTCAAACTGGAAGCAGAATGTGGCACATATTGTTGGAGTTCAGAGGCCAGCAGACACAGATAATAAGAGAGGAGGTGTGTTGCAGCAAGCAAAGGAGCAGAGGAAAAGAGATATTTCAATGAGAAGTGGTGACATGATGAGCAAGGCCGAAAGTACGACTGACTGGCTGGTTTTTTCGAACCATGTTACATAACTGTATTCACTTCCGGACAGCGAACAACCAAACGTTTGCAATCAATAACAAATATAATTCATCCTGTACTGTTTTCATTTTAGTTTCCCATAAATCAATCATGCTCTATTTGTCTTTTTAAAGTTGAATATCACTTTTACCTTGTAATTATTTTTTTCTTCCTGTCCCTGTAAATAGATGATTATAGCGCACATAGTTTTGAGATGCAAAAGGCTTGTCCAGTTTGATATTTACCCATTGGAATTTTTTTTTTAATATTCTTCACATACACATTAATTCATGGTAACTATGGATCCTCTACATGAAGACATTGTTGCCCAAAATGTAATGTAAGGGTCTGCGTTTCTTATTCGTGTCAAGTTCATAGCTGATTGTCTTTATATGTCTAAATATCTATAGATATGTATGAAATTTGATATTTAGCTTCTCAAATATGAATTTGCATCACTTGCCTTTTGGTAGGGAACTCGTCAAAAAAATGTCACCAAAAGATCCAAAATCTTTACATTAGAGAGTGTGTATTTGGAATCGTGTAAGGTGTCCAGAATTTGACACAATTTCATTATCATATTTATACTTTTAACGCTGATTATAGAAACTGTCTGGTAAACAAAATGAGCAGCTGGTTGATTTTAGAAATCTAGCAGACACAGTGGCAAGTGGATCAAAAGTTTCACATCCCACTCTGATCATGTGTGACGATTTGTTCACATCCTTGAGTTGAACTACAGAAGATAAAGTGGGAACAGTCCGAAAAAACAACCCAGAGCTTCCCGCAGACCTTCTGAAGGTGTAGTGCGAACAATAGTGTGAACACTCCCTCATCTGTTGGCTCTGACAGATGGACGGTGCTGGTTCAGGTTACTGTGAGGACAGCGTCTGGCTCTCATTAGGAGAGAGGCAGGCGCTGAGGCACCGAGGCACCGAGGCACAGGACCCTTTGATGTCCCGGCTGCAGTCTTGTGAGAAATAACACAGGGACCTTTCATTCCCACACACACAGGCAGGCGGGCATACACATGTGCACAACATCTTTTCACATCTACCTGCATTAACAAAGGCAGTTACAACAGGCATGAACACACCTACATGGATGCAGCCATACATAAGAATACATACAGACACATGCATACATAAAATACATAACAATAATAATAGCACCTTTAAAAACAAAGTTTACAAAATGCTTTGAGAGTGAAAATAAAAGCAGAATACAAGCAGCAGAATACTAAATTAATAAAAAAAAACAAAAAAAACAAAACAATGGAAGAGTGAGACAGGAATTAATTTAAGAGAAGAGGACAGATTTGGAAAAGAGCATTACATGAATACAATACATTAATTATTCTAACACACAGATATACATATAACTATATACCTTACTATGTTGTGTAAACTGCACAAAATTTCAAATTGTTTAACTGAAATTTGAATTTGTGTGTTTACAGCAATAAGAATCAATTTCACATAACACTATTTTCACCACTTAATACAGATCAATATTTAAAATGCATACTAAAATCAATAATGTGCGACCCGCTCTAAGTATCCACTGCACACAAAGCATAACTGTGTAATCTAATACGCTCACCCAGCCCATTGATTGTGTTTGGATTGCTTACTTGTGGAGTGCTAAACTGTTTCCTCCCTGTAAAGCAATACCAGGGAATCCCAGGCAAAACACACTTAAGCAAGTGAGGAAACTGGAAACCATTTTGTTTTGAGTGGAATCAGGAAGTCATTTACAAACTGATGCATTGCTACAGAGCCGTAATGGCAAGCTAGCTGATACAGATGCATCAGTCTGGCAGAATGGAGAGCGCTGGTCGATAACACCTCCTCAAAGTGTCTACCTGGCAAGCGCTGTAGCCTATAATGAAACTGGCAAACAAACTAACAGAGGCGTACGGCGGGAGTGTCTTACACCAGCCGATGACCCGGCCCCCGGTGGTGGAAAACCCATTATCATTAAGAGTGTGAGGAAATGTGAAGGAGGAAGCTGAGGCTTTTATGCTGCTGACCAAGCTGAAATAAGTGTATTAACTGGCAGTTTCTCAGCTGCCATGGGTCTTTGGCTGGGGAACTTTCAGGCCCCTGCTAATGTAATGTTAATAAAAACAAAATAGTGGGCTGCGGGACCCCTGAGTGCAGCCTTCATGTGTCTCTCGTACTCCTACAAATTGAGGCAGCGCACCGCAATATGCCGCGCACCTGCCCGCGTCAGCAGAAAACACACGTGGAGATATGAACAGTTATGGTTGTTGCCGCTGAGGTTATTGCACTTGGTTTATTTAATGATGCTATCAATGGCTGGGTGAACACAGGTGCATGCTGGGATGAGTCACAAAGGCTTGGTCTCTGTCCGAACACTACGAGGGATGCGCTCAAACACATGTTCGCAGACACGAAATACACACACACACACACACACACACACACACAGAGTCGCAGACACAAAATACACACACACACACACACATACTTTCTCAATATCTCTCTCTCTCTCTCTCTCTCTCTCTCTCTCTCTCTCTCTCATCATCATCATCTCATCATCTCATCCACAAACAAATATACAGATGTTTGGTGTTTTTCAATCAACTACATGCAGCATGTGTTGTGCGCCCTTTCTCGTGAGGTAAATTACCAGGTTGCCAAATTACTTAGTGCTTTATTAACGAAACCCAGCTGTTCTTTTCCCAGCTGCAAAGGCCTCCTCAATGCACGTGCTCACAAACACACACACACACAGATACAAGGCTGAGAGAGTAGCTGTGTGCCCTGCAGGCTACAAGCGCAAAGCCATAGCAAGAGGCCAGCAGAGGTTTCCGACACCACTAACAGTTTGATGTGAATCAATTAGTAGACAACCCACACTGAGCTGGAGGCCAGTACTGAACTGTCATTAAACCCAGAGAAACAGACAGAGGCAAATAGGTAGACAGCTAGGGAAGACAGGAACTATTGGCAAACATCACAGCATTGTCAAGGGGACAGCCAGGCCACCGGTGTGTGTGTGTGTGTGTGTGTGTGAGTGTGTGAGTGTGTGTGTGGGTTTGTTATGTCTGTCTGTTGTATGTACAGTAAGGTTTGTATCTGGCTGTGCGTGTGTGTGTTTGTACATTTTAGTCTCCTTGCTGAAGGTGTGTATGTGTGCGGGTGTGTGTGTGTGTGTGTGTGTGCGTGTGCTTGGCTTGCATTTTAAACAGACGGGCCAGCTGATCCAGATTCTCAGGGTTAGGTCTATCTGGGCTCGGCTAACCTCAACCTCCTAACACCTAACATCTGCTGGGGTCAGAGGGCCGGCCGAGGGACAGCTCATCATCAGCTGGATGCTGGTGTGTGTGTGTGTGTGTCCAATCAAGCCTGGAACCAGCCCTGTGAACTGCTCCTTTTGGTTTTCCATTTGTATTCACTCATTAACCGCAAGACCTTTTGGATTTTGCAGTGCACGTGGTTTACAGATGTCCTCCCTCCCATTTTTCCTGAAATGTATCATTATGAATGAGGACGCATTTGACTAGACTGAACTTTTTTTATGCTGACAGCCTTCTCTAACCTGAATAATATTAAATAAATTGTGATATGTATGATGTGTGATATTGTATGAACAGTGAACCTCTACACTGTCACTGCACCAAAGTGACCCAGATATATTCTTTAGCATTTATTGCACTTGTCTGTTAAAGTGATTTTGATCCCTCATATAAACCTACATCTCCAGACCATACTTTATATAATGCCCTTTCTCTTCCCCTCTGTTCTCCTCTGCTTTATCTCTATCCAGGAGACTATGTGGTGCTGACCGTCTTCTTTGACCTGAGCAGGAGAATGGGCTACTTCACCATCCAGACCTACATCCCCTGCACCCTGATTGTTGTCCTGTCCTGGGTCTCCTTCTGGATCAACAAGGATGCTGTACCTGCCAGGACATCCTTAGGTAAAAAGAATAGATACATGATTTCATCGTGGCCTCCTTTCTGCTAGAAGAGTTTTGACCAGTTGTAGTAAAGGCCGGCTTCTATGTGGTTTCTCACATTCAGTCACTCCAAGCGATTATCAGGTAATACAGTTGCAGTCAAATTCAAATCCAATCCAAAATGGTAAAAAGTCAAAGTGACATGACATGAATTATCATTATTATAATTATTATTATTTCTTTTTTTTCCCCAAATGTAATTACTAAATGTGACGTAATGTGACGTAATTAAAATCTATTTTGGTCTGTTAAATGCCACAATAAACAAACACAGAATAAATGGTTAATTATTATTATTATTATTATTATTGTTAAGAGAAATTAAGGGAAACCCTTTGCTTTAATTCATTTCACTCATTTTCATAGTAGGTCCACCTAGCCCAAACACACATGCTGTAATCATACCAGGGAGGTTCATTAGCCGCCCGGTCCTTAATTACTCCCCACTGTGAAACACATCAGGAAACCTGTGGTGGTCAGAAACCACCTCATATTGAAAAACACTCAATTTCATCGTCTCCTTTCATCCTTTCCTCTCCTCTCCTCTCCCTTCCTTTCCCCTCCCCTCTTTTCTCCTCAGAGACAGGGCAGCTGCTAAGGAATCTAGTCCATCTTGATTAGAAGAGCCTATCCTGGCACATATGTTTTTATGCATGCCTTAATGAGGCATTAATTATGCAATACAGCAGGGAAGATGCAGAGATGCAGCCTCAGCGCAATAATAATGCAGGTGGCCACTTCACTGAATGCAAAAAAGGACAAGGAATTAAAAAAAGAGGGCAAATGTGAGGATTTTGAGGAAATCTGTCAGCTTTTGAACTCGCCCTTGGCATCCCGAGGACATCCTCAGAAGATGCAGCGTTCACTCGTGATGCAGTTACATATTCCTGAGTCAGCTTCCCCTCGGCCCTCAAGGCTTTAAACCCTGACCTGATGTCCTCATGATGCGATCATTAGCGAGCATCACTGAATGTAAACCAAGGAGGTTTACAGGCAGGAAGCCTTATTCAACATTTACCGCCATCATTGCTGTGTCAGTTATTAATCCCTCTATAAATAAGTTGTTTTGTTTTCTTCATTTGGAGGTGAAACCATCTTGTGTTCCTGCAGCTCCGGACGTGATTTTCAGTCGAAATAATAACGCTATTAATTGCCTGCTAAATTTGTACCGAGAGTCAAATATCTTAATTTCCTCTTTGAAAGATAACGGGGGAGGAACACGCAGCCAGTTGGCTAGGGAGGGGATTAATGCTGATGACATAATTCTTAATCCTTCAATACCCATCCAGCAAAATATCAAAATCACTCACAATGCCGCAACGTTAATCTTGAAGCACAATGATGTCTCTCATTCCACATTAAACTTGGACATAAATCGCCCCGTATATATCGGCTAACAAGATAAGTCCCCTCGCGCTCTATTTGATGGAAGGATGGCTGTCTGGTTGGTTGCTTGCTTGATGAGCAGTGGTCTGTTTGTTGGTGTTTGGGGGTTGTGATGCTGCTGATGGTAGTGCTAATCTGTCGTATCAGTGTGCTTATCAACGCATTTCCTCGTCATGTGCCATCACCCCGCCTCCATCCACATCATCATGTGAGACGGAGTGAGAAAACGAGGGTGAGAGAGAGAGAGAGAGAGAGAGAGAGAGAGAGAGAGAGAGAGAGAGAAAGAGAGGGAGGGAGAAATGACCAGATGGTGGATATGGAGATTGTAGTATGTCAGTCGATTGCGGCTAAACCGTAAAAACCAGGAAAGTATGTGGATCAAGGGGACAGTAAAACAGTTGGTCACTCCTCCCTTATGGTCAAAACGCTAATATGCCAGACAGCTAACAACTAAGAGTTTGCAATTAAACAGCCTGTTTCTCCACGTTTCATAATCCTGTCGTCTCTTCGCTAATCCGTGAAGCGTTCCATTGGTCCGTCTTCGAGTAGCGATCAGCCATCATTATTATTTAATCGTTTGATTTCCCTTAGTTTCTGTGAGTCTGGCCCTTTTATGGATAATCTGCATAAAAGATCAGCTGTGTACTTGTAAACTAACATTAATATCCGCAACCTGACACCTTAATATTTCTAAACTAAACTGTAGTTTGAAGAGATTGGAAAATAATCGGAAAAGCAGCTTATTTATAAATGTTGCTTAAAATAATCCATCCATGTGTATCATTTTTATTTATTTTTAAGCAATCTTTAAAGTTTCCATTGTGACAGTTTTGTGAGGGAATACATTTTTTATGCGAAAGAGACCTTGTGGGTTCCTTGTTTTTCTTAAAGACAACTCTTTAAAAGAAAAGAACTGAGAGATGCATTCATGAATGTGCATTCAAGGCTTTGATGGCTTCTGCTCTATTTGGGCAGCAGGGGTGCCAGGTTCATGGCAAGCATCCACCCTGCTGAAGTGTCCTTGAGCAAGACACTGAAACCCTACCAGCTCCAGGGGCGCTCCTCTGTATCTGATATATCTCTATTTGAATCAATAAATTATCACATTATTATACAAAGTTAAAGTCTCCCCAACAACTTCCCCAAAAACGAATCTGTCACGTTTTACATCATCTGGGGCCTCACTTATGCAGATTTCATCCTCTATTTGATTTAAAGATCCATGGCTCTCCAGTGATATTTTATTCCAAGCGGTGCATGTGCTCCTAAGTTGAAAAAATATAGTAGCAGGAGTACATGTGCTCCTAAGTTGAAAAATGTATTAGCACAGGAAAGAAAAATGGTGCATGATCTGTGAAAATTATTGAAAACGTCCATCTGGACTTGAATGAATTTCAAGTTGCTCCTTTTTCAACTTCCTAAAGTAGTCTGAACTCATTTTTGGGAGCATATGATCGTTTATAACAGAAGACTATCTGAATAAAGCTGTGCAAATGACCTGCATCATCATTTGCAACTTTCTCCAGAATTTAAGCACGCATTAAGTAGGCACTTGACCTCTGCTGCGTCTGTGTATTCAAAATTTCCTTGAAGAGGAAACATCAGATCATGAAGACAGTGTGACATACTGTAGATATTATAGTGTCTTGAACATTAAAATAACCAAAAATAGAGCATTTAGATGCCAGAGAATGTGGAACATAAAAATGAAAGCAATGACACATGCTGCATAAGCTCATCTTTAAGACATAGTGCAAAGGCTTATATTTTCATAAACATAAACATCCTTCCTTTTTGTTGCTATAACACAAACAACTTTCTGTTGTTTCTACTCCTGTTCCCAGGCATCACCACTGTGCTGACCATGACCACGCTGAGTACCATCGCCAGGAAATCTCTTCCAAAAGTCTCCTATGTGACTGCCATGGACCTGTTTGTCTCTGTCTGCTTCATCTTTGTCTTCGCTGCGCTGATAGAGTACGGCACGCTGCACTACTTTGTCAGCAACAGGAAGCCGAGTGCCAAAAAGGACAAGAAGAAGAAAAACCCGGTGAGCGTCCTACTAAAACTAACTGAAAAGTTCTGTTTTGTTTTGTTTTTTTATATTACTCAAGGTTTCAGTTTTTTGGCGAAGGGAGGGTGTTCACTTTGACAATGTAGCAACAAATAACATGATAATTTTTCTTTAATTCTGTGACAGTTAGAATGTTATGGGGTAGAATATTAAAATAATGCATCTGAAAACTGCTTGATGAACTTCAATGCCCTATATTAGAATGAGCAATATGCTTTACCGTATTTGGGTGAAGGGTCACGGATTTAAACACTTGAATTTATCCCCACACTGCCCCTCCCCCCATCTCTCTCTCTCTCTCTCTCTCTCTCTCCCCCCCCCCCCCCCCCCCCCCACACACACACACACACACACACACACACTGTATTACAGTATAGGGATAAGCCCTAGGGAAAGCTATACTACAGTGCTCAGCATCCCTAAGGGAGCATCTTCCCAGAGGCCACCACCTCATATTACTCAATGGGCGAGGCAGTCGGCTCGAACCTGTCCTTAATCCGACACACATCTGTCACAGTTGTAATTTAGACCTGTGTCACATGACAGGAGAGTTGGTCTTATAGGAGCGTCAAATCCCACACACCATCATGGTTAGAGCGAGGCTGAAGCTCCATGATCTCTCTCTCCAAATGCATGAACAGTTTACCCTGCACAGCAAGACTAGAACAGGAACATTTTTATCCTAATTAGCTAGAGCCAGCCTGTGGTTCCAGATTTGAAGAGTTTGGTTTGAAAATTAGTCAAAATATACCATTCGAAAAAAGTCACTTATTGTCTTACACATATAGTGCTAAATAAAAACATGTTATGGTACTTTTTAAAGGATTGTGTAACATAAATCCTTTGATGACAAAATAATGACCTTTTTATGGACTACATTTGCTATACTTTAGAGATATTGAATGTTAAACATCTCTCTATAAATATAGATATATAGCATTTTGGAGCTGAACTATTCAACTGGAACTTAGGGGTAAGTGGGGCGCTCTAGTTTCAGCCTCTGTAACTAAGGTTTTGCTGCAGGGTCTAAAGTAACTGTCTCGGATGAATGAATGAATAATGAAGTGGAAGGTGTAATGCCAGTTTGCCATCTCAGAGGGGCTTTTCTAGGTTCTCTGCATGGCCTGCCAAGACGCAGGAAGGGGGAAGTAAGCAGGGAAAGGGGGCCTTTGACTGAAATCCTTTTGATCTTCATGAATAGTTAAAAATATGAAAATAATAGGAAATCGAGGAAATGAAAAAAAGTTCAGAAGTTCCTTTGATTTTCTACAAGCTGTTTGAGTTCCGTATCATGCATGAACGCAACAAATGATAATATAATCAGCCTGTTAATTTATGCATGCTGGAGCTGATAAGGTTGTAATGCTTGATAAATGAGATTCTTAAAATGTGTTTTTCTTTCCAGGACATGTATTACATAAGGCAAATGCTAACTTATCACTGCTTTCACTTAATGTAAAAACATAATGAACTCTTTTTCAGATGATTCAGTGAGATAAATCATGTGTTTTTTAGCAACAATCATGCCATAACTAAAATGAATGTCACCATTTCCTACTGATGTAAAGTAGCCACTTTCTAAAAAAATCACAGGGACTATTTGAAATGTGTATTGAGGACATAACTAATCTTTGTAACTTTGTGAGCAATAGATTTTCCAAGGTGATTCTGGTTTAAGCAGCATGTGAGATACAGTATATCCTACCATGCATCTCCCCCTGTCTGTTTGTAACATGTTTGTCTCTCTACAGTATATTTCTTCTCTTTCCATTTTGAGTTAGACAGTATATTACCTGTTGTTATTTTTGACATTCTGCGTGTGTGTTTCTTTCTTTCTTTGTCTTTTTTTTTTTTTTTACATGTATTCTATGTTTTGTGTTACTCTCTTTCAATTCCACATATTCTTTGTTTCATGTCTGGACAAAAGCTCCTCCGGCTCTTTTCCTCAAAGGTATATTGCCTGTGTCTGAGTTACCCTCTACTGACTGCATGTGTCTGCTGCATTTTGGCTCTCTGAGCCCCCAGCACCTCACTGCTTTTCGTCTGTTATAGAGCAGATACGCCTCTCTGTATTCTCTCTCTATCTTCCTGTATTCTTACTGTACCCCCTTCCTCAGCTGCTAAGTAGGAATCTGAAATAACATTAAAAAGGGGCTCTCTGCAGTGCACAGTGCGGAGGCAGCCAGCCAGACGTACTTATGCAGTTTTTTAAATTGTAAATAAGCATCCCACACATCCCATGTCCAGAAGAATGTATTAGCCCAGGCCCAGTATGGATTCTCTCTGGCTCCCTCTGTCCTGTCTCACTCTCTGCTGTTGTCGTAACCACAGTGAACTAGCAGCCGCTGCAACAGCTTCCTCTTCTTCTTCTTCTCCCTTCTCCTGCCAGTAAATCTATACCTGTGTGTTTGTTGGGCTTCTAAACCTGACGCTTCCCACAGAGTCAGCAGAGCCTTAACAGACTGAAATAGACAACCCCTGCACTGTGTTAAGTCTAATTAGAGTCCGTGGGTCCGCTCAGCAGATTAACACACGGTAATCTTTAAACACCCAGAAAGCATGCAGGGTGGGCTGGAGCCAGCAAAGAGCTAAATTTAACCTGACACACAAGTTAAGACAAGATAATCTGCTTTTCAAATACAGTTCCACATGAATATTATGGAGGTTGGATGTGCTAGATTTTGAGATATAACGTTATTACGAGCCTAAACTATTGAACGGAAACACCACAAAACATTCAACTCAATCCAGATATTTAAGGGATCCACTAAGGATCCTGCGTGTTTCCGCCTGTTGTCTCCTCAGAGAGGTTGTCTACTTTCAGCCAGTTAAAGTTACCAATGCCACTGTGTTGTTGTTTTTTTTTGCTAACACCGGCTCGGCACGGCCCGGCTTGACCAGGCCATGCGGCAGGATGCTCTTTACGCTCCTTCTGCTTGAGCTTCCACCGCGCTTCCTCCAGTGCAACCAATCCCCTTTGAGAACCGAGTCACATAACCTGCTTTGCTAATCCCCTCATTAACTTAACAGACTGTCAATTAATAAGAACAAAAAAAAATGTTGAAACTAACCCATATGTTTTTTGTGTTCATGGTTATGTATCGTTTTCAAAGGGACGACAAACACCCTTGTGCACTAGTGCTGGGCAAATGTTAAGCTGCAGGGGATGAAGTGCTGTACTGTTCAATTAAGTGTTTCAAGCTTGTTTGAGGATGCATGCTTCCAACAAATAATGTTATGTTCAAACTAAAACAGCAATGACCTCATTTTTTTAAGCAAGCATGCCCATGTAAATATATTAAAGAAATGGAAATCACAGAAAGAACAGTCCGTTTACAGCCTAGTGTTGTCAGAGGGTTGTGGGAAGTAAAAAAATACATCTGATGAATAGAAATAAGTGTGTTCTCATATTCTTACAACGCCGAGCATAAATACACCTTGTAAATCCCATTTACAGTGTTATTACAGTAATTTCCAAGTTAGTTCTTGGCACTCGTATAGCACAAAGACAGGACGTCAAGAACCTCTTACGTGACGGCTTGTGGCACTTCTTCGAAATGAAAGCCGTGATGTAAAATTCTTAGAGGTTGACCTTTGAAGTATGCTAGACTCACCGTGTATTTCTAAATGTTGAGGTTGACACCCTAGTTTATCTGCAAGGTCAGGGAAACTTTCACTTCTGCCAAAGGCGGGAAGCATTTAATCTGCCAAAGAGCTAGAATTCCAATTTGTGCAAAGGTGGCATGGCATTTTCAGATAAAAGCTGATGAAAACGCCCTATTTGAATACTAATTGTCTCCCTTTAGAGTGACAGAGCCAAAGACTTGCTGATGTCACTGTCCTATTTTAGGAGCCTTCACAAATGAAAGGCATGTGCCCTCCAGCGGCGAGCGGAGCTTGAAAAGGAAGTTTATTTTAACCCGTTTAGTGACAGGAAGAGTGGGCTGGAGGAATACTGAGCTGTGTGCTGTACGTCTGCCAACAGAATGCTCCTTATCTCTAAGCTTAGATCCCCGATGCATCATAAGCCAGTTACAACATGTCGTGAATTTATTTCAGCAAAACTCTTACAAGCATCCATACAGAACCCAAATTATGTCATTTTGTTGAGTCACTGGTCATAAAAAAAGACTGTGCTTAGAACAAATGACCCACGTTTTTTTTTTCTCACAGCATTTTTAAATGTTGTGCAGCGGCAGCAGTAGCATCAGAATTAAAAATGGAATGGAATTGCCCAGCACTAGCATCATATGTCTCCTAAATAAAGCTAAAAAAGACTATTGTACAAAAAAAAAAATCTCAGCATTGCCTCAGAAGCCAGCTATACCCCCGGCTTTACCCAAAGGTGTAATTTGCATCATGAGTTCCATGGGGACTGACCCATTGTCAGCTATAAGTCCCGCTAATTACAACCACAGGTGCTAGTTATGGGCCTATTTGTATTTCCTTGACATTTCCCTTTAAAGGGGTCCATTGTCACGTTGAAGGTGCAAATTACATTTTGCAGACTAACAACAGAAAAACAGAGCGAGAGAAAAATTGCGGCTTAAATTAGGTCCCCTGTTATGTCAGTGGGTTCTTGAAGATAGATAACGCCTCGGGGCTGCGGTGGCTAACGGTGTGTGTCATTTTGTCCTGTTAAAAGCAGACACCCACGGTAGACATCCGCCCGCGCTCAGCCACGGCCATCCAGATGAACAACGCCACGCACATGCAGGAGAGGGATGAGGAGTACGGCTACGAGTGTCTGGACGGGAAGGACTGCACCAGCTTCTTCTGTTGTTTCGAAGACTGCCGCTCCGGAGCCTGGCGGCACGGCCGGTTGCACATCCGCATCGCCAAGATAGACTCGTACGCACGCATCTTCTTCCCCACTGCGTTCGGTCTCTTCAACCTGGTCTACTGGGTATCCTATCTCTATCTCTAGGTCCGGTTGTGTAGCCAGCCTTATCATACAGTTCATTACATTCTATACATACTCTGCTCCAGCAAGGGACATTTTGAATGAGGGGGACCCACTGAAATGCCCAATGTTTTCATTCCAATTAGCCCTTTTATCGAATGGTGATTATTTCTTTATTTTCTCTCTTTCCAGTATTAGTTATCTTCTTATGCAGGCATTGCAAAAGTTGTAGCATCATAACTAACTGGCATGAAGGGGTTTGAAGACGTGTAGTGAAAACATTGATTGTGCTAGGGGGTTAGCAGGAATCTCACTTCAGTTATTTGCATGAGTAGATTTTAGCAGATTCCCTCTTTTCACATGAGGCTTTTTCCCTTGAAATTTCCTGTTAATTTCTTCTCAATGGGATCTTCACTGATTGCTTTGTACACTGACCTAACACCAATCTAACCCAACGAAGGTCCAAAAATAATGTGCTTTTTTTCCTCTTTCTGGGGAGGCAGGGACGCTAAAAATGATATTCTAATCAGACACCTATCAAAAAACTCTGAATGACCTCATCTCATACAGTGTTATTTATTGTTATATTGTTTAAATTCATCGAACATACCTTACTAAATAAGCAAAATCTGAAGCACTTTAATAGAGCTATGTTAAACAGTG
This sequence comes from Centroberyx affinis, assembly GCF_046629955.1. Lineage (NCBI taxonomy): Eukaryota > Metazoa > Chordata > Actinopteri > Beryciformes > Berycidae > Centroberyx > Centroberyx affinis. The sequence continues at coordinate 187,454 of NW_027279412.1, read as the reverse complement.
AGTATGGTTTTGAGATTCACTTTGATAGGTTTTATTCAGCTAACAGGGTTAGCACAACTAAACATTGCATTTTTCATGTGTGGTCAGAGAGCTAGATTATGCTATTTATGATCAATGGTCGACTGTACAGACACTGTATATATTTTACTATTACATAGTGGTTTACATTTATTGCATGCACCTTTCAGGCCAAAAATCAACATGTTTTATGGTCTTCTATTGTTGGCTATGGAAACTAAAAAAAAGAGCACTGTTGATTATCATTCAGGATTTAATTATACTTTTTTTCTAGGAAAATTGGAAAATGAAATCATAAAAATGTGCCCAGCTTTTATCTTTTTAAGTTGAGAATCATCTTTCCCTACAGGTAGGAAGATCAGCCCAGACTTTCAGGCCAGACAGCTGTTTTATCATTCTCCTATCAGCTATAAGCTTACAGTATAGACTGCACTGACCTCTCATCCCTGCTCCATTTGCTGTTAAAAGCAATCATTTACATAATGAGACACTGCTGCTGCATCTTGGTATTGCAAGCTTTTACAGGAGAAACAGTACGGAAACAAGTTTGATTTTCTCATAAAAATAAAAAAATAATAATTGGGTTGCCCTTTATTATACATCTGCAGAGTGTGATAACCGCAGCTGCATTGCCAGAGGTTGGTATTTGTCATCGAGTAGAGGAATACAAACTTATACGCTTCTAATGCAAACGGCAACACAGACGTGAGACACTTTGAAATCCCTGCAGTGGAGCGGGGCTCGTTCTATCTGTGTCATTTTTTTTAAGGTGAGAAAAAAAAAACGACTTACTGCTGAAATATTAATAAACTTGAGAGCCACTCAAGTAAAAAAAGCATCTGCTTGTGGCCAGAACAGATGCGTAAGCCTTACTATCGATGTATCTCTCTCTTTCTGTCTCTTTGAAGAAAAACGCAGTGAAAATGTGAATGATCTGACTTTGGAAATCGATTGAATGGGCTGGGCAGAAGTTCAGTTATTTTCATTATTTAACTTTAGTTTTTCTTTTCTTTTCATTTCTTTTTTATTTTTTAATTTAGGTTTGCTTTTAATGCAGTATCGTTGTATGAAGAGAGCAGAACACAGCTAGAGCATAAGAATTGTGAATGTTGTGTATGATATACACATGAAATATAACCCTTACAGCTCAATTTTGATAGACACCAGTATGCAACAAACAGAGACAGTGCTTCAGTATGATTTATAATCTCAAAATGAATAGGTGTAAATCACAGTGTTTTATGTATGTAAATTATAAAGGGAAGGAAACACTTGTCGAGCCCTTGGGATTTTTGTAAATGGGTATATATTTTGTAATTTCAGCATTGTCACAGTATATCATCATATATTAGATTTATTGTATTATGCTGGACTGACTATGTAGGATATCGTGGGAGGGAGGGGGGGTATTTATTTATTTATTCATTTAAGATATTTATTTATTTATTCATTCATTTTACTGACAGAAATTGTATTTTATGTTCATATCGCCCCTGAAAAGAAACACAGAATACTGTCATTTATATCAAAGACACATTTTTGTTCGATGTAGTAATGGAGCTTGAGCTTATTTATCTTGTGTTTTCTATGTTGTGATCGACGTACACTAGTCTCACAAAGGCCTGTCAAACTATATCTGTTGAATAAGTAAGTTGCAACATTACCTGTCGTGCAGCTCCTAAATTGTAGACTTAAATGCTTTCAGAAAAAAAAAAAAAGCCCAAGCCACCAAAAAAAAAAAGAAAACATTTGGTTGTCTCAGCAAGTATCAATGACATTTTTATTTCCACTTTTTCCGCTGCCATACAGTTCATCTTCATGGGTTTAATCTTGATATTTGCCATCATCAATAAACGCAGCAGTTATAACAATAACAACATCTGCATTTACCAGAGTAGCTTATATGTCCTGGAGTTCTTCTTTCCCTTTTGTATTTAATGGTGGTCCTCTTGTGTTGCGAAGCTGCCACTTAGTAATCTTAACTCGTCTTAAGTGTGCACATACTGTATCTCTCACATCTTGAAGGAAATAGGTGTGTCAATAGAAATGTAGATTGGTCATCATCAGTGTTTAGTAGTTTAAAGAAGCATAGAAGGTGAAAAAAAATGTCATCAAGTGCCAAACTCTGCCACACATGCGATGAAGAATATCAAAATATACAGTAATATCATTTGTGATTCCACTTACACTGCAGGCCTACTTTGTGGGGAAAAAAAGGAACATTTCTTTTCTTGGAGAAAATGCTGTACAGCAGACTTTTGCCACTGATGTTTCCTTTTGAGATACCAATTTGCGGGTGCATTTGACATGCTATTTTTTTATTCAAATTTCATACAGTATAGAACCAAAAGCATGAGGACAAGTATTATGTTTATTCAAGCATATACAATCTGTCCTTATGTCTCTTCAAATATAGACCAGACCGCTAAAAATAAAATGCATCAGGGTGAATTAGAAGACTTTTCTGATTTTGTATTGTTTGGAGCGCAGTCAGACTGTATCTGACATTATTTACAAACCCATAGTACTGAGAGTCTAGCATGTCTTGTCTTTTAAGAGTGGTGCAAAAAACAAGCTTACATTATGGTATTTTTTTTTTTTTTCCATGATGATAAAAGCTTGTATTATTACCGTTTTGTATCTTTTCAAACAGTCTACTGTAACTGCAAACATAAAGATATTGATTCTGGAAGGTGTTAAACCGAACAGTGTTGATAATCACTAATGTGTGCACAATGGATGGATATTTCAAGGAGTCGGGACTAATTGAAGCATTATTTCATCCGGCCTCAGTCATTTGCCTGCATTGACATGGACATTTATTGCACTGTACTTATTTTCGAGAAAGTGGTTTTATTTATTTTTGGGACCCATAAATGAGACCTATATGTGAAGAGCACATGTAGATATTTTCTATTGTTATGTATTTTGTCAAACTGCAGAAAAACAAAATAATATACCACACTGTAATTGCAGAGCCGGGTAACTGGTATCCAAAAACAAAAGAAATTTCATCTGATTCCCATAGATATGTTAGTCGTTTGCCATCTATGTATATTTCTTGAGTATTGTATAAAGGGGGCACTGATGAATTCTGTTAGGGTCTGCATAATATACTATATATGTACTGGAAAAAAAGTCCTTTTCATAAGGGAATTGCACACAGCTGTGGAATTTTACAATAAAATGGTTGCATTTATCAGTGTGTATTGATTTTTTGTATTTCAATGTTTTTCTGCCATGTTATGGAATGATTATGTATACAATTATTACTTACAAGGACAAAAAGCTTTGAACTATAAGAGACAAAAAGAAATCGGGGGTGCAGGATTAGTACAACTTTACCTTGGTGTTTTGGTCCAATATGTCCAGTGTCACATCTTGTTCAGCTTATTTGAGTAGAAACCACACACAGTAAACCTAAAACTTCTGAGATAATGGGGGAAAAAATCCTGCCAAAGGTGAAGCGCTGTATGACGGCAAGCATCATAAAAACAGAGACATCCATCGATAACAGTTTTCATTTCATATGGATCCACCCTCATAGGACATTTTTGTGATTGGCAGAATTTAACATTGAGGCTATGCAAACCCACCTGAGAAACATCAGGCTCCAAATGTCATGACAAATGTTCCAGCTGATGTGGAAAATGTGGAGGATTCAGCCTTGAAATCCCCAGAACTAACCCATAGGGCCAACAAAGGGCCTGTTTTGGTATGATAATGGTCACCACCATTGAATGAACTGCATAAGTCAGACTTTATACAGCTGTGAGCAGCAACTAGTAACTGTCAGTAACTGTCACTCTGATAGAAATCCAAACATCAAGAGTATAGACGTTATAGTTTTGTAGGCCCAATCATTGTATTAGCAGCAGTGATGTGGTAAATAAAAAAACAAAACTCTGACCTTCAGTCCGTGATCCACAAAAGACAAATAACCACCAATATAAACAAAACATTTATAAACATTGGTTGTTTTTTTTCATTAAAAGGCCCTATGTTCATTAAACTTACAACAGTTTGATATTATTTAGTATGATGCATACTAAGAATTTGTGTCAGAAAGATTTACGTCAGCTTAGGTGGGTAAACATTATGCTGTGAATAAAAAAAAACTGTGTAAACTGAGTTTTGGTGGGTTTATCCTCCACTACATCCCTGATTAGCAACACTGTGGTCGGCTATATTAAAGAGTGCTGCTATGATAAATTTGCTCAGCTTAGCTGTTAATTTCATGTATATGCTCCAAATAGAGGTGTTGACACAGATAACAAGATTCACAGTCACAACAGCTAGAGAGTTATACATGTCTACACCCACACTAACTGTACAAACTACAACCAAACTACATATTTCAACTTATTCATAGCCAAAGAGCAGTTATACAAATTGTAATGACATTAGATTTGTCAAATGTATTGATATCCATTTTTAGCATTTGCAGCACCCATTCATCAAATTGAAAGTGACTTCAATGAATGATGGGCTGGCCAGGCTACGATAAACATATTTATCCAGTTTTATTGTCACTGGATGAACTGCCATGGAGTCATAATCAATTTTATCATAGGCCACACGTCTTACAAATTACGATTGATATACAAGAACCCAGTAACTTTTTAATAGCTTAGTCTGCAAACGCTGCATAAAAGCTTTATGGTGAGAGGTTTAAAGCTACAGTATGCATTTCTTCTTGAGGAAGCAAAGTGTATTTGCTAGTCCTGCCATCTTCCCCCTCAGTTGGTCAAAGTCACACCCCAACACTCATCACTCATCTTGATGAGCTGTCTATCTTGAAACAGCATGTAACCTGAGGCTGAGGTAACTGGTGTTTATAAAGCCACCACCGATGCTGAGCCTGTCTTGTCTGCCACACATTTACCTTTGGTGTTCGTTTTTTTCTTTCTGTTCTCCACCATTGTTGTTGTAGCTGTGGCTTCCTTGTGCTGTGGCTGGTAGCCTCACCCGCTGACCACGCCCAATGACACACGCCCACAGCAAATGGGACACGCCCCGACATCTTTGAAAAGCTAATTTCAGGCAAACGGTTTTGAGCATGTGCACACAGGGCCACAGACAGACACAGACACATTAAAGCTGCAATATACAACTTTTTTCATTAAAATATTAATATATTTTAATATGAAAACAGTTGTATATTGCAGCTTTAATGATGATACTGATTGGACAACCCTGCAAATCCATCTTAACAAGTAATTTAGTCTCATATTCAGCCTTCAGATCTAATTTTTCTTAAACCAAGAGAAAAATTCTGCCAGTGAGGTGAAATAACTCCACTTGTTTCCAATGCATTTTCACTTGTTTCAGGAATTTTCTAGAAATGAGTGTCAATATCTTGTCAGAATAAGTCAGAATAAGGCAGATCACTGCACTACTATAAAAAAAAAAATGGCATTGGATTCTACAAAGTTCTTGAAACAAGTTGATTTGTATTGGAAACAAGTGAAATTATCTAACCCCGTTGGCAGATTTATTTAATTTATTTTAAGAAAATTATGATTTTAGGACTCAATAATAGACTAAATGACTTGTTAAAATGAAGATTTGTTTGCAGTAAAAGAGGCCTACTTGTAGAATAACAGTGTCTGACTTCTAGAACAAGCAACTGGACAGATGGTTTTAGTGCTAACATGCTTTTGGGAGTTCCAGCTCAGGACATTAGTTTTAAACATGATGTAACTCTTTGCCGGAACAGTATTTTTGTTTGGTGGGTCAGTAATAGCGGGAATAGCACGGTCTGGTCTAGTCCGGTCTAGTGTTCTGGCTTTCTGCATTCCAGGAAAGTGTATTTGCTTGGCTGACGGACCCCGGCTCTGGCACCTCTCCCTCCAATGGGCAGGGTGGCAGCTGCTGAGGACAGCCAGTGAATCCCTCTGATCATTACACAACCGTCTGCAGTGTACCACAGCAGCGTGCCGTCATAGCTAGCCCTTTCATCAGCTGAGGTGCAAGCTCTTCAGCGAGTGCGGAGCTGGGAGTACAAGGAGTCCTGCATGAATAATGCAGGCTGCACATGGCTCACTTTTGAGGAGTTCACCCCCTGCGCTCCCGTCGCTCTGTTCTTCAACATGTGAGGTGATTTATGACTGAAGCCACAGAGATTCGTTCCAAAAATTAGATATCCAACCTGTGAACATAATCGACACTTATTCTTACAAAATGACTGTTAACATGAAACTAATATTAGTGATGGATTGTTTATAATGGTATCAGCAAGCCAAAGATATTTTCTTACAAATTAGTTATCTACTAGATGGTCAGATGTGAGCCGCAAACATGAGGTGACTTTTTTTTTTCCAAAATTGATATAATGTATAGGATTTTGGAATGAATGGAATTTTTGTTTGTTTGTCTTTTGTTAGTACATTTAAAACAGTTTTACTATACTATGATATTAGTGTTTATTTTGAAATTATTACTTAAATTATTATCAGGGTTATATGATTGCATACATAGTCAGTAATAAATATATAGGTAGACAGAGAAGGGAATGCAGCTTAATGTGCTGCATTCCCTTCTCTGTCTACTTATATTTAAACCTTGACACCAACGAGCATCTTCTTTGAAACTTGGTAAGCAAAGCAGCGCTCCTCAGCTTCATTCTATAAATAAATATATAGGGTTCAAGCCCCTATAGGACATAAAATCCCATCTTGAGATCCCTATGGTGCCTCCTACTCCAGGTGATAGCAATTGTGTGATCATACTCTCAAACAGTTATCACATAAATAAATAACTTGCACAGAGGATTTTCCTATTTTACAAAAGTAAAACTTGGGTTGGACTTTGTTGGAGGTTGAAAAGGGACAAACTTTGAACTTTTGCACTGTGATCCGTCTGAGCACCATCACCACTGGATTATGTGAAAGTTCACATGTAGTTAAAGAATCACTCTCGAACACTTTTTTTTTTCTCACAGATTATGTATTATTATAAAGCTAATGCAAAGCTTAGCAAGTAATGTATGACAACATGCTTGGCAAGTAAGGGTACTGCTTCATTAACCTACAGTGCATTGGCTCTGTGGTAAAAGAGATTGCAAAAGCATGTCAGACATACAACAAAACAGGGATGATTGGAATATTGAAGAGACATATTGAAAATGAAGAGGGGAGTTCAAGGAAAAGGGACAAATGTAGTTTATGCTATGGCCAGTTCACAAACTGTCTATCATTGTGATATGGCCTTGCTGTAGATGAAAGCGCTCTGCATTCATCTTGGATAAATGTAAGCCCCATTAAACCGTAAATCCATAAAAAGTCATCAAACAGACATGTCCATTGATTCTTTCCTGTTTATCAATTAATATACCATTTCATTTGAATAATGCCCATGAAAGGGACCTCTTTCAAAACCAACCATGTGTGGGTAATTTGAAAAACTATCATGATACTGGAGATATCACCTTGTCACATCAATATGCTGCAGCCTTCATTAGCGGTGACATTTAACGACTTTTGAACTATTCAATCTATGATGCGCGTTTTAAAATGTCAGCAGTAAAATAATCTGACCTTTCACACTAATTTAGACTCCGCCCCTCGCGCTGGCACTTATGTCTTAGGACTTGTAGGAGTGACCGCCATGCTGTCTGTGTGTTTGCAGCTATTTTCAAGCTGCACGTGAATGTTTCTGATAGACAGTGTGTGTTCCTGCCGGTGTCTGTGTCATGTTTTTTGTCTCTACGTGCGTGTTTCTGCTTGGTTTCCCACACCCCTCATTAACAGCTCAAACGTAATCTGCTTGGGCTCAGTAACAGTGTGAGTAGGGCAACAGAGGGATGGTTGCATAACCTCTTCCTTTAGCCAAGTCACTCTGTATAAACAGGGATTAATTACCAAGGCTTACTGTCAAGATACGGCGATCCACAATCGCCACAGGCAGATGATGAACAGAGACCAAAATGCACTGGGACTACCGAGTGTGCACGTCTACACACACGCATACACACATACACACGCACACAAAAGCACACACAGGCATCAATGTCTGTCATTTTTGAAACTAATGAAACCATTTTTTTGTTTACCATATGTGAAAGCTTCTCATTGAATAGATGAAGATTAAGCACACACACACACACACACACACACACACACACACACACACACACACACACAGGAACACACAGGAACACACACACACCCAGCTGTTAGATCCTTGTCCCACTGTAAAGTCCCATATCTCATAATGAAGTTTAATATATCCAGCTTCAAAAAGGCCAAAGAGGACAAATAGGGGGCTTGATGGGAGGTGAAAGACAATTGAGAAGACATTTGATTTCTCAACTTCAGTAATTAGCAGAGACTTTAATGCCTGTAGAGATCACTGACATTCGTGCTTTTTAATTTGCCACCAAGCTTTACTCTTGTAGCTGCACTGGCCCACAGTCTCCCCCATCCAGCTCATATTCGGATGGGACTCTTATGATGATTAGAGATCCCAAAGATTGTATCATGCATTGATGTATATCGCTGTGTTTATTACATGTGTTCAGTGGTGATAGATTTCCTCTGACTTCCTCTGGGACTTGTCTTGGGATGATAAGAGTAAACGAGTGTTCTCTGATCTGTATACAGCATCTTTGGAAGTGTAAAATACCTTCTATGTGCTAGATATCATTACAGGATTCTCTTTTACATGTTCAGCCCTTTCATTTTTTTCCTCTGCATTTACATTTTTCATATGCAAAAAAACCCCCCAAAAAAACACTGTTCACACAGTTCAAAGAGAAACCCTGTGGTGTCCTCAGGTTTTAAAAGCCTTTTATTTTTAGCTGCTAACTGATCCTCTGGTGACTCAGGTTAAAGAAAAACAAAATCACTTGATGCAGATTGGATGCACTTACACCTTTGGAAATGCCACTGAAATTACCTGAAATGTACAGGAGCTACAACTCTATTGCAAAAGTACAGTTGTTTTGTCAAAAGTGCACAACACACCTAGTGCATTGGAGAGTAAGAATTACCTCAAGCGTCTGTTTTTTTGTTTTTTTTTCGTATTGCACAAATCTGACCCACACAATGACAACTTCTTCATATCCTCTTCTTTTCCATAGCAAGAGCCTAAGCAGTATGAGAGCCTTGCATGATGTCTTGGTCTCTAGACAAGGTACATTTACCAGGAAGCGCTGCACTCTATGGGCAACAAAAGTTCAATGACCCTTGACGCTTGTAGCGGTAAACTCTGTGCTCCCTGCTGTCCTTCAGTAAAGCTACTACTTGCTTTTCATCTGACCTTGCTGAAGCTTGGGAAAGGTGGTTTTTATTCATGTCTGATTTCCCTGTTGACTTAATAATACTGTTTCAATAATGTATTACACATATTATGTACCATTAGGAAACAGTATTATTAAAAACAACTTGATTTATTAGAATAATGATGATTAATTAATTACTAAAAATATTGGTATCACATGTAATACTGCATGGTTTATTTATTTGATTATTTAACTTGTTGATTTTTGTCTGTTTTTAGGATTTAAATTGGACCGAAACATTGCAGGCTGACCTCTGCCCTCTTACACCAATATAGAGAATGGTATGTTTCAAATGGAGAACATAAGATAGCCATTACTAAAATGGACAAAACCTTTAAAATATGGTTTTGTCAAGAGTGGAAGTAGCTGATTACATTTACTCCCATTACTGTAATTGAGTAGCTTTATTTATGTATTGTATTTGTACTCGTTTGAGTATTTTTTAAAGTCAGTAATTTTAATTTTACTGAAGTACATTGCAACTGAAGTGTACTTAGCTACATTTTAAATCACATCCATTACAGAGCACAGATTTTGTGGCTCTCCATAAGCATCAGCAAGCAAAGATAAGAGTAATTTGGCTTTACTTTCTTTGTGCATTTTATTTTGTATTTTCTATTTTTTCTCAACAAGCAAAGTTGATATAGGAGGACAAGTCATACTTTCTCTCTGATGCTAATGACATCTGCATGTGTCTTATTTTGAAGTTGAATGTTTACGCTTTAGGTGCTTGTTGAAAACATCCACCAGCTGAAATACAAGGTCATCTACAGTTGGTCACCTAGAGCCAAGAGGATAAATATGGGCCGTTATTCCACCAGCACTTAGCCCTGTCAAATGCAACCAGTTGTCTCTTGGCCAATTTGACAGGCTTAGCAGAGTGCCTACATCTGCTTATTGCAAGCTTTTTAGACTTGTTTAATAGATGCACAGAGAGGCTGGGCCAAACAGGTCAAATCAGGGGAAAAAAAACATGTTAGCAGGCTAGACAGTCATCTAGTGCTTTCAAACTCCCATCCAACCCCACATTTTTAGATCTAGGGTGACTGCAGCCGGCCATTAGGCAGAGTTAGTTTACTGAAGTACTGTACTTTTGTGAGACTTTATACTTTTACTCTTTTACTAACCCTACTACATTTCAGAGGGAAATAAATACTTTTTACTCCACTACATTTATCTGATGGCTGTAGAATAAGGTTTTACATGCGAAACATACAATAAGCTCATAAAATATGTTGCATTGTTAGAGTTTAAACTCCCAAACAGTATATGGAGCAGTTAGACCGACAACATTAAAAAACTTCTTACAGGTTAATGCATCAATAATTTAACACTCTGAAAGGGACCGTTCTTCAGAATCAGTACTTTTACTTTTGATACTTCAGTACATTTTACTGCTAATACTTCTATACTTTAATTTAAAAAGTTTTGAATGAATAACCTTTAGTTTTAATGAACTATTTTTCCATTATGGTATTGCTACAGCAGAGGTTGGCAGTTACCTGCTGTCCCTTTGAACCCAGGGACTCCAGTGGCCAACTGCACAGCGCCGGTTTTGCTAACAACAGCCCTGAATGATGAGTTAAACTACTTGGATAAGTAAGCCTCATTGTTCTGCATTCTGTTGATTATTCAGGCCCCAGTCCATTATTACAAGCAAAAATCATACTATTCCACTTTGAACATCAAACATATTGTCAGACCTTTCATCAGCATTGAAGACAGGAGTGGCAGCCCCCCAATCACTCACAATGATCTGACTGGAGCGCTCAGGACACACACCAGTGCATAGGCTAAACAACCAAATTTTATGTAGATTTAATGCAGAATAGAACTGACACACACACACACACACACACACATACACACACACAGTAGCCGCTTATTTACTGTTGTCTGTTTTATTATGGATATTAAATTCCTATAAAATGTGCAAATGAAAATGTGCATGTGTTAATTCCATCTCGTTAAACCAACCAGTTTTAAAATGGTATCACGTCAGCATCAATATTATCAATCTTATCATTAATATAAGCCCAATTATCACAGGTAAGTGGCGGCATTTTTCTATATTGCCTATGGCGGCACACTGGCAAGGTCCGAACCAGTGGGTGAACCGTATCTAAAGATCTATTTCATTAACACTATTACGATGTTATTATTATTGTTTAGCCATGCTGAATTTTACCACATGAATCTGTTTCTGCTGCCAACAGGAGGAGGAGGCCATGCTCTGCCAACATGTTGAGTGTCTTTGGAGTGGTGTGCTGGGGAGCCGGGACATCCTGGAGGCAGCAGCAGAGGGGAGGATGAGGACTAAACTGAACTCCATCCTGAACAACAACTCCCACACCCTCCACAGTTTGTACCTTCAGCCTCCACCTCATCCACCAAAGGTGCAACACAGCACATCCAAGGAAAGATTTTAGTTTCCCACCGCCCAATAGGACGGTGCTGGAGCAAGGTGCCTGCAATGTATATACAAGCAACCCAAGATTACTTTTTCCTCTTCGACACATATGACACATTTTCCAATATGCTACCTCCATGGTGATATTGAGATCAGACAATAATGCACACGCACTTTGAAAATTGTAATTTTCTTGTACATATGGTACCTCAATTCAAAGTTTTTCATAAGGGGACAGCAGGCAATGCACATATCCAAATCATTACATTGTGTACATGTATTATCTACATCTGTAAAGTGAAAATATTGATAGGGTGTATAGCTTTATACAACACACGTCAACACCCTAGACAAGTTCTCTGCATATACAGTATATGGCCTCTGCAAACTTGTTGATATGAACACGACAAACATTTTGCACATCATGTATATTTGCTGGAAATTCCTGTATATACCTATTACATATGTGAATTTATATTGCATATACATTGTCATTTTTATTATGTTTTCACCTATTTCATACTGCATATAGTTCATATTTTTGGTCTATTTTCATATAACACATATTCTGAATTAATTTTCTTAATTCATTCTAATAATGCTGTAAACTTAATAATAATGTGATTCATACTTTTTCCCATAGTTTTCATTCATACTCTCTTCCCAACATGTTGTAGTGTTGGAATTGTTGGTTGCATATGTTCATGTTACATCCATTTGCTACATTCTTGTTTATATTCTATTTTTTCTGTTTATATTCTATTTTTCTTTGCTGTATCCTATTGCTGCAGCAGCAAGACAGTTTACCCACAGAGATCATTAAAGTTCCATCTTATCTTATCTTACCTTAACCAAAATATATACATGCATAATATACATATATATAATGGGCTAGAGCATTACATAGTGCTCCATATGTGATGGAGGCAAAGTTGTTAAGATACTTAAGATACCATTAAGATACCATTTCACAGACAAAATAAGATCTGTCAAGGTTTGGCTCTGCCAAGAAAGCCTCAGCTGTAGCTGTCTTCAGGTCGCCACTGGGGAGCGAGAGGCAGGGGAAAGAGACTTTTCACCTCACTTTTTTCTGCATTTGCATGCCAAACATGCACAATTTTTAATTACAATATATAAATCATGGGTGACCGGTGCCAGGCTGTGACCAACTTTAAACAGGATTTCACAGTGTTTTGTTCATGCGTATATATATTATAGCGATAACGACAGCTGACTGGCAGATGCCGGTTAGCAGACTATCAACTCATATTCACACAACAGTGAGCTAGCATTTTAGTTAGCACTTAATTTGACATGAGAGGGATCTGGGTGGAAGGGCGCCACCTGCTGAGTTCATCAGCACTTCAAGTTTTTAAAATAATAAAAAAAAGATATTGTTTTGGAAAAGTGATATGTTACTTGCAGGTGATTATAATGATTGCATAACAACCAAAACAAACTCAACCTGATTACTAACGTCTATCATTAGAATCATGTATCATTAGATACATCATAAAGGCTCAGGATAATTTTACTGCAGTAATAAAGGAGTAATAGAGTAAAATAAGTGATAAAGTGACATGAGTGATATTGTGAGAAATAAATATCCTGCCAGTAATCACTTCTGCCACTTCCGATTATTAGCAACATACTTTGAAACTTTGTGAAAGTCATCCAACTTGCTTTGCAGTGAATAATCCCCATTTCCTAACCCTTTCTTACCCCTCAGAGCTTCATGGACCCCCGTGCATCTACTCCGCTCCTTATTAGTATGCTGGCCCCGCAGGGAGAGAAAGCTGCAGGTGTAAAGATGTTTTAATCTCTAATCTCTCAGACTGACTGACTTCTTCACTGTGACTAAATCTATGAAATTAGAACACTCCATCGCTTTGGGTTACTCCACAGATAAGAGTATCGTCTGCCTGATGTTGATTAAAACAGCCCAGAAAAGTTTAGAGACAGTTCTTATTTAGAAACCACTTTAAATTCCTATAAAGAAAAACAGCTTTGAGAAAAGACAGTTTGACTTTCATAACTTCTCTGTGATATCAATTCATCTACTGTACACCTTCCTTGTAGCTCTCACACTATCACCTACCTCCCAGTGGGGCAGCATCCTGTTCTGTAATTTCATTTCATCTACACTCTTAATAAGGTGGCAGGTGGCACCCACACTTTTACTTGGTTTCCCGTGCCGCAGCATCCTGTTTTGTTGTCTTACTACTATTCATGTCTCATTGATATTTATGAGTAATGAAATAAGACTGAGAGAAGCCTGAGGCCCGGGCCCCGCACATCATTTCTCGCTCAGCGTAGAGTGACTATCACAGATAATCAAAGCCTGATAAGTCAAGCCAATACCATTACCAGGCCTGTTTCACAGTTTGGTTTCGAGATGAACTGTGGCAATGAGCTTTGACAGGATTGATGGAGCGTGCAGACAGGAGTGACACAATGTTATACACATTTTCCCCCCACAACGCAGCCGCATCACCTTGTACTGGGCCAGAAAGAGAATCAAACATGCTGTGACAGAGAGACATTAGAGAGCTGTTTATATATCCTACCACACACACACACACACACACACACACACACACACACACAGGAGTGGTGATAAGAGAGTATTGTTAGTTCAAGTTCAAGTTCAATATCTTTATTGTCCCAAAGGGAATTGGTTATGCAGTCAGGTAAACACAAAGGTAAAAACAACATGGAACAACCACTGTGGATGAAAACCAAACACAAAAAAAACCACATATAAGAATCAGAATCCCTAAAATAAGATAATTTATCATTCATAAAACAGTCCAATGCAAAAATGCAAAAGAGCAACATTTTATCGCCTCAAGAGCCGGTTAAGCAGGGAAATGGAATAAGACACAAAGGAGTTCTTTGACCTCTTAAGTTTTAGGTCAGGGGATCACGGCCTGGGGGATATAATGAGGAAGATAGTGACCCTATTCATATTAGCCCTCCAAAATTGGCTCTAGATTAGTGGGTTTATATAAATCTGGTGCTGTGAACACTAGGCACAGGCAACATTTTTATATAAAAATACACCTGTCTTATCAGTCTAAATCACAAAATGGGGCTGAAACAGGGAAGAGTGTCCCATCCCCTTAACTGACACACTGTGCTATATTTGCCCTTTTTTCCCAAATGAAACTCTGGTGTCTGGTATGGTTACTGGTGGGAAAAATGTTTCTGCCCACAAGATGTGACGAATCGAAACTTTGCTCACAATCCAAACTGTCTAAACAGCTATAAGCGAGTGCTCTGTCCAGAGAAAGCTGGACTCACCAACATTACATCTTTTGCTTCTCTCATTCTTTGGTAAAAAGCAATCACAGACCGCCCGGGTTAGTAAACATAAGCGTACTGTGTACAGTCCAGAGCTTTGAATGTAAACCCATTAAGATCCATTTTGTAATTGTGCTCTTCTGTGCTTGTTTCCATCAAAACAATACAGGAAATCAAAAATGTACATCATGAGGCAGTAATGTCAAAACTAAGTGTCCATTTACCTTCTGCATGGTCTCTAATATGTGCTGTAAAGAGAGGGAGAAGACATCGTTAAGCATCCATAAACATTTTTCATCCACAAAACTCTGGAGGTTAAATGGAATGTAATCATTGCTATTATTATTATCATAGTGACAAAAGACGCCTCATTTAGGCGAAGGGTTGCAGTTTGATTCCTCATAATGAAAGTGTTCAATATCGGAAGCACCATTGAGCAAGGCAACCAAGCCCACGTACTGTATATATGCAGATGATACCATCCTGCTCCAACATAATTCAATGTGAAAAAATAACACCTTGAGCACACTTGAACATCCCTAAAATGATAGTTTAATGTTTAATGTTGTTAATGCTTAATTTAAGGAAATTTGGGCAGATAACTCCCATTAGTATGGTGTTTTGCTTTATTGCAATTGTAGGATAGCTGAGAGGAACATAAAGTAGGGGAGATTCGCATTAGAAAGTTCTGGTAATACTTGACAGCTCCTCAAAACCTTTACATTTTTCATCTGTCTTTTCAAATCACAGCAGTGGTAGCTGGTAACTTGTAAGTTTGTGGTGTGTGTGTGTGTGTGTGTGTGTGTGTTTTTTTTTATTGAGAGCAGAATAATCAGAGACATGATACAGAATCTAGCCTCAGAGCTTGCATTTCATCGAATGGCTTTTTTAGCCATCTTGACGTAAGCTTTGTTTTTTTTAGCCACTGTTGTCCTAAACACCGGTGGCTCATGTCTGTGGGACCTAGTGTAGAATGAGTCAGAGTGACACACACACACACACACACACACACACACAAACACAAGAGCACATACATGCACACACACGCCCTATGCAAATTCAGAGACATAAACAGATGCACACAGAAACACACAAATGCAAACTCAACCTATGAGCATACATAGCACACTGGCATAGAAGGTGTTTGGGAGAATGAAACATGGTGTGACAGAGAGACTTTAGAGAACTGTTTATGCCCCACCACACACACTGCAAGTATGAACACACAAACACACGCGCACACACACACACACACACACACACACACACAACCTCTAGCGCTTCTCTTACCTTCGGCAGCTGCCTTTCCTAATCTATCAACTGAGTAGATGGGTTGATCTGTCAGGTCGAGGCTCGGTTCAGGCGATGGTCGCACAGAGACAAGAGGCTGTCAGGTATTTCCTTGAAGTTATGCCGTGACATTTCAAATTTGGGTCTGTTTACGGTTTCACTTCATCAGGCATTTGTCACATGATTGGGGGGAAAAGAGAGTTTTGACACAAAAGTTATTTTGGAAACTGCTTGTTAGCATTGTTTGCTACCCCAAAACACAAACCAATGAGTACAGCTGTAGCCGTAAGCTAGTCCTTGTGTTGAACTAATTGACAATCAGTGCCTTTGGTCTTCACGGAGTGGCATTGGCCAGGCATAGCCTCTTCAACAATTTCAATCCCTGTCACTTTAGAGCAAGAGCTAAGACGCATAAATTAGGTCCCCTACATTTGGAAACCATCTTCATGGTGTGACATGGAATTGGAATTGTTTGTGCTGTTGTAATGTATATAATTTACACATACAGAATATTCATATGAACCATATGAATCTATTGTTCAAATCATTGTCCCTGCAGTCTGCGCAGTGTGTGTGTCTGCATGTGTGTGCTTGGATGTGTGTTTGTGTGTATGCGCATTCATGTCTATATTTGTGTGTTCTAGACGGGAGCTGAAGCACACTTCTGGACCACGTTGCCCTTGACACTACCTCTCTCCGCCACGTGACCGCCCCCCTGCCCCGACTCCCTGGGGCGTCAGCGCTCCAACATCATACCGTCTAGTAGAGAAAGCTGAAGCTCACCCCCCCCCCCCCCCCCCCCCCCCCCCCCCCAGGCTGAGGGCCCATGGTTGCGTGCCTTGCTTGGATGTCTCCTCCACTGGCTGTCCACTCCCCCAGGTCCCAGTGACTCACCCCGGCTCACAGCTGAGTCACTCCCACAGGAGAACACAGAAGAGACACAGGCGCAATCATATTGCAAAAAAATGCATTTTCACATATATATATATATATACACTTTGGAATATATTTAGAAATATACTTCAAGATACACAAAAATTGGCCAAAAATGTGTCTGTACATTTACATTCAATCAAAATGTATTTTGAGCGGCCAAAATATATTTTGGATATACTTAGCGCATAGTCAGAATGTATTTCTAGTGGAAATAAATGTCTATCTGGTCAAATCCATTTTTGGGCATTTTTTTATACATTTTGATACATATCTCTTAGCATATTCTGAAGTATGTCAGATTTTTTTTTCACAGTATGGACAGCATTGTTGATGGTGGGATGTGTGGAAGAGGGATGGGAGCGGGGGTGGAAGAGGTTGTGTGTGTCTGTTATTAGCCATTTACAGCTATATGTGCCAATCAAGCACTGAAACTGAACCAAAGCATAACACAGTCAAGTTTCATTTTTCATATTATATGTTTTATAAGTTTAATTTCATGGATTGCATTTTGAAATATTGTGCTGTTTAGAACGTGAACACATGTTTTTACCATTCAAATTCATAGCCACACATATGGACACTGAAGCCTTATTCAGGCATTAAAAAGTAAAGGGTGAGGCATGTTAGAGAGGTTGTGAAGTGTCTGCCCTCAACCCATCTTCACCTCATCCCCATAAAACATTTCAGTTGATTTGTTAAATTAGGCATGCAATGGCTCAAAAAGACATAACAGCACATTTTAGTAGGTGTACCCTCCCTGGGGTATCAGTTCTGACTTGGATGTGTGTGTGTGATAAATGTTTTTACTGTCTTATGGGATCCAAATGTTCCCACAAAAATAGAAAACCTGGACAGGTGTTCACTTAGAAGCACCATTTTCAGGACCTAGGAAAAAGATTATTTTTAGGGTTATATGTCCGGTATGTCACCTTTCTCTCTCCTGTGCTATTTTTTGTCTGTTTTCCAGTGGTGGAAAAAGTACTCAAATCCTTTACTTAAGTAAAAGTAGCAATACCCTACTGGAAAAATACTTACTAATTAAAAGTAAAAGTTCTGCATTAAAAACATTGTACTTAAGTAAAAGTATTGAAGTATTAGCAGTAAAATGTACTTACACCCTTTCATGGTGATAAATTGGGTAGTTTAAACTCCAACAATGCAACATATTTATGATCTTCTTGTTTGCATGTAAAACCTTATTCTGCAAAGTAACTAACAACAGCCATCAGATAAATGTAGTGGAGTAAAAAGTACAATACTTCCCTCTGAAATGTAGTGGAGTAAAAGTATAAAGTCTTACAAAATGGAAATAGTACAGTACAGTACTTGAGTAAATGTACTTAGTTACTTTCCACCTCTGCTGTTTTCACGTCTCTTTAACTCAGCTTCTTCATCTCCTCACTGTTCTTACTAGCCAAACCGTGATGCGGTCTCCCATAGTGCATGTCACAGTCTGCACCCTGCCCTTCCTGGAATGAGAAGAGACCCGGGGAGCCACGAGGCAAGCAGCATATCCAGCGTCCCCAGGGTGCAGCAGGGTTCACCAGACGCAGCCGTTCCCTGGGGAGGAGAAGAGAGACTGGATAGACAAGGAGCTGTCTGCACGCACACTGCTGGCATGCATAGCCTACACACATGGATGCATACATACAGAAGCATATACACAAGATCAAACCCACACACACACGTAAGTGCACATATGAACATTCACCGTTTTCCTAACAAGGTCCAGAGAATGGCCCTCATACCGCTTGTTCAGCTAGATAGAAACAATATAGATAACATATGCACAGATACACACACACACACACACTCACACACACACACACACACCTGCACACACAGTCATTTATGTTTTTCCATGAGGTCCAGAGAGCAACCCACATGAGTGACATGCTCAGCTTGTCTATTCTTGTGAGGAGATTTGATTCACACAAGATAGCAAAAGCATGGATAAAGCTCACACATACACACACTCTCTCTCTCTCTCTCTCACACACACACACACACACACACACACACTAGACAAAGCAGTGATGCATGCCCAGAAGTATCATGCATGTGAGTTTTAAATATAGTCTAGCGTCTTCCAGGAATTTTCTGTCCTGCAATTTGGCCTGACAAAGGCAGATGAGGGGGAAGGCATCTGGAAAACGGGCTGCTTACATAACAGTTGGATGGGCTGTTCCCTACTAGGCCTGTTTTGTTGTGTAAGTGTCTGTGTGTGTGTGTGTGTGTGTGTGTGTGTGTGTGTGTGTGTGTGTGTGTGTGTGTGTTTGAACAAGTTATATGCACTCATTTGTGCCTCTTTGTGTGTGCTGCATCCTGTCTGAACTTTGTTACACATTTTTGGGAAAAGGAAATATATGAAAAAATATGAGCGATGAGACAACAACAACAACAAGGTCAACAACGATTCCCCCCTCACTCAGATAACATTATCTTCAAGCCATTGTCATAGTGATGAGTGAAAGATGCCTTCAACTGTCCGCTATAATCATTTATAAATATAAATGTCACGGAGGATCTTGGGATGAACACGGTCATTTCAAATTCACATTACTGTCTGTGTCAAGTCAAAGGATAAATCACTGGCATTGACAAAAGGTCAAGGGTTTAGGGAGTTTTTTATTTAATTATTTACTCTCAACCTAAAAATAAATCCACACAGTCCTTGGGCGTCGAATGGCCTTTAGGAATATGTTCAGGAAGGCAGCATTGATTGATGAGATTCCTCTAGATGTTAATGTGAGTTTAATCAGATTTGCTTTGATTTGTTTCTTGATTTTTTTTTTATTTCTTCCCTGGTTCTGTCCTGAGTGCCCACAGTCTCAAAGACCATGACCTTCTCTTGAACGCTTTGAAGACCTGGGGAGAAAAAAAAAATGGAAAGATGAAATGATGATGACAGATTAAAACGGCTGAATTTACACGTATGGTGCGATTCACAGGAAGACATGAGCCGCTTTGCACCTGAGGAAGCTTTAAACCTAAGTCTGTCATGTCCCCGACAGATGGAAATGTCAACCATTAAATCAAATTACAGGATATTCAGACAGCGTAACACATAAAGCATTATACAACAGCTTCTAAAAACAGTCAGCTATGACACAAGCATGATTCAGTTTAATTGAATTACATTAGTGCACCGCAGTTTGTCCGTATGCTGTTTGTTTCTGATGTGAAATGGAGTGCACAGACTGAAAAACCCACAGAAGCATGAGGAATGGGTGTGTTTTTGAACTTTGAACTTTTTTCTGAACAGCTGTTTGCTCTGCATACTCTGGTCTAGTCTGGTACAGATGTTCTGTGTTTGATGATGCAGCTGAATTAACTTTATTATAACTTTGTTGATCAGGTCAGACAAAAAGCTCTCTACAATACAAACCTTTCCCCCATGTCTGTTCATCATATTTTTTTTAATTGTTGACAGTTTCACTCTACAATCACCCTAGACACATAACAAAATGTCAGTGCTAAAAAGAAATATATTCTGAAAGCGAGAATGAAAATTCAAGACTTAAAGAAGAGACAACTAAACCAAAAAAAGTTTGATGAAAATTGAATGAGCCAGCTGTTAAAGCGTGTGTTGTCATGCACAAGCAACAAGCTTTAAACTTCAACTCAGATTTGCATTGCTTAAAACAACTGAAATGAATATTCCAGCCAGCATTATATAAGAGAGACTGCAATACAAACAAAGCACAACTCACTGACAACAAAAGTAAATGGGAGATATAATTAACAAAACTCTGCTGAATTCACCGAAGAAAGTAAATATAGCTTGTACAGATAGATATTTTTGTATAAAACAATACCTCTTACTTCTACCTTTTCTACCTTCTATCTCTTTTAAAACGTTTATTTATCCAGAGAAATTCGATTGAGCATGCTTGTTCTTTTTCCAGCAATGCCCTGCTTCACATTCTTCCAGGTCCACATATTCGTATTGCTTTGGAGTGAAGCATTTTTGGGTAGGTAAATTATAGGCCAGCTAAGAGTGGGCAGAGATAATCCCATAGTGAGCAATAGTGAGCACTACCTTAAGGCCTTGTGGTCAGAGGCACAGAGGATTGTGTATATTACTAAGTTTATGGTGCCATGGCAGGATGCAGTTTGAGGCATATGGAAGGAAAACATTTATGTATTGCGAGTTGGCAGCGGAATTGTAGCAGCGGGGGTTGGGATGCTACATTGGGAGCATGGAGGTTGGATGCCGAGGGTTTGTAGCAAAGTCAGCGTTAACACTACTGAGTGAGTTAGGAATTTGTGGGCGGAGCTTAAAGCAGGCAGTAAAGGCTATGTCCAAGGCAGCAGTGGGAGCAGGCGAGTTGCTGTGGACGAGGAGAAAGCATATACTGACTTGGGTGCAGTTCGGTTTCGAAACTGCTGGGCGGGCTGTTTCAAGCCAGAAGGTTGAGCTGTGAACTTCTCAGTTTAATTATTTGCAGAAAAACAGAAAATTAAATTGATCTCGGAAACAAAATGGAGGTATTTTTGTTTTTAATAGCACGCCACGGGTAGAAAGAAGGGGAGAACATGCTTCTTATTGGCCAGTGGAGTCCCTTGTCCTGCCCACCGTCTGCGTGGTCAATGAATGGTGCTGCCTGTCTGGTGGTCCTATATATTTGTAATGGCATAGCCTGATGTCCTCTGCTGTAATCATCTGTGGGTTAGTACATCATCCTTTTAACATCTGAATTGGGCTTCTTTATGAATACTTGCCCTGGATTGTATTTAAAAAAAAAAAAAAAGAAGCAAAGGAAGATTCATATGTTTTGTATTTGACAAATCACTACAGTCTTCGCTACAGCTTCCAGTGACAGCCTTGTTCACTCAGTACAAGAAAATATTACATTAAAGTCAGCACACTTACTTACAAGGCTCACAATAAGAATGGAATCTATAAACACATGGAATAACTACTGATCAATACTAAGTGATGTTTTGAAGCCCCAGTACTATGTTGTTGATCTAACAGTACAAAAAAGTGCAGGCTAGGATGCCAAACACTGTGTAATTCTTGAGCTAAACTTTTATTTATGCAAGGAAGGCTTGCTCAGTGCTGAGCACGCATTCTCTTTTTCAGCAACACCCTGCTTCACATTCATAGAGTTATTGCACATTCACTCCTGGGAGCTGCAACCACAATCCTTTACTGTTGGCCAATGAGCGGCTCCACAGGGGCACTGGGTGTTAAATGCCTTGCTCAAGGACACCTTTATAGTAATTGAGGAATGGTGGAGCCTTACTCATTCATTTCCCCTGCCAAGAATTTCCCTAGCAAGGGCAGGGATTCAAAACACTGACCTTCCAGTCAACAAGCACACTTCCCTAAACTTTACACATTTTTCATTGATTAGAGGTCAAAATTCTGTGCTTTTTCCACACATTTCACAGTCACTGCTACACTTTAAGTTACTTATTTCCAGTGGTGGAAAAAGTACTCAAATCCTTTACTTAAGTAAAAGTTGCAATATCATAATGGAAAAATACTCCATTAAAAGTAAAAGTCCTGCATTCAAAATTGTACTTTAGTAAAAGTATAGAAGTATTAGCAGTAACATGCACTTAAGTATCAAAAGTAAAAGTACTAATTCCGAAGAATGGTCAGAATGTTAATTATTGATGCATTAACCTGTAAGTATTTTAATGTTGTAGCTCAAACTTCTCTATATACTGTTTGGGAGTTTAAACTCTAACAATGCATCATATTTTATGAGCTTATCATATGTTTTGCATGTTCTGCAAAATAACTACTTTGCAGTAACTGCCTCACAAAATGGAAATACTCAAGTAAAGTGCCAGAACCTCAAAACTCTACAGTACTTGAGTAAATGCGCTTAGTTACTTTCCACCTCTGCTTCTTTCACAGTCATAAAAGCCTCAACAATTTCACATTAAAGTTATACCGCATATGCAATACAGTTGTTCCAGAAAAAAATTGATGATAACTAAGCTTACTGGTTACCCCAGAGCAAGGGAAACCATGTGACTTCTCTGCTCTATGATGTAAAGCTCATTGAAATGTTACAGCACTACTCTCCCTTCTTCCTCTCTCTCTATCTCTCTCTCTCTCTCACTCTCTCTTTTCCCCAGTGAGCCTTTGTGGTAATGGTGGGCTCTGGCCCCTCAGGTGCAGGCTGACAGACAGCAGGAGCACAGAGCACATTTTAATCTTACCTGCATTGTGCTCCTCTTTTGTCGCATCTACTTAACCTCTCTTGGGGAGTCTGAGAGGGATAGATTTTTTTTAGAGTGTGTTAACGTTTCATTCAGTCTGCAAGGTCGCCTTTACAAAGCTGTCCTTTGGCCCTCTACTGAAACGGCCTCTGTCCAGAAAAAAGAATATTGTCTCTCTTTTACGTGTGACTTTTGGGAGAGTTTGACCATTTAGCCTTGTATCAGTAGCTGGATAGCTTTTATGCACTTGGTGTGTAAAGCTGGGTCACTCAACAATATAGTCTATAAAAAAAAAATAACAACATGCATCTCTTACAAATACGGAAAAAATCTACAAGGAACATGCAGAATTTCTTTCGTCCTTGACCACTTCTTTGCAGGGCTTTTTTTTGTTTTTGTTTTTTTTGTTTTTTTTAAAAAAGCAACACACTCTAAACAACATGGTTCCTTCAAGGGTCCAGCTGTGGGTGGCAAATTGTACTTAATAGGAATACAGAAAATAATAATGAATTTAAAGGGACAGAATCAGTAGAATCGTGAGTCTCTTGAACTGCTATTGGAAGAACCATATAGAACCAGGGTCTTCTTCACTGGTTCTATTGTTCAAGATACTTTAATTATTCCACGTATAACTAGGCTACTATTGGTTTTATATACATGCACTATGATTAATCATTTTTGTTTGTTTGTTTGTTTGGTTTTTGATAGCTCTTAACTCAAAAAACAATAGGTGATACTCAGTTGGCCACCAAGACCTATAAGTCCAAACCCTGTTTAAACATGAGATGACATGAGATGAGATGAGATGAGATGAGAGATGTTGTTACCACAGCAAATAAACAACACTGCAGGAGACATGTTGCAGCAAAGCAGTGCCACATTTGCGAATTGGAATAAAGAATCATTTGGTTTTGAGATGCTGCCATATAATTCCACTAAGCGCCTTTCTATCCTAGCGTGTTGTTCCATCATTGATCGATGTCCAGATGGCTGTCAAGCTCCACTTTACTCCTCTCTATTTGGCCGATTCATCCCTGAAGTTGAGGAGGAGGACAGTAAAGAGGGAGGGGGACTATTTTATTTCTTAAGACAAATCTCAGCTGATACTCCCAATGGAGGGAGTGTGATTGATGTTAAGAAAAGTCAGGAGGTGATTAAAGACTACTGCATCCTTTTATCCCTACAGTAGCTCTCTCTCTCTCTCTCTCTCTCTCACTCTTTCTCTCTCTGTTACACTCTGCAAACTTTTTCCATATATGCATTCACTTAACACTGTGATGAAGGGAGGTTACTGAAAAATGTTTTTCTCTCTTCTGTGGAAAAACAAACAACATCAGTGGCGCCATTAGTTTGTTTATAAGTGAATGTGTCTCTCCCTGCACTGAATATTAATATGGCTGTCTGTAATTGATTGGACAGTGTTTTGTTGCTGCTATGGAACCAAAGCAGTAGGTGCTTAACCCCTATGCCAGCAATGAAGTCTCAGAAATAAACAAGTGCCTTCTATCAAGCCGTATTTCAAAAATGTCGGCTTCATATTTACGGTAAAGCAGTGAAATGTCTTTCTCATCTCTCATCGATTGACCATGACTAATTGCAGGTTATTTCATCCCCAGCGTTCCCTAAATGCTTGGTGCCTAGCCAATGGAAAGTGATGTATAATTTAAAGTAACCTGAAAGCTCACTGCTGAAACAAGACTGTAGAATAGGTATCATACATGACTGCCAACCTCTTAAATCTTATTCATTTTCTTGTCACATACTGTCTTCTTGTCGGGTTCAATTTCATCCAACTCTCTGTGGGTTTCCGCAAGACGCAAGTAATCACAAACAGCAATATTGCAGCCCCTACGCTCTCAATATAGCTTTTCTCAGAATCCCCTAGAAAGGCACCAAGCCTGTCATATCATGGTTTCATGCCTTTGGCGGCAGCTAAGGCTGGATATGTGAAGGTGCATTTGCCTCCAGCGTTCACAGCCACCCCTTTGGGATCAGCAGTCGGTGCATCCAGAAGGCAGGCGATGACTCGTATCTGAATACCAATACACCTCTTAGATTGTTGTTGCTGCACTGGCTCTTAAAGCACCTTTGCTACAGCTGCTGCTAGGTAGCTGGGTGAATCATATTACTGCCTGTATTGTTGCCAGAGGCAAAGGCATTTGGGAGAGGCATGATAATTAGCCGAAGTCAACAGTTGTCCTGGTGAAACAGAAGGCCATGTGGTGCTATCACAAATGTAATCTGAGAAAATACAATAATCCATTGCCTTTTAATATACTTTTTTTTAAAGGTTAGAAACTTCAATACATTACTTTTTGTACTTTTTTTTTTACTCTGAACAGCATCTGGTATTGAAATCTGTTGCTAAACTTGCAGTATGTTGTCATCAAAACACCTACTTTCAAATTGCATTGTCTTGTTCCATGATAATAACATGTTTGTTGTTATCAGGTGGTCAGGTTGCAGCAGCATATGTTGGGGCAGGTCAGCCTAGATGTGCAGGCCATTGTGCCTGCGGTGCACCATGTATAGTGTACCAAGTGGCGAGTTCACGGTAAATATTACACTGTCAGAGGTAATTGTGGAGTGGTACTGTCCCTAAGGTGTTGTAGCCCGAGGTATAGGCCTTATTGTTAGTGTGAATTGTAAAACATGGCTCGAGGTAAATGTGTAATTTCATTGTATAATCCGTTGTGTTGCAGGACATCAACGCTGTGGCTGTGGCCGCCTGCCGCTGTTTGGCACTCCAGTCAATTGTAACCAAGTTATTGCAAGAACATTGTATATTGTATTTTATGGATCCCTATGTTTTTCTTTAGCTCGCCCCTTGTTGGTTCCAGGCCAGAGTCACGGGAGGGGAATCCCTCTCTGTCTGTCCACTGGTTTCTGGAAGATGGAAATCGTGTACAGGTAATGAATCCACACCTATTGAATCCACTGTAATTTCACTAGTTTTTGCATAGGTCACTATTGTGTAGATTGTTTTGCTGTGCACACAAACTGTTCACAGGCCGCTCCTTAGCTCTTGTGCAGCAGAG
The DNA here is from genome assembly GCF_046629955.1 of Centroberyx affinis. NCBI lineage: Eukaryota > Metazoa > Chordata > Actinopteri > Beryciformes > Berycidae > Centroberyx > Centroberyx affinis. The sequence continues at coordinate 160,993 of NW_027279412.1, read as the reverse complement.
CTAACCCGTATATCTGGCCAGGCCTTTACCCCCTCATCCCACATTTTTCATTGGTGATGTATAATATCATAATCTACTTTTCTATCTGGACACTTTTGGTTGAACATCCTATGTGGGTAGCTAGACACACAATATGAGTTGAGCAAACAATTATAAAGCATGCTACCTTGGTTACCAAGCATACATGCACATTTAGACAGTCATAAGAAAACATTTCACTCAATTTAGCATGCTTTTCTATAATTGGCTGCTTATCCAAAACAACCTGAATGGTCCTAATGTGATAAAACCCCACCTATCTTGTATTCCAAGTAGGTTTGAGCAACTGCAAATATGTGCAACTACTGTGTGAGGTTTAGGTTCTACCTACAGTAACAGCACAAACTATGAATTGAACAATGATCTATCTAGGTCAGAAGTAGTGCAGAGCTAGTAGAGTAGCAGAGCTAAAAACTCAACAATAATTCAATGATAAACTATTTTTCCTTTACTCTAAATGTGTTAGAAATGATATGATAGGAAAGTTACTCCTTCTTGTCTTTGCTGTGGCTTAATTCACTTAGTGGGCCCAATTTCAACTTGGACTCAAGGAACTTCTGTGTGCTCCACTTTAATGCCGTAAGATCTTAAGTTCCTCAGTATGAGAGATGTGAAGGGTGGAGAGGGGAGACATCAGAGAGGAGAGTGGCCCTGAACCTTGTAAATACAAACGCACATATGCACGCACACACACACACACACACACACACACACACACTCTCACTCATTCAAACACCACCTGTCTCAGCCTGAAGCTAGAGCAAACTAGCACAGGACTACTGCTCCTTCAGTGAAGCTGACTGTGGCTTTACTCCACCCTACAGATGTGAAGGTGTGTGTGTGTGTGTGTGTGTGTGTGTGTGGAGGGGGAGAGGGGGTCTGCTAGACAGGAACAGGGCGGCTGTAAGTTCAATCCCTTCACGGAGATCAAAGTCGGGCCCCTGCCGCTAACGATCTGATGTGAGCCACCGGCAGCTGGCTGGTTGCCACTGCTGCCGCTGACCTGGCTAAAAGTTTTCATCTGGACTAAGATAGATGGCCTTATTTGGCCATTCTCTGCTAGGGGGCAGGCATGTTAGCAAATAGGACATCAATGGAGTGGCTAACGGTGCAGTCAGCTGTGGCATCTCAATAGCACAAGCGATTGACTCCCAGTGTAAGGAAAGTACAACAGACATCAGTGGACTGGGCCTGAGGACATTTTGTGTGAAAGTTTACACTGCCAAAGGACAATAAATGCCATGACTAGTCATTGTGACAGTGAGATATCCAGAGTTAAATGAAGCCCCGCTGATCAAAATATGTCCCCAAATGACTTTGAAATATTCAAATTTATTCTAATATGGGATCATAAAGAATGCCTCAAGTCATTCCTCTTTAGAGCAGCATTCTAATTGTGGAGCGTCCACTTGGACTTCCTGGATCATTATTATACACTATATTACATTGATATTGTCAGTGGCAATAAATATTGCATAACTAAGAGGAATAATAATTCAATTATGTCTTCTATGCTCCCACTGCAGACTATTCCTGGAGATAGGGATGTACTGTACCTCCACAGTAAATAAACAGCTCATTTCCAGTCCTTTTAAAGCAGCCACTATCAAAGTGCTTTTTGTCCTTTGTGTGTTCATTTTGCGAATACAAAACATTTTCTCAGCGGTTACACTGGGTCTGTTTCCTGAGATAATCACTGTATAGGCATGAAGTGACACCTGCAACCAACAGCAAGATAAATGGATCTTTTTTTCCCCACTAACTGCCCATGCTTACTGTTGCTGCCAGCCTCTTCTCAAATCCAGACTTTTCCCTCCCTTCCTCATCCCTTTCGCAGACACACAACCACAGAGAGCCATCCTTTCCCCTGTCACAAGAGAAGTGCTTGATATCACCCAATTTTGTATTTTCTGTGGCGGTGGGATATCCGCTGCCCGGTCTCTTATTGTGAGACAGGCTTTTGTGAGTGTGACAAAGAGACCTGTCCCCACCGTAGTGCCTGATCTGTCCTAATGGGGCTTGTCAGGGTTTACTGAGGCCTTCGATTTGGGAGGAAAATATGCTACAGTCAATTCCGCAGTCTTGCCATCCTACCTGTCAGAAATGTGTATAGACTCAGTCCTATACATTTTCAATGCCACTTCAGAAATTGGCACGCAAAATAGAAACTTTTTCCCTCTCTACCTCTCACCTGTAAAATAACAAACACAATTTCAAAATGTCATGTCAGTGCTACTTGGAGGAAATAAAAAGGGAGGCTCATAAGCTGTGTGTTATCTTAGATCCACTGATGACTACGCTCACACAAAGCAGGATATTGTATAATTACTGGCAATATCACTAACAGGTGTAGCTTTGAACCCAGTGGGTAACAGCCAGATATGGGTCAAATTGTAATTGCCAATAATTATTATTGCTTATTTTAACATAGTTGGAACACTGCTCTCTTAAAAAGGATGTGTAATTTTAACACATCTGTGTGTCTTTGTCAAAGAAGAAAAAAATCACATCCTTATAGAGATTGGTTAACCAGGTTAACCCTCTAGACCCCATAGCGCCCGAGAGTGCCCGTTTTATATTTCAGTATAGCGCCCAAGAGCGCCCGTCATTTTTAAATCGTTTAAAATGTACCAAAAACAGAAAATCAAGTTATGAGCTTTGTTTTATATATACTTCAAGTTGTTATCTATGAACTGGAACAGGAAAATGTATCTGGTGACACTGAGACGTTTGATTTTCCCCGGGTTTAATCGTCCTCCAGTCCTCCTAGATCTAAAAATGGCTCCGCCGGCTTTTAAAACCTTCTGGAAGCTGTCAGATTGTGCTATAAGACAGAACCTGACCCGCCGTGTGTAGTGGAAAGTTACAAAGACCTAGTGAGTTAACGTTTTTTTATTGAAATCGCTTGTACTTGTTCGATAAAACAAGACACAAGATCGCCTTCACTAAACAGCGGGACCTACCTGGCTCTCACCGCCGGAGATGGACGCTGTTTTCCGGGAGGCAGTACGCCGAAGAGTCGGTGGGAGGACTGACTGGGTTACAGCGACTTTTTCCATATTTGTTTGCCGACTATTACTGTCTGATCTTATTACTGTGTGGGCTGAAGCGCTGGAGGTTTTGTATGTATTTTGAAAGCTTATCGTTAGCCAAGATAGGAAGGATCTGTTTTGTTGTCATACTGTGAATGTTGACACTGAAGTAATGAACGCCCTGAATCGCCTTGCCATGTATTTGGTACCAAATTAAAGGGGAAGTTGTGTTTTTCTGAATGGAAAAACTTCTGATTGTCAGTTTCTTTTTATTTTTGAGATAGAGCTGTTTGTTTGGAATGAGCACGAATTTAAGTTTAAGCTGATTTAAGTGAGAATTCTCAGTGAACTGCAGCAACATTCTAGAATTCTACTGGGGTCTAGAGGGTTAACCACATCAGGACAATTTAGATAATGTAAGATAGGTGGACAAAGAAAAGTACAGTAAATTGACATTCAAATAGGCTAATTTCCTGGAAATCATTGTTTTTTCTTCCATGGCACATCATATCCGCCTGGAGCTCCGATCAGATTAAAACTAACTACTTTTGACCCAGAGCATCCTGACAACATTCTCAGAATTAAGTAAATGTCATTTAATATTCAACCCATGCTATGTACAGAGGGTAAGCGGTCTCATATTTCACATGTAGAAAGTCCCATGTTGAATGTAATGCTGTGCCAATTACTGTAAATGAAGCGTTATTTCATGTGCATGTCGTGCTGAAATGCTTGTACTAGTCTTTCCCCCAATGACATGTCATCGAACAGGCAGAGACGACTGAAGACTCTTTCATGTAACATAAATGTTCATTGATTTTTTTCCCCCATAAACCCTGAAGCCTGAATTATTAATAAGAAACACAAGGGTACTGGTCGCACCGAGGGGACATGTGTGGTTGCAACAAAAGAGGATATTATTGAAGAGTGCATTGGCCCTCACACCAATCCCTTTCAACTCTGTGAAAAATCTATTTTTACACAGGGAACATGCTAGCATGCTAAGTGCCGCAGCAAAGGGACACGTAAAGGGCTAGTCTGCTGTAAAATAATGGATTGTACCTTTGAAGAGCACTTAATAATTATCTGAGGACACTGGTTTGTGCGACATCAATGAACGCCTTCTTGAAGGGTGAAATTACACTCTATGGCATAAGATTAGTAGTCACAATACATGCATATGTGCACACCTGTGTGTTGTACAGTATGTGTGTGGGTGTCTGTATGTGTGTGGGTGTGAGTGTGTGTGTGTGTGTGTGTGTGTGTGTGTGTGTCACTGTTTTTTATGCGAAGGACAATTTGCGTGTGACTTCTGTTGTTATATAATCTACAGTGCAATTGAAGGGCATTTAATAGGGTTGTGCTCAGTGCAGATAATTGCAATGCGAGTCAATATTTACCATAATAGTCAATGTGAATGTGAGTGAATGAATCTGTGTAATTATCCTGACTAGCTCCCCCCTTGCGAAACCATAATGGAATTTAATCTCCACCAGAGTAACTAGAAGCTTTCTTCACACAGAAAGGAGCACAAATAACAAATATGAATTTTGTTACTCTGTTGGAAAATGATAAACTATGTATAAAAAACCCAATAAAAACAAATATTTGTTACCATGTTTTTAAGGACTTTGATCTCAAATGCAGATTGTCTTTAAAATGTCACAGCCTTCCTTCCTATCAGGCCAAACCAAGCAAGGCCAAGCATTTTCTATGATCAGTTTCCCCCAAATTTTTCACATTTATGGGATTTTTCTTGTGTCTTGCACAGGACTGATTTGTCAAATGGGCAATGATTTCAAATAAATACATAATTTGTAGTTTGTATACTATAAACATTTTGTGTTGGCCTGAACTTTGGTAAGCGCCAACGCTTGGCACTGTTTTAGCCGAGTGCTTATTAATACGCTGAGAGTGCCTTCAAATTTATTGATATTCTAAATTTTATATACACTAGTTAAAAATAATGTGAATTTTAATATCTTGTTTATAAAAGTGCATTCAGACAACTAATAATGATATCCCAAGACTACTGTCCATTAGCTGGTATCTGCTAGCCCTGCTAACCACATTAACATGACCGTGACATGTCAATGTAATCAGAACAGCTGTTGATCAGAATAACTGTTTAAAACTGATGATATTATAATTGTCAGTTGGATCATTTCAATTATGATTTTCATTAAAGGGGCAATTAGTAAAAAATGTACTGCCCCATAAAAAGATCCATAATATATCTGCAGGGGGTTGATAGGGTTGTTGACAATTACTTCGCAAGGTGCTGAGATTTTTTGCTTTGAAAACGTACTTTGCAGTCTGTACTATCTGTTTTGGGACATCCCCGCCCATTGAAATTTCAACCAGATAACACAGCTACAACATTGTCAGTTGGTAATTACATCACTGGTACTGTACGTCGCTGGGAATAGCACTGCAGCAACAAGCAAACATGTGATTGATGTCGTAAACTTCAGCTGCTCTGAACTTTCCTTGCTGGCAATCAGGTAACCATGGAAACCAATGGCAACTTTAAAAATTACCTGTCTCAGGCTCCAAAATGACCTTCCACCAAGTAGTGGCTCAAGTCACCTGCATGTCACCACAGTAAGAGTATGGAGCTGTTGTGAAAGAGAGAGTTTCTTTTTGAAAGTGTCAATAGGCACAATCTGACTGCACAACTTTCCCTCACAACTTTTCCAGTGGGGGCAAAGCAAGATCCAGTGTTCAGGTTTGGTCACACATTTGGTTTCATACAGCATGTGATTGTAAGCCTATTGCTAACATCCTTGTTTCACCCTTGTTTGCATATTACCTGCAACTTGAAAATGGAACTAGATTACATGACTCCTGATCAGTGTCCTACTGAGTTGCATTGGGATTTCTTGGGTAATTCAGATCTGGCATTTGCACACAGTCTTCACTCAGCCCTACACTGCTCGAGGGGTCCAAGGATGACAACTTTTTGAGGTGAGAACTGAGAGTGTCTTGAAATGGATTCAGCCCATATGGCAGTGTGCTGTTTGCCAGGAGAGACCAACAACTTTTCAGTTCAAAAATAAGAAGTGTTACATGGTCTAAATTTAAAGGTCTCAGGAGGAAAGCAGACCCGATAATGACACACAGATGTGTAAATACGATAGCCTGTTAACAGGTTTAGGGTAAAAAATGGTATCACAACAGCTGAATGTATGTGAAAGCTACTTTATTTAGAGAACTACCACCATTGCATTAAACACAGTGTAATTTGGAATTTGTTTCACTTTCTTCACATCTCAGAACATTTTGCTTGAACATCGAGGGGCGGCGCCACTGGAAGAGACAGGAGTTCAGTTTCTCTCTCAAGGACATTTTGATAGAGAAGGACACATTGGCCCATATCTACTTGGTGCAACTTGAGGCACAGCACAAGATAAGTTTGGGTGAAATTAGCAGTGGTGGAAAATGTACTTAAGTAAAGTAAGTAAGTAACTTTTACTTGAGTAAAAGTAGCAATACTGGTAAAATGCTCCATTAACACTAAACGTCCTCCATTCAAAAGTTTACTTAAGTAAAAATATAGAAAAAAATACTTAAGTATCAAAAGTACTCATTCTGAAGAATGGTCCTTTCAGGGTGATAAATTGATTGACTACTCCATATACTGGGGAGTTTAAACTCTAACAATGCAACATATTTTATGAGCTCATGGTATGTTTTTCATATAAAACCTTATTCTACAGCCATCAGATAAATGTAATGGAGTAAAAAGTTCAATATTTCCCTCTGAAATATAATGGAGTAAACGTATACAGTCTCACAAAATACTACTCAAGTAAAGTGCCAGTACAGTAGTAAATTGCACTTAAGTACAGTACATGAATAAATGTACTTAGTTACTTTCCACCTCTGGCAAATAGTCCCATGCATGCAGAGTATTTACTAAGACTGGACATGCAAATGCTCACAGGCCCAGATAATTCATTAGACCCTGCAAATATTAGCCGAACCAAAGCAAAGTTTGCCCCAAGCAGCCTCCGCCAGCAGGGACTCCCAGAGGATGAAGCATTAACCACACCCATCCCTCGAGATCCATGGTTTAAGTTAATATTTGTGTTTCCAGCATACTCTATCCATTTTCTGATGGCAACACTTTCCATGTTGTCCGTTGTCTTAGTGCATGCAAGATAATAGCTTGCCTGAATAAGCTTGCCATTCCCACTATTGTGCCAATGGCCTGTTTAGCTTAGCCAAGTAATTGCGTTGTCTGTATGGAAACTGTATACACCCATTACCGCAGGAATAGAAATTATGATAAATCTACAACTCAAATTGATGTAGCCTACAATTAAATATCAAATGGTCTATATGAGATCTTTCAAGAAGGAGGCAGAAGATGTGAGATCTAAAATGCAGGCTACTGGCTTTTGGAGTGGTGCAGTCTGATAGTTGATTATGAATTATTATATATCATTAGGCCTCTCCCTGAGTTCCTCTTGATAACATAGGAGAGATGAGAGGGAGATGAGGGTGCATGTTTTCTCCACAAAGCAATTACATATTAAACCAATAAAGACTTTTTCAGAAGTGTTTTTTTCCTATGGCAAAAACATTCCAAGCCTAACATTGGAATTGTTTAGTGCTATTTATTCCAACTGGGTTATTATTTATTGGTCTATTAAAAGGTTCATTAAAGTCCCCATGAAATGAACTCCCATTACTTCTACTTCCTGGAAAACAGAGTATCTTTCATGGTGACCTCATGCTGCACCAGTAGGCATAAATATAAATTCCAAAAAATAAAACCATCACAGATTTTTGAACAGTCCCCCCCCTCCACCCCTCCCATCAAATAAAAATTGCCTTTCTCTCCCTAACTGACATTCCATTGGTTTAGACTTTTGAATGATCCCTCACTGCATTATGTCCCGCCCCGACATAGAGGAAACACATCTAGTCAAGGAAGTAAAGATGCCATTTCATGGGACCTTTAAATTTAGGCTATTCCCCTGACGCTCTTTGGTGATGCTTGGCTGTGCACAAAGTTTTAAGACGTTCTTAAATAGCATGTACAATCTACAGATGATTGTAAGCATTGATAAATCATTTCCACTGCAAATTTCCATGGTTCCCTCCATTTTGCGCTCCCGCTTAAAACACCCACAAATGTATATGCAAGATGAATGGAAAATGCATATGTAATTAGGCAAAGGCACAAAGAAGAGAGGCGTACAGATTGCCCCATTTTTTCAGGCATGACGCCCTGTGCATTGTTTTAGTAGACCAGAAAAGATGATTTTTGTGTCTGTTATTTGCTTTGCGCTAGTGTGAACCTTTAGTAGATCCGGACCATTATCTGTTGTGGTAGTTGAACCTAGGCCACTCCGACCATGGGATGGTCTGTCTCATCACAAGCCCATCATTCACTTGACAGAAGTGAACTACCACCAGCTTCTTATTGCACAATGGCAAAAAGCTATCTTTTCCACTAGAGAACTCAGACTCAAAACTATACTAATATCCCCAATCTATCCAATCGTCTCTGTAATTTTTGATTCTCTGTAAGCTGTCCAGTCCCATTTCAGCCGATTAACATGCAGTGGAGTATACATTTTCCTCTCCATCAGCGTAGCTAATAGGGATCTGTCTATCACTGGTTTCTCTGTGAGTGCACCAGACATGCAACACACACACACACACCACACACACACACACACACACACACACACACAGGCACAGGCACACCCACACTTGCAAGAACAGACACATGCATGCATGTGCATGCGGACATGTATGCACTCACAAACTATACCTGCACACACACACACACACACACACACATGCATACACACACAAACACACACACAGGGGTATATACACACATGCATTCACTGGCAGATGTGCATGCATATTTTGTATTATTTTTTTTTATTTAACCTTTATTTAACCAGGAAATCCACTTGAGATTCAGAATTTTTTTTCGAGGGAGATCTGGCCAAGGCAGCAGCAAATAAGGAGTAGTAACAGAGCGATTAAACATTATAAAAGACGATAAAACAAAACAAAACAGTTAAATACATTATAAAACAAAACAGTTAAATACATTATAAAAACAATAAAACAGTGACTTAAAACCCATAACACATCTGACCAGCAGAGAGACAGTCACAGAGACAAGGAGCAGAGGAAACAACCTATAAAAAGCAACAACACAGTCCGATTGACTTGGATGCAATATACATAAACACACAAATACACATACACATACACATCCACACCGTTACATATCCACTCACATGCCCCTGCAGACGTACACACACACACAAGGACGTTGTGCATGCACACACACACACACACACACACACACACACACACACACACATACACACTGGCACACACAGTCCTTCAAGAAGACGAGGGACTTAAAAGCTTTGAGGCCTGTCAGTGAGTACTGAGGTGTCGGCTCCTGTTCCTGGTCCCTAAGAAGCCGAGATTGGCCCTCAGCCAGGTGGAGAGTCAATCTGGCAGTTGGTAAACATGCAGGAGGTAGGAGAGTCTCAGTGTCTTGATATAAAACATAAGGCATACAGACATACAGTTCATGCAGTACATGAGCACACACACACACACACACACACACACACACACACACACACGGTAGAACATATGCCCTCATGACACTGAATTAATGTGCACATACAGCGCATCATATCATTGCATGTTTTATCACTCATCATTCTGTGATCAACCAATCTGACTGAATTTCAAATCAAAGTTGAGTCAGATCTGTTTATACATTCATGTGAATCGGTAGTCAAATTATTTACGAGGCACTAACTGGAAAGTCTCATTCGATTAATCTCTGAGCCTCAGCTGCAATAACATTGACAGTAGTTGGTTTGAGGAGAACTGATGTGGCCATTTAGATGGGGGAGCTAATCTGTGTGTGAAAGCAGAACCGTCCCGGTCTCAAGTCTCCCATGTGATAGATCATTATAGGAGTCTGTAATGTTTATTTCATAGGCCCCATGATGGTGCGGTGCTACTGCCTGCTGTTTTTCTCTCTTCTCTATAGCCACCCGCTCTTTCGTTCCCCGTGAATGATAGCTGTTTGATCAATGGTTTGGGTCGATTAGCATTTAGGAGCGCACCGTGAAACTGTTGTCAGGTTAAAAGCTTTTCTGTATATATTAATTTATTAAAGGTTACTGTTCAATTTAGTTTTTAATTTATGTCCATTTCTTTCTTTTTTAAATATTTGATTAGACAGGAGCAATAAAATAGCATGTTATGGTGTCCTATCATTTTAATATGAGAGGGTGTAGATGACCCTCTAGGGCAGCAACCCTAAATCACTTCTAAAAGCTTTGACAAATGCAAACCCAGATCTTGTAACACACATTATTTATATAAGTGTTTTATGTTACCCTGCTTTGAAAACTGTATTAATTTGCCCTACAACTCCTATGCACCATAAAATGACCCAGAATGATGTCAGCAAAGCAGCTACAGAACTGCCATTTCCAGGGAGACTCTAAGCAATTTAAGTACCACACCCATATTCCAAAGACTTCATATGAATCACATGAGGCCATATTTCTATTACCCCATGGAATTTGGGGTAATAGGGCCACCTGGTCATGTAAATGTGTCTCTGTGAGCTTGGATCTACTAAAATATTCTGGCTGTGCAGGTCACAGTTGTTTCCTCACTCTGTGCCCGCTTCTGTGAAACAGATCTCATACGGTAGGTAGGAAGAACACTGGAGCAGGCTGTACTGTGTGGGAGCGCCTCTACTGACCGAAAAATGCAGGTGCACTTGCTACCCTACGGCACAAGGATGAGGTGAGACCAGCCGGTGTCAGATGGCAGAATGTGTTACAATTTCAATTGCCATATGTAAATATTGGCCTTGATTCTGTGCATATTGATACCTCCAAATGGCATTTCAGCACGACTCCAATGAAACTACGATGTTTGTTAAATTATAATCCGATAATAAATACATAATCTCTCTTATTTTACTGCTGTAGGCTAAGCTATCATATATATAAATCTTCTCCATCATTATTTCCAGAATGAGTATGGGACTCTCTGCCTCTCCTCTCTGTCTAATTTGATATTTCCCAAATAATGTTAAGGCTTTATCCAGCAAATGAATTTCCCAAACCACCGAAAAAGAAAATTCACATGAGAGTGATACATTATTCATTATCTTTCTAATTCAATGATACAGCTATCACCAAGACACTTGTACTCTATCTCTATTTTCAGCTATGTGATGAAATTCTTTGTGACAACAGTGCTGTTCTTTGAACAATGCATCATGTAAATACATTTGAGTGAGAATATCAGCAACTGCTCAACGCAATAGGAGGAGTGTATGTGGAAAAAGCTTGTCGCTATTTTCAACACCCACAAAGTTTTCCAAAGTTATGCACTGGTAGAAGGTTTTCAGTGTGTCAAAAAGAGACGCTTGGTGTACTTTTCTTTTTTTTTTTTACATACCACACCAGTGTCTGGAGAAAGACAGAATGAAATACAGAAAGACAGATCAGGAGGCCTTCATTCTGAGTGGCTGATGGAAATAGCATTGAGAGAGAAAGAGAGAGACAGGGAGAGTGAGAGAGTAGTATCAAACTTTTAAATGCTAGCTAGATGAAGAGTGTAAAAAAAACAAAAAAAACAAGGAAAGGAAGCAGGTCTCTCGTGTAAGCTTGATAGGGCCTGGGAAAACACGGCATCTAAGACATCTCGTTCCCGGGACTGGTGTCAGGGGAGGTGAGCCTCTCAAGCTCTAGACGCCAATTACGGGAACCCTTGCCTAAGCAGGTAACGAATGGAGCCATGCTCCCCGATGCTAATGAAAGTCCTAATTATTTCAGACAAAGCATCTGGGGTTGACACCGAAGGCTTCTAAGGGGATTGACTCCATGTGCCTTCATGCCAAACGTCGACGGGAGCTTGAGGAGAAATCGTTGGATGGATAGTTTCCCACAGGGCGGCTCGAGGGGGGATACAGGTTTGGTGGTGCTGGACAGAAGGATAGATGGATGGAGTGAGGGAGAGGAGGAGGAAGAGAGTGAGGGAAGATAGGAATGAGACAAGGTGTGGGCTGGAGGAAGGCCAGGAAGGGCGCTTCTGTCACAGAAAAAGACATGCAATAGCAGGTAATCTGTAGTCACAGAGAGCTCTCTGCTGGCTGGCAATGAAGGTCCCCAAGGAGCTGTCATGCCTTAGCTGGTGCTGTTGCTTTCTAAAAGCTTAATGCTGAGGAGGAATTAGACTGCTGTGTGTGTGTATGAGTTTGCGTGTGTGTGTGTGTGTGTGTGTGTGTGTGTGTGTGTGTGAGAGAGAGTGTGTGTGATCTCTTTGTTTGACATGCTTGAACAGGCAGAGCAAATAATCAAGCCCATTAACAATGACTTCCTCAATCACTTCCATTACTGGCTCTGTAGCTGAGAGAACTGAGCGTGGGTCAAATGACAATCCTTTCATGAGCCTCAGAGGAGTTGTGTGTGTGTGCACGGGGTGGGGGGGGGGACCACACACACACACACACACACACACACACAAACAAACCTAATACACCACAAATGAACAAACAGTAACTCTGCACTCGTGCCCATTAGCAACCACATTGTCGAGCGACTGTCCATGCCATTGTCAGGCTACTAATTTGAGCTAGCTGATTAGCAACAATGGTGTTTCAGCAGTAATATGTGAGGTTACTGTAGAACATGTTTGGCAAAGGAACAGGCGATGTCACCCACAAGTTCAGCTGTAGTTAACTTTTTCTTGCAAGTAAACAAGGAAACCAGGCAACTGTGGTCAGCATCTACATACAGTACATAAAAAACAAATGGACTTCTGGTGTCTTGTACCTCAGGATTGAGGACAGCAAGGTGGCCTAGTGGTTAGAGAGGCCGTCCTTTAACAGTAAAGCCCTGATGCTGTCATATGTATCAGCAAGAACCTGCGCTGCTGAAGTGTCCTTGAGCAAGACACTGAATCCCTACCAGCTCCACAAGTGCTGATCCTGTGCTCTGCCTAGCCTAAAAATAAAACTCTCCTACAAGGATCAATGAAATATTATGTTGTTATTATCATTATTAGGTTGCTTGGTGAGTGAACTTATGTTACAGTGTATCTTTATGAAAATACACACAGACACAGTGACACACAGTGACACATACACACACACACACGCACACACACACACAGTGCAGTTGTTAGCATAGTCATCACCACAGCTTATTTACTGCATTAGCTATCAGCTATCGCTCACTTCCCCATGTGTGAAGTATAGCTCACTGGTTCCCAGATTTCTCCAGATATCTCCCTCTGGAGCACTTAACGGTTGACCTGGCCGGTGCTTAGCGCTTGTTATGTGTGCATTGAGTATGTTAGTGATTAATTAAAGCAATCTATCTGCAGCTCCAGAGGGGAATCAAGATGCTGTTGGAGAGATTAGTGGCTGGAGAAGCCTTGGGAAGTTTATAGCACAGTAGCCCTTCAGGGTAAATACTGTTCAGGGTAAATCTATCTACCTATATCTACAGTATATCTATATGCTGTATATGCATACTGTATATACTGTATATATGTATATCATGAGAATAGCAATGACAAACCCCTCCTACAAAGGGGTTTGTTCAAAGTAAAGCAAAGCAAAGGTCTCAACTCAACTGCCTATGCTGATTATTTTAGCCTTAAAGGATAAGTTTGGCGATTTTGGACCTATATACTACTTTTTAGTACTTTTTTTTTTACATACCTGTAGTACTTGGACCTGCAGACAATATTGGCTCCCTAGTCACCTGTAGGTTGAAATGGCGAGCTCCCATTGCTAGGCTTCTTGCTGCTAACAAGAGAAAAATGTTTTTTTTCAAAATATCTGTCTTTGAAAACGACAAAAGGATATGCCGACCAACCAATGTCTTCATCATGCCGTCGGATCATGCCGCCAGTAACACACTTTCACCCCACAGCAGTCTGTGCTGCCGCAGAGAAAAATTGTTCTGTGATTTCCTGATTAGTGAAAGTGTGCATATTGGCAGAATGGTGTCATGAAATCAGAGCTAATTACAATTTATGTACTTTGCAACTTTTCCATTTACTCCCATCTCCCCTGTGGAGCCTACATATGGCTTTTTTGGGGATATTTTGACAAAGCCCGTTTGGACTCATTGTTAGCCGTAAGTCCCTTTGGTATAAAGCATCACAGATCGGCCGGGTTGATAAACATGCTGGGTATTGAAGTCCTTAAATTTCAAACAATTACCTCTTGCTGTGCAGTGGTTATGTTTTATGAATTATAATGATAATACGCCATCACTGTCTCTTAAAAGAATTACAGCATCCGTTTCAAGCTTACATTTGAGACAATGTGGGGATATACTGTATGTAGAGCATTATTTGTATGTGATGCTTCAAAATCATCATAGTATAGAAATATTGAAATCTGCCAACAGAAAGCAGCTCACAAGGGTTATAAAACTTATAGAGTTGTTCAGATTTAATTTGACTCTAATACCTCTACACATACATACCTCTATACAACTACACAAGTCTTCTCTCTTAAAAACTCACTTATCCTGGCTTGTTTTTTTTGTACTCACCAGGCTTCCTAGTGATTGCATTTTGTGTCAGTCAAACTTTGGGTAATTATGTAACCAAATAGGTTAGTGCAACTGAGAAATGCCTTACTTCCTACAACAACCCAGTCTATCCATAATAGATTTGAACAAAGTGGCATGGGAGACCTTTAGATCATGGAAATTCTGTTCCACGCAGGTTCTGACCAAAATATAGTGTAGAAAACCTCTCACTCTCTCTCTCTCCTCTCTCTCTCTCTCTTTCTCTCTCTCTCTTTCTCTCTCTCTCTCTCTCTCGCTCTCTTTCTCTCTCTCTCTCTCTCTCTCTCACTCTCAATCTCACTCTCTCTCTCTTTTGGGTAAAGCAACAATCCCATTTCAGAGTTAATTCTGTACTTGTGTCCTTTCATCCATAATTAAAATAACAAGCAACTAATTACTTTTGAATAATGCCAAGCCAGTCAGGCGGGTTGCACAATCCCTCTCCATAATTAAAGTGCACCCAAGAGTTTTGGCAGACATTCCCCTCATAGCCACGTCACTTTGCATTGTTTTCAGTGAACCCTAGCACAAGCTAACCCCTCCAAAAAACTCAGAGATACACCAGGGTTTGAATGTCAGCTAGCTTTCAGATGCTTGGGGCTTGAGTTAGTTAACTAAAGGTTTGAAAATGCAACGCAGCACCTTCTGAAGCGTCCTGAGGGCAAAGAACAGTGTAGCATGAATCTTGGGATGAAACAATCAGGGCATTCTCTTTCTCTGTACGCCAGAGCAAGAAACTGAGCAACAGTGCGCATGAATAAGTAATGATAGACTGATTGATGGTGATAAATCTGCATTATTTACCGTGAGCCGTGACACTGCAGATGTTTACAAAAATACGCCAAACCACATTGTTTTGAAGGAATGCCATCTGGGTGGCCACACAAAATGGTGTCTTGGACGAAACACCAGAGAAGGTCTCGGGAGATTTAGACTTTTTCTTTATTTCTATCTAGGAAAACAGAATTTCTATCTAGGTTTTACGCAACACCTCCACTCCTCCCCTCACTCCTCCTTCCTCCTCTCCCTGTCTAACACTGGAGCATGGAAATCACTTTTGCTGAGTATTCTACACCATGCCTAAGAAAGGGGTGAGAACCCTCTAGGGTTTTAAGCAGTCTCCATATCAAAAAGGCAAAAATATATACCAGCAGCTCATTGGATATAGGCATATCATGTTCGCATAATACACTGTAGATGCTGTGATATTTGATTTTAATGCCTAAATTTGATTTAATGCCCATACACCACAAGGTTTAAGCCTATCATTGCTTGTCCATTCTTATAACAAATTGCCCCACTTTTAGTACCTTTCCACAATGCTGAGGCTCTAAAACACTGCTCCCAATGACCGTGGGGAACGCCCCGGTGTAAAACCGTGCCAGGAAAGGCAATTTATCAGATGATATTGCCTCTGTGTAGAGTGGGGGTCCCAGGGCTCCTGAGCTCCTCCCTAGCACGGACTATTGGGTTTGGACCAGCGGCAGAAAGTGGGGGAGGTCTCCTAACTGACCTGTGGTCTGCCACTATCAATCTTAGAGAGATCCCAGTGCTTCAATGGACACGGATACACAGAGCCTAATGAAGGCCTCACGCTGCGCGCTGTCTGCTGCAGCACAACATGTTTATCTCTGTCAGTGTCTGCTGTGGTGAAGATTAGACAGAGGATAGATACTCGGCTCATGGCGGGAACGTCTTTATCTGCTGGTTTTCTTGTTTTGTTTACAATTTACCAGATTATCTATTTTCTTCTCATTGTATTAATAATGCAAAGGCATTGTGGAAGATATTGCTGAAACAACAGTCCATGTATATCTGTTTTTTGAGTGCAGAGTATTTTAAAATAGGTCAATGAATCTGTGCCTTTCTGTGCACAGAACACCGTGATGTGTTGCTGCCTGTGACTGTGAACTTCTGACACACCCATTAATGACTAATTGCTTTCCACCCAGCATCTTGTTGTCGTTCAAAACAGGTTTTACATAATTGATACCGCATCTGCCCAGGATGTTGTCTTCCACCATGGCCTTCTCTCTCTTCATTATGGGCTGTATTGGGAGGGAGATTTTATATGAACATTGCTGCTGACAGCAGTACATTGCTGTACATTCTGAGAGTAGCATATCTGTATTTTCATTATGTCTTTCTTTAGTTGCTGTTGATATTTCATATCCAAGGACCAGTTTCATCTGAACTAATTTTAATTTCCAGTGAAAACAATACTTTGACTCTCTGACTTGACTTATTACATGTTTGCAGTCATTAAGGTTAGGTGTGTGTATTCAAGTTATTTAACTTTTACCCTATTAGGTATAATGATGCATCTATATTTACTGTTCTTCCATACATAAGTGACACTGAGGTACACACCGAGAAAACTGGTGAAATGGGTATTTATCTTGCTCGGTGTTAGACAGGCTTGCTTCCTCATTCTGCACCGTGGCTCCACATAAATGACATGATAATGACATTTCAACAAACTGTGACAGGCTGAGGAAGTGTTAGAATAGACACGGTCATGTTGAATGTTGGTCCTCCCTGCCTGCTTGTCTTGAATGACAGCTGTTGCAGTATATTGTTCTCATTAGTATTTCAGCTTGCACAGCAAAGACAGACAGCAAAGTGGGGAGGGATTGAAGAGACTGACACCATTGCATTAGTGGTGATTATGTAGCATGATGATAACACCCCAGCTGTTGGGGTTGATTTATGCTAAGTCACTGGTTCTCAAAGTGGCGTCCCGGGACCTTGAGTGTCCATAAGGGGGTTCCAGGGGCTTCCCCAGCAAAATTAATATTTTCAATGAGCATTTCTGAATGTTTCATTTCTTAGGGGTTCATTCTCTACAGTTTAGCACAATGAGATAATGCATATGAATGGCTATTCTGTTAATTTCACTTGTCGCACTGTTATCTCCCCACTTAAAGAACAGACAGACATGAAATTCTCCATTAAAACATATCAAACAACAAAAAGCTTCTCAGTTGGGGGCTTCCTGGGACAAAATCGTATCAAACGGCAGGTGATCCAGATCTATTTGTGGATCCTTGATATGAAAAAAGTTTGGGAAGTCTGCGCTAGTTGACACTGTGTCCGTTTCGAAAATCCTGTGGGATTGGTGCAAGCTGAAAAGTTTCAACGGATGACATCCCCTCTGTGTGAGTATGAACAGCTGTGGGAGAGGTTTCTAAGTGGTTTGGTGTAAGATGTCAGCTTTGTTCAAGGAAAGTGGGTTGACTTGTAAATGGTGATGGCATTGTGATGGGCAGACAGCTGCAGAGCTTCAGGAACAGGATTAACAAAAGCATGTGCATTGTAATGCCAGCTCCTATTAATAAAAAAAAAAAACTAAAAAAAAGAAAAAGTCAACATTGACAGATGATGACAGAAATCAATCTCAACAGTTTTCAAGTCATTGCTTAACTGTAGAAGGGACTTCTACACACATATGGAAGCACTCAAGTTAGCCAAGTATAATGAAATAAAGAGGATTTTGTTGACATATTGACAGTTTAGTTTCACAATACATACTGACATACGGACAACAGGTATTTTCACCTGCAGCACATTGGTCAAGTGTACCATCAACATGTTAGGCAAGTGAGATTTACAAGCTAATGTGAACTGATGCCTTATTTTATAGTATTTTATTTTAATAAAAGCATGACTTTCCTTAGTCAAGGACAGTAGAAATAGTAGTAATAAAAAAAAGAAAGAAAAGAAATGACTCCCTTTGTGGGCTTGTGAAAGCTGTGGAAGAGATTGCTAAATAGCTTTGTGTTAATGTCTGCTTGGTTCCTGTCACCGGCTAATTGGTTTATAGTGCTGATGGTTGCTAGTTACATACCTCACTAATGTTCTTCTGTCAGTGGTTATTGGACAGGCTCTTTAGGCAGGTCCCACTGCTGCGACGTCAGGTTTTATTTTCTCTAACTTATTTCCTGGGAGCTCTCTGTGGTATTATTCTTTTTTTTTCTTTCTTTTTTGTCAAATTTGTTAAATTATTTACAGCTATTAGGCATAATGAAATGCTATTTTTCTCTCTTAGAATGAACTCTCATTACTCCAAACCAACAAGTAAATATCACTTAGTGTTTTCCAATAGGAATGTGTTTACACAAGACCAGATACGTAGGATACTATATGTAAAAGATCAGATACAACTGCCATGTTTCAATGTATCAAGTCTCTCGGCTAAACTCTGTGACATGCTCTGACCTCTTTGGTCCTACAGTAAAGCTAACATCGGCTCAGCGTCCTTGGAGAGGTTACTTTAAAGTGCTCCTACCCTTTCTGCAGCCGGGGCCTCATTATCCCCACCCCTAACGGACAGAGGAGCAGAATGAGAACATTTTTAAACCCCTTGGATCGCACGCTCTCCTCGCTGTAGTGTCCAAGCCTATTAGACCAGTGTGACACATGGAAATGAGGTCATGTATTCTCTGTGGGGCGATCCATATCCTATATTTCTGGGATTTCTCCTTAGAGGGAGTGAGAGACAGAGAGAGAGAGGGAGAGAGGGAGAGAAAGAGGGAGTTAGTCCCAGAGAGGATCATTAAAATGTGTAAAAACCCTGACCAACTGGGCCTTTCAGCCCTTTGCGTCATGACAAATGTTCTGAATATATAGATCTGAGAGAAACCCGTTGTTCCTTTCAAAAAGATGATAAATCTAAAACTTTGTTCCCTCGCTCAGTACTTCATTGTGCTTCAAAAAGCCTTTGAATGTAATTTATTACACTGTAATTTGTATGAATAAAACAATAATTATCTTAAGCAAGGCCATGAAGCAGTGGTTAAACTGCTGCCACCTTTGACTTTGATGCCTTAGGGTATTTTTTTTTCACACTACTGCTACTTCTACTGGCTGAACAAAGATAGACCTCTGTGCCTTGAGCTTGGTTGTACTGGCGCTGACCATATGATTTCTATGTGATGAAGACAGTAGACATATTGTGCCATCAGACTCTTTATTCTTAAATGTCTACTGTGGTAGACAACAAAGGCTGTGACTTTGCAGTTGCATATTAATTTTGATAGGTTCAGTAATAATTACAGCTCAAATGCTGGGTTGGTGCTTTCCTGGAGCATGTACTTAGTGATCATCGTCTTTAAGGAGTGCCAACAACATGACTGCATCTCTCTCAACCCACTCGTCATACAAATAACTCCGGGGCTTTCAATAAAATCAAACCAGATTTCCTTTTTCAGAACAAAATCTACTTTCTGTTGAGATGGCATGAAGACATGCTGAGAAAAATGGAAGAATTGGAGATTCTCAGATTGTTTTCCTGAAAGTTGGAGCATGCCAGCCATTTTGTGTGAAGAGACAGTTAGGGAGAAGGAGCCTATGGTTCTGGTAACCTCATTCAGTCAACCAAAAGAAGCAACAGATTTGAAATGTAAAAAAAAAATAGATGTCACATAAAAGGTCAATCAATCTTACCACTATATCTTGATCAGAGGGCATGCAGCTGAAAAAAAAAAAGTTTTGAAAATATACATTTTCAAAAAGTTCTATTCTTTTTGGGAAGATATAGTGGCGCATGATAGATACACAGTCTAGTTGATGTTATTGACAAGGGTATTCACACATACTGGCTTTAAACAATGAAGTCACTCAGGTGTAAAGAGAAGCACAAAAGACCAAGGTCTGATACCAATGCAATCTACCAGTGCCATCTAAAGAGCAGTGTTTTGTCAAGATTACTGAATTAATGGTGATGCAAAGGATCACCTCACCTCTTTTAAGAATCTAAAATGAAAAGTGAGTTAGCATATTATGACATCAAGGCTTGTCCCAGCCGATATCTGCGGAGTGATGTGTCACTCTATTGTGGATACGTGGCATGCTTGATCATGAAATGCATTCATAATAGATCTGTAGCCATGTCTCCCCCTCTATAACACACTTGGGAGTTATGCTATATGCCTTTTGCTTCTTGACATCTATATGATCACTTATTCATCACATGAAAGCAGAAATGGTATGAAATTATGTCAAAGATGAGTCTTAACTTTCAAAACATGATTCCATACATACACAGGGAGTTAAAAGTATCAGATTAAATGCTTGTTTTTTTGCCTCGTAATTGTAGTGGAGCTACTTAGAATACTCACACGGTATTGCGCAACACCATTTTAGAATCAAATGGCTCATTATGCAATGTAGTGAAGCAAGAGGGATGCTAGGGTTCAAGTGGAGTTTGAACCTGTCCTCTGTGACTTAGTTTGACATGTAGATGCACTTTAGGGCATCGATTCTGTATTTCAGGTCATTAAGAATGATTATGGATGGCGAAGGTAATCCAGATATTATAGATCAACACCTTTACTTGACAAGCACTAACACAAGACTTCGCCTGTAGAAGGGTCATTATAGTTTACAGCTATTGCATTTTACTACTCCCTAAGTCTGCCATTAGGTTTTCTCTATGTAATTGAATAGGGATAGTTTGTATAGAACACTAACACCATCTCTCTGCATGGAATATCTGCAGGAAAAAAACAAAAACAAACCTGAAGATGCCCCTGCATTTAATGCTCTACAATAACTTTTTATTGCTCCCTAATGCCTCTATGAACTAGTGGACTTGCCTCACAAGTAAATAAAATGGCTATAAATAAGTGAGGGCAGTGAAAGTGGAGAGGTCACCTTTCAAAGAGGCCCGCAGACTGTGCCTGTACTATGTAAATCAAATCCGTCCCTTGTTAAATTCGCCAAAATCTGTGGCCATTTATTCTTTAATTAAAAGGCGAACTCAAGGAGGCATGCCCTTCTAGTTGCATTAAAGGCTTTTGATTATGCAGTCAGTCATGTTTAATTCACAACATATTTCAGTGTCAAAAGATACATTGCACAGTCATGAAATATTAAGGGGACCCCTAGAGGCAAAGATCGCAAGCTTGCTCTCTCAAAAAGATCAAAAATGAGATAACACACCAGCGCACATCCAGGGCAGCGGTGTAGCCTCTTGATCCTCTTATCTCATGCTGCAACGGAATGGCGTATTCCATCGACAGAGCATGACCGGCTCGGAAGCGAAAAGGGGTAATGCTCACAACATCACGGTCATATAGGCACATGCACTCACAAACACACACACACACACACACACACACACACACA
Source organism: Centroberyx affinis (assembly GCF_046629955.1). Taxonomy (NCBI): domain Eukaryota; kingdom Metazoa; phylum Chordata; class Actinopteri; order Beryciformes; family Berycidae; genus Centroberyx; species Centroberyx affinis. The sequence continues at coordinate 139,179 of NW_027279412.1, read as the reverse complement.
CAGACACAGACAGACAGACAAACGTGCAAACACTCACACTTATGTCGCTGTTGTCACTGGCATTGTTGGATTACTGGCAGTTCTGGTTCTGATAAAACTACCTCACACATACAGACAGATGTAGCCTCCGCCTCCTGTACTACAGCTGCACTTTTGCTTCACCAAAAGAAGAATAGTTTGCAGAAACACCTAATGTTAATGTGGGATAGATGCAAGGTGGATGGATTTCTACGACTGACAAATCCTGCCCCACAAATAGATCCTGAATTTCTCTCAGCTGATAAATGTGATGAATTTGCTTACTTTTTAAAAAAATAAAATTGATAGTATCAGACTTGAGATTAGCTCAAGCCTGACCCAAACTCTCAATTTACCTACTACAACTACAAGTAAACCAGTCCTGATGTCAGAGTTCAGCCCCATCAACAGAGATACCTTATTAGAAATAGTGCACCACCTTAATTCTTCCACTTGTTGTCACGACAGTTTGCCCACTAACTTTTAAAAAAATGTTTTTAACTCCATAGAAACCGATGTTCTTAACATAGTGAATGTATCACTTCTCTCTGGCACCTTTCCTTCATCCTTGAAAACTGCAGTTGTTAAGCCCTTATTACAAAAAGGCAACCTAGATACCTCTACCCTCAGCAACTTCCGACCCATCTCAAACTTACCCTTTTTAGGCAAAATTATAGAGAAGGCAGTTTTTAATCAGCTAACACACTTCTTAATTTTAAATGACTATTTTGATAAATATCAGTCAGGCTTTCCTGCCAATCACAGCACAGAGATGGCTCTTTTAAAGGTTTTAAATGATATTCGTTAATAGTGACTCAGGCAAGATATTAATTTTAGTGCTTTTAGATCTTAGTGCAGCATTTGATACCGTCGATCACAGTATATTTTTACATAGACTGGAAAACTGGGTTGGTTTTTCTGGAACAATTTTAAAATAACTGAAATCATACTTGGAGGGCAGGGATTATTTTGTCGCTATTGGGAACCATAACTCAAAACGCATGCCCTTGACCTGTGGTGTCCCTCAAGGGTCAATTCTCGACCCACTTCTGTTTAACCTGTACATGCTCCCACTGGGCCACATCCTTCAGAGCAACAACCTTGCTTATCATACTTATGCTGATGATACACAAATTTACTTAGCTCTCTCATCAAATGACTACGGTGCTATAGAGTCATTATACAAATGCATTCTGCAAATTAATAACTGGATGTCTCAATTTTTTTTGCAATTAAAGACAAAACAGAGGTAATTTTATTTGGCAGCAAAGATGAGAGGCTCGGGGTTGCTGCTCACCTAAACGATAAGGCACTAAAAAACAAAAGAGCAGGTTAAGAACCTTGGTGTTCTAATAGACTCCGACCTAAGTTTTAACAGTCATGTAAAAGCAATAACAAAATCAGCATTTTATCACCTTAAAAACATTCCAAATTCAGGGACGCTATAACAAAACAAGATTTGGAAAAACTGATTCATGCTTTTATCTCCAGCAAAATTGATTACTGCAATGGACTTCTGACAGGACTTCCTAAAAAGATCATCAGGCACCTGCAACTTATTCAAAATTCAGCCGCAAGAGTTCTGACCAAAACCAAAAGGACAGCCCACATCACCCCAGTCCTTAAATCTCTACACTGGTTGCCAGTAAGCCTCAGAATTGATTTTAAAGTTTTATTACTTACTTATAAACCTCTACATGGAGTTAGCCCTAAATATTTGACTGATATGCTTGAACAATATAACCCCACGAGACCTCTTAGATCACTGGGGAGTGGACTGCTAGTGGTGCCCAGAGCAAAATCTAAACAAGGAGAAGCGGCTTTTAGTCATTATGCAGCACAGCACTGGAACCAACTGCCTGATGGCCTTAGGAATGCCCCAACCATTGCAGTCTTTAAATCCAGACTGAAAACCTTACTGTTCTCAAGTGCTTTCAACTAAATGTTTTTAAAACCTAAGACCTTATTATCATGTTATTATTATTATTATTTTAAATCCTTTTTATTTTTTTATTTTTTTTGTTTTATTAAATTGTGTTATTTTAGCTTTGTATTGTGTTGTTTTAACTTCTCTGTAAAGCACCTTGAATCTACCCCAGTGTATGAAACGTGCTCTATAAATAAAAATGCCTTGCCTTGCCTTGCCTTGCTACCACTCTATTGTTATGATGGTGGTACAAGATTTGCCTGTATCCGAAAGAAATGACATGAATCATATCACACACAAAAAAATCTAAGCCTTGACTCTGCAGTACAAGTTGTGGTACTTTCAATTGATGGAGGCAAATGCAAGCTTTTTGGACTACAAAGCATTCCAACACATTTTCAAAATACTTGCTAAGCTCAAATAAAACTCAGGTCACATTTTCATCTTTACAAGCTTAACCCAGCTTAATCCCCTGATTTGACTCACCCTTACCTCTGCTCTTCAAGAAACCATCGCACAATGAAATGTCTGATGTTTTGGTTGACTGTGTGTGCAGTATGATTTAAAGTGGCTGCGCTGTGTCGTACAAGGGAATCACATTCTGCTAAGGTTAAACCCTTTGAATTCATGAGGTGGTAAAAGAAATTACTTTCTTGCCATAGCTAAGTAATTTCTCAGTCTCTGCTTCATCCATTGTACCTCCTGTAATCTCCAGGTTTGATTAATTCAAAAGATGGATCTCTGGCAAGAGCCAATCTCGACATGTTCTGCTCTTTTCATAGAAACAAACTGTAAAAGCTTGCTTCCCAGAAACCTCCTCTGAAATCCTGGGTGAAATTGTTTTCAGTCTAGACTGTGAAAATTGACAGCTAGATGATTGTTGGAGGGTTTAAAGTACAGATTACACCTGTCACTGTCTTTAACACAATGATTGAGATGTTCATGGAAGACTAGATGGGAAACTTCAACTTTGGCCAGACAGTATAGTAAAATGATAAGACAGTTTTGTGTGATAAGACAGTAAGGTATTTGTCTCAATAGAAAATCTATTTGATTATATCTATACCCGTTAAGTCTGAGCCTTTGATTGCAGATTTTGGAAAAGGGCATGAGTTCATTGTAGTGGAAACTAGGGTTTTGAAAGGTTGCTGTGAAGGTCAGAAAAGCTTTTCATAAAACCGTTGTTTTTCAGTCTTTCCCTCTGAGCTGAACGCTGAGGGAATATTTATCCTCTAAGCTCACCTAAACATAATAGAATATTTATGAAAGCCATTTCCACCAGCTTGAATAGAAATGATATTGACCTCACCATAATCTATCTATAGGGGTAGCAAAGACTTTGGTGGAAGTGACGGGGGGTGTGTGTGTGTGTGTGTGTGCATGTGTGTGTGTGTGTGTGTGTGTGGGGGGGGGGGGGGGTGGCTCAGGCACATCTTTAGGTGTGCCTGTTGATGTGTTTGCACCAGAGGGCAGCCAGATAAAGGACGCTGAGGACTACTAAGTTAATGAAGTATACCAGCAGTGCTCAGTCATGATTACAGGCTTGGCTCAAATTCGTGTGGAGGGGAGATTTTCTGCTTCAGAACCACTTAGATCCCTACAGAAAATCAGCAAGAGAGGGTATTCATCAACACTGGAGACTTGGCTGGCATAAATAACAAATGCACAATGGATGAAGATTGATTTTTCTTATGTTTACATAAGCAGACATCTGACTAAAAACACATAACCAGAGGCACTTGAGCTGCCTAATGTCCTGCCATAATCACCATGATATATTAAACATAACCAGTTGTGCTAATTCGGTCATTAATTAAGATAATTAATGCATTTCCACATATTTCTATGTAAACTTACTTGTCTTGACATAACACATGGGTGGTACTAATATCTTAAATCTATCTTAAAGCATTAAGGAGTTATAGAAGTTTCAAGAAATTCTGTTTTTAACATGCAAATGTATACAGCAAGCTCCCCTAAAAATACTCTATAGGGGGAACCTGTGGTGTAAGTATGAAGTGTAAGTATGATTTGAAAAAAAAAAAATATATATATATATATATATTGGAATCTACAAGAAGGGGATGAATACGTTCCCCACGGGTGTTTTTCCCACATTAAGCCCGGCCTCTCTGCGTGTATCTATACTGTGAAATCACCTGGGATAGAAATTTTACCAGCCCAGTAGCATTTGGATGAAAATGTTCTGAATGGGAACCGGTGGAGATAGTATGGAAATGGAAGTCAAATAGTCTCACCGGGCCATTGCTCCCTAATCCTTAAATTCCATCACTGAACACCCTTCAAACATTTTACATAAGCAATGTCCAAGACTTGGACTAAGCCCTCTTGGCTCATGCACTGCACTTATCCTCTAAAGTCATCCACTTTGGGCTAAAGTCATCCGGTGTATATAGAGAGACAAAACAGCTCCTGATCCCGGACTCAGAGGAGTTGAGGCTATTCTATCTGACCCGGCCTTGTAGAGTCTGCTGATTGTTCCAGCAGCTTTAAGTCAGCATGGCATTGCCCCCTGGGAGGTGACACATACAGTCTTTCTCAAAGGCCACAAACAGGTGAGGAGACTTTATTTGGCTCTGGCCAGAGGGTGTCTGTGTGCTGACACGTAAGCAGGCACGTAAGCGAATATAGACTCTCACGCACATACAAACACTCCCCGACTCTTTGCATGTGCACGTACATATACACTCTATTTCACTCTCACATACACACACACGCACGCACGCACACACACACATACACCTGGAATGAGTCAGGGCCGAAGAGGAGCAGGAGGTAGCGGGGAAGGACAAAACTTCCCTCAGGTGTCTGACTGTCATGGCAGCAAATGGGCAGCTCATAACAATAGACCTGCAACACTCACATTGAATTTCATCAGGACTTTCATCCTCAAACCATAAGACTTTGTTGTTTTGTTGTTTTGAACAGTGGTATGACAAAAGGGGTGACCTTAAAAAACAAAATCCTGTAAATGAATTTTGCCCAAGAAAAATGCATTTCAAGTCAGGTAGAAGGACTGGAGCAACAATGTCTAGGTTAGAGAAGTGAACTTGTGACCGGAAAGTCACTGTTTTAAATTTGCAAACTGGCTGTGAAAATCTGGTAAATGAGCAATGCCATCCCCTCCATTAACAGCTACTGTTGAGGTTTCCTTGAGCAAGGCATTTAAGCTCTAACAGAGAACAGAGATGCTCAGTGGCCAGACAGCTGCTGTTATACTGAGCAGCTCCCAGCTGTGAATGAATGTACTGTATGTATTTAAAGCAGGTAGGGATAGGACAATATAGTGTGACTGTGCAGAATTATGTATGTGTGCAGAATCTTTCTTGCAATGGCATTGGCTTGCTAGAATGTAAACAACAATTTAAAAATGTCAATACAAAGTGCATAATATAATTTTGATGAAGAGTTTGTGAAATTGTGATGGACAAACCATCTCATTTGTGATTACTACAGCAGAATAAAACATAGCTAATATCACAATTAATTTTTTCTCCCCCACAATACGTATTGCCACATTTTTGTATTGCGATATATTGAATTTTCGATATATCGTCCCATCCCTAAAAGCAGGTCAGTGCTGAAAAACAGCATGTATATTCTGAAGACTTTTCCTGGAGGAACAGAGGTTAAGATATTCATAGGAAAACATTTAATCTGCAAATAAAGTTGAAGAAAATACTGCACCAGGAAAAAAAAAAGCACCATGAACAAAAATAACATTAGGCAGCAGCACTCATTTATCAATATTTAAATGCAAACAAAACACAGTTCTGCATTGAGTATGGGTACACGCTCAACATTTCACACCCTGAAATGCAATTTATAGATGTATTCTTTCTATGTCTGGAGGCAAATATTTCAATTAGTAGTGTGACACTCTAATCCCAACCTTAGCTGTGTCCTCTGAATCTTTCTTGCCTCTTGTCATTATTTACAGTGTTAATAAAGCTTTTCTAACGGCCTACTTGACTGCTGCTCCTCAGCTGTGGATAATCCATCAAAGAATGACGGATGGGGGAAACACAAGCGCACACACTCACACACACACACACACACACAAATACGCAAAAAGCACAGCTGGTATTGCGCGAACTGTAAGAGGCAATGCTGAGATTAATGATGCAGTCTTTGAGTAACAGTGGTGAAGACTGTTTTACATGATGAATGCTTTTTACTGTGATAATGTATTCACACACCAACTAATACAGACACACACACACACGTGCACATACACTACATGCGATGATTCGCAGCATAATCTTATACTTAAATTGGCTGTCAACTTCAATATCCGCTGTGGGAGGGGCTCTTTTCCAAACTGTCATCATTGTCAGAGCAAAGCATGCTGTATGGATTGTCAGACATTTATACATTTCTATATGAAATATGATCAGTCAGCAGGGATTTTACCCACCTGAATATTCTTGGTGGCAGGTGTGTATTAATCTTGTTAACCAGACGCACAGCTTCGTATATCACAATATTATTACATTCGTCACAGATATAAGAGTTTTGAGAAGCAAACAAGCTGGAGTTTAAATAACATCATACATTTTGACATCAGCTCCATGATAGAAAGCATTTCCCTTATCTCAGTTTTCCCTTTTTTTGCCGCTAACTTGGATAATTTGGAAATTACTGCTAATTAAATATACAGTAAAAGGACTGAAAAGAAAAGAAAGTGGAATGCAAATCTGCTACCTATCTTATACTGATAAACATATTGATAATCAAATATAGCATACAGGTGCATATGCAAAAAAAATCATTATCTGAAGATCATAATTGAATCTCTCTCTTAATATCCAGTCTGTAAAAGCATTATCATTTTGTCAAAGTAGACACCCGTCTTTTTTCAAATGGTGGATATCTGATTTTGAAAGAAAAGATGCAAAATGTAATGAAACAGCTTATACCATGAGAGTAAGTGCACATGCAAAAAAATAAATATGCCAAATTAATGTCTTTTTTATCAATAAGATGTTAGTAAGATGACAGCTGAAGGCAGCATGCAGGTGGTTACCCCATCACTGGGGTAAATGAGTTGTTACCCCATAGTTACCCCACACTCTGGCATTGTTTACCAGCTCCTATAGTACTCCAGCCTGAGTTCTAAAGAGCCTGAATAACTCTCTCAGGGTGATACTCAACTTGATTAGTTTTGTAGAGTTTGGGTAACTCTTCAGATTAGTTTCTGGGGAGTCTGAAACTTGGCTGGAGTCCAACTGTCCAAACTCCACTAAACGGTTTTAAAATACGACAAAGCAAGATAGGATAGATAGAATTATCCTCTTTTTTCTAATATGAAGCAAAAATTAACTGCTGTTGTCTTCAGCTCTGATTAACATTTCCAGTGAAAGATACAAGTTGCTGAGGTGGGGAGCTATATTATCCAGGAGGAAGAAGAAATGCAACAGCATTTGATTAAAAAAGCTGTGATCAGTGGCAATGAATTAATCAATAGTGTTTATTTAAGCTGCAATGACCCGACAGAAGTCACGCAGCCATACACACCCACAAGTACACACATGCATACACACAGACACACACACACACACACACACACAAATCCTTGCTAACTCAGTGGAAATGCTGACCAGACACGCTTCCCAGAATCTGATCAATGCACTGTAGAACTAATGGAAATAGGCTCTTGATAGGAATCTAATGGAGGTTCACTTAAACAATTAACACTTAAACATGCTATTACATGCTGTTCCTGTAAAACCGGCACTTTACTAGGAGACAACACTTATTATGGATTCATACTGTACAGATTGGCCCACAGCTGAACAGATCTCTCCTTCACTAAAGGAGAGCTGAATGTAGTGGAATAACATTTCCATAGACACAACAGTCTAAATATCTACAGCAAGTAGTCTATTGCAATTGTAATTGAATTTGAAATGTATACTTCCATGATCAGTGTTTGAGCTGACAGGGTCTGTTGAATTCGAATTACAACAAACAAATATCTCATTTTAGTTTAACATTAGTGTGAGCCACATGCCTTTCCTGCTTGGAACAGCTACCCAGGCTTGGATATCCATTGCATGCAGAATATCCATCTAAATTTGCACAGAATTAAGTCTCTTTTTGTCACTCAGGGGATGTCTGACTTTTAAAAGAAGCAGAGGCAAAGCAAATTTTGAATACTGACAAAGTTGAGATGTTCACAAAGGAAATACACAACAAATGAATGCACATTTCTCATGTGTAATGTTCAGGCCCAAGTTAGCCTAAATTTATGGAGAATATAATGCAACAGCAACCATCCTGCACATCTAACAAATATATAACTTGACCTAAAAGAGCACAGAATGCATTCCTCTTGGCTATGTATCTTTAAATTTAACAACTTGTGTCCCTGCATCACCCATTCCAAGCATATACATTTTAATGTGGACTGTCAGTATACAGCATGTATTGCAATATGCCATTTTCATTGTAATATCCTATACTAAATAAAAATCCATGGGAAAGCCCACTGAAATCAAAAGAACATCAGATTTGTCATCAGATGAAGACTTGATGCACTTCATAAAAAAATAACGTGGTTTATCATATTGAGCTAATGCAATTCTGCTGAGCTAGGAATAATCCATACGCCTAAAAAATTGAGGAGTGCTCCATTTCCTGAAACTTTTGCAGCTAAGAGTGTCATAATATAGATGTGAGCTGATTGAAATATGCATACGCCACAGTGAAACTGTATGATCTGTAAAATCAATACTGTACACCAGCATATATATACATCTTATCTCCTCTCTTCGCAAACTCTGAGATGTGTCTTGTTATCCAGAAAGTCTTTGGGAGGATGAAACCTCATTAAAGGGACAAGAGTTGCATGAGACAGCACAGAGGAGCTTTGTAAAAGCCTGCCTTTGAAGTTCAAGTTGAAGTGCAGAGTAACACATACACACATATCGCCTGCACAAACGTATGCATATGGGCATGTGCACACACTCACACGCAAACACAAACATACACAGTACAAGCAGCAAACACACACACACGGCAGAGCAGATTGCAACACAACAGAGCTAAAAAAAAATGCTGCTGCCCGTGTGTCTTGGGAGCACAGAGACGGGCTGAGCTCCTAAGACAAAAGTGGACTGGGAGAGAAAAGGGAGGGAAGCAGAGAGATAGAGAGGGAGGCAAAGGAGGCTGACAGCCCAGAATAAATGACTTGACTTCAAAACAACTCACATCTTCCACATCCCTGCAGACTCTTCACCAACCACCCACCCACCCAACCAACCAAACAACCAACCAATGGAACAAAAGCATTGTGCTTCTCGGAGAGGCTGTTCATTAACTGCTTGAATGTGTGTTTGTGGCACCCTCCACTTCAAAGCCTCATCTGATTCCTCCCACCATCACTGAGAGAGAAAATAAGCCTTTGTCAAAGGAGAAGGACAGCCAAGCATCATCCCCAAGTTAGGTTTTTGAGTAACAAGCAAACTGGCCTTGCAAAACCCGAAAACCCAGACAGACTTTATAATGAAGTGCTGAGTTGAGAAAGCTTGCTGAATATTCTATCAGTGAAAACTACCAGGCCTCTTATCTATTGTATCTAATAGATGATGCAGAAACGGCAGCAATCAAATGAGCGTTACAGAAGCAAAGAAAGACTTCACAAGAGTGAGAAGTGAAATAACACGTTTTGGAGTAAATAAATGCTAAGGGAGTAAAAGATAACTAAGGCACTCTCACACTCTTGTCTTAGTCCTTCTGAATCAGATCAAGATCACTAGATCAAAGAAAAGGAAGAGGAAAGTAAAGGCTCGTCGGTGTGATAAAAAAACAGATAGATAGATAGATAGATAGATAGATCGATAGATATATAGATAGATAGATAGAAAATCAGGACCACACTTAATCAGGACCATACTTCCCACGTCTATCCATCTTGACTTCCAGGATGTCTTGTCTGACATTGAGAGGATAAACATCACCCCCTGCTGGTGAATGTGCAGGCCAGGTGTTGAGGGAGCGATTACAGTCCGTTTGAGACAGCTTGCAACACCAGGTGGCAAAACAAATAGTGATGCCGTGCAGCACTGAAATGGCCAGTCACACTTGAAGAGAATGACAACTTCATTTGTCATCTGGAGAGAAAGAGTAACGACCGTCTCTCTCCTCACCTTTCATTCTGTCTTCATTAGCCTGAGGTGACCCGCACGTAAAGGAAAAAAAAAAAAAAAAAAAAACCTTTGTTGCAAAAGTAATGCAACAAGTAAATGTGATGGACTTTATTGTGTAGGCCAAGCAACAGCTGACTGAGGCAGCTTACTCCTATGTGCAGTGAATAAAGCCTCACAAAACCCTGCAAGGAACAACTCCTGTGTTTTTCTGCACTCTTTCTCTGTCTTCACTGTTGCTTGAAGAGAAGATAGTGAGCAGGGGGTTTGGTGGTTGTTCTTTGCAAGGTTATTTCAATGTGGATAATGTGCATAATTACACAGTTTAAGCTAAATGATACACATTCACAAAGATATACATGAACAACTCGGTGTTGTCATGCAATAAGGGTTTTGCTGGTGCGTGTAGATTTTTAGTTAAGATTAAGCCCTGTGTGTTTTAAATAAATGCTGAATGAAGATCAATTTCACAGAGGAGGAGATAGGCCGATCCAAACCAGTGGGTATAGTGCATAGCGGTCACCTAAGCAGGGGCGTGTCTGACTGGCCACCCCAGGTGCCACCCCCAAATCCTTAGTTATGATTGGCTGATGGGCATGTTAGAGGTGGGACCATCAAGCCAGTGCATTGTTTTTTGTTTTTTTGTTGTTGTTTTTTGTTGTTGTTGTTCAAAACTATGCTCCTGTGTTCCAAGAAACATGCCTTCAAGCAACGGAAAGCAAAGAGAAAACCGGGATCTTTTAATGTAACCAAAAAAAAGTCTGTCTGACCAAACTGAATGGCAAACATGAATGCAGCACCTGGAGATAAAAACCAAGAGGTAATGTTAGTAGCCTACATTTTTTATATGCATACAGTAGTGATGCTTGGAAACATTATGGATAATTCTGGTTATTTTCAATCTGGGTCTTGTGTTCAAAATTTCATCACTTAATTCAGTGATTCTCAACCTTTTTCATATCAAGCACCCCTAATTCAGTCCACACTAGGGCTACGGACCCCCATTTAATTCGATTTGGGATCCAAATCTGAAAATATTTTTAATAATATAATATTTTTATCTTTTATTGAGGAAACATACAAGGCAAAGGGTTTGTGGGAATTTGGGGGATGTAAGGGGTGGTTGAAAATGGATGTGGGGGGTTGTGTTTGTGTGTGTGTGTGTGTGTAGTTGTGTGTGTGTGTGTGTGTGTGTGTGTGTGTGTGTGTGTGTGTGTGTGTGTGTGTGAACATGGGTGTCAATGTGCTCACATTGAAGAATTGCAGGATTTGTTGGAGTCTTAGTTGGAAGTTGACTCCATCTTGTCCTCCTTGTTCTTCTTCTCCTTGCGTTTCGGAGTAAGGGCATCAGCAAGTCTACACATCAAGCTATGCTTCTTCTTCTTCTGCTTCTTCTCCAAAAGCTCATTGATGTCCCTCTCCAGAACAGCAATCTTATCCATCATTAAGCATTTTCTCTTTGCCCACCCTCGGTCTTTCTCCTCCAGGGCCTGCTGGTTGTCGGGCCTGTTCCTGGGCCTTTTCCTAGGCCTGTTCATGGGCCTGTTCCTGGGTCTTTTCCTGGGCCTGTTCATGGACATGGACCTGGGCCTTGACCTGGATCTGTGCCTTTTCCTGGGCCTGGACTGGGGCCCGTTCCTGGGTCTGTTTAAGGGCATAGACCTGGGCCTGGACCTGGATCTGTGCCTTTTCGTGGGCCTGTTCCTGGGCCTGTTTCTGGGCTTGGACCTGTTCCTGTTCTTGGTCCTGAGCCTTTTCCTGGGCCTGTTCATGGGCCTGGACCTGGGCCTGGGCCTGGACCTGGATCTGTGCCTTTTCCTGGGTCTGGACTTGGGCCTGTTCCTGGGCCTTTTCCTGGGCCTGGACCTGGATCTGTGCGTTTTCCTGGGCCTGTTCCTGGGCCTTTTCCTGGGCCTGTTCATGGGCATGGACCTGGGCCTGTTCCTGGGCCTTTTCCTGTGTCTGGACTTGGGCCTGTTCATGGACCTTTTCCTGGGCCTTATCCTGGGCATGGACCTGGGCCTTGACCTGGATCTGGGCCTTTTCCTGGGCATGGATTGGGGCCTGCTCCTGGGCCTTTTCCTGGGCCTGTTTACAGGCATGGACCTGGACCTGGACCTGGATCTGTGCCTTTTTGTGGGCCTGTTCCTGTTCTCGGTCCTGGTCCTTTTCCTGGGCCTGGGCCCGGACCTGGACCTGGACCTGGATCTGTGCCTTTTCCTGGGGCTGCTCCTGGACCTGGACTAGGGCCTGTTCCTGGGCCTATTCATGGGCATGGACCTGGGCCTGAGCCTGTTCGGCTAGGCCCAGGAACATGAACTGGACCCAGTTCTGGGCCTGAGTAGAAGAGTCAAGGTCCAGAATCTTGCTAACATATTCATCTGCCTCCCTCATTACCTGATATTCCTGGCTGGTCCATTTCCTCTGGTTCTGGGTCTGTTCCTGCTTCTCAGCAGAAGAGTCCAGGCCCAGAACCAGCTTGAAATGTTCTTCTGCCTCTATCATGATTAGATGTTCCTGGCTGCTCCATTTTGTCTGGAACTGTTCCTGGGCCTGGACCTGCTCGGCCAGGCCCAGGAACATGAACTGGATCTGTTTCTGGGCAGGAGAGTCCAGGTCCAGAATATTCCTAACATAGTCATCTGCCTCCCTCATCTTCTTACATTCCTTCCTGCCCCATTTCTTCTGGGTCTGGGTCTTTGCTGCTGGACAGAAGAGTCCAGGCCTAGAACCAGCTTGAAATGTTCTTCTGCCTATCAGCAGCAGATGTTCCTCGCTGCTGCAGACTGGGTTCAGGAGCCCAGTCTTTCTCTCCACAGGGAATTCCAGGTAGGCTGTCTGCCCCACTGCGCTGTGGGTGGGGCTTACCTGGAAATCCTCTGGCTCCATGTTCTGTATGTCCTCCATGTACTTGTTCCTCTTGTTTTGTTTTCTCTTGTGAGTTGCTTCCATTGCGCCAAAAAGTGAAATGCCTCTGTGGGCCGCTGCATGCTCTGTATGCTTTGTACCTTGGAGTTGTAACATTGTAACATCACACTGCTTTCACAACCAGCAGGCCCTGGACTGTATGAGGTTGGTGAGATTCCAAGTTCCCCTTGACCGACTGGACTGTCAAAGATGCTGTGTGTTTTAGATTTTAATCAGCTTCAAGATGATGCTTAAAGATGATTTTTGAAAGAAAGTTGAATTTAGAAACAGTGTCAGAATAAACACTGTGCTTGAGCTGTTCACACTCTTCACTTCAGTGTGTGTTTATTATTCTAGACTGTGGCACATCTTGCTGCTGGTCCAGGTTCCCCGAGGCCTGAGGCTATACTCACATTATCAACACCACATCCCAAGAAAATTTTGTTCCAGTGCATTTTTTGCAACTTGGGATAGCTCTGTCACTGAACTGCATCTGATCCCAGCAACCATGAGCAAACCTGAGAACTGCATCTTGACTTGATTTCTTATCAGTACTGATTTGACAGTTTGAAATATTTATTTATTATTATTTATTATTATTCTCAGGCAGACTGCAGGCAAAACTCTCCTGGAAACAAATCACTTAAATTCCAAACTACAATCTCTAGTTAGACTGCTCCATGTAACCTGAGAATTCATAAATAGTTTCAATTAACTGTACAAAAGACTAACAAGTGCTGAGATGGGCATCCATAACACTTCAATCATCTGCATTTATTTAATCATCTACATAGCAACGAACATAAGGGACTTAATAGGCTACATCAGTGATTCTCAGCCTTTTTCATATCAAGGACCCCTAATTTAGTACACATTAGGGCCACGGACTTCCATTTGATTATATTTTTTCTAGCGGATCCAAATCTGAGAATATTTTTTATGTTAGATATGATTTTGTCCAGAATTCCTTGACAATCTGTATTGTAGGCAGAGAGATAACAGTGACTCTATGACCAAAATAGTCATTCTTCTACATTCTCTAATTGTGTTAACTTCTTGTAAATGAAATATTGTTGAAGTTTAACAATTCATCAATTTGCTGAGGACCCTTTGGAACACCCTCATGGACCCCTGGTGGTCCCCCTGGTAATTCACTGGAGAGCTTTCACATCTCCAGATAGCCGGGAACGCTGCGGTCCAATAGGTAGATTACAAACACACAGGGCAAACACAATCTCCAACAGTTGAATCCAAACGGTGATTAAAACATGTCCTTGCAACACCCACAGCAGTGGGACCTGCCTACATCCTTCCTAAAATTTGCCATGCACAGTGCCACCCTGCATTGAGTCTGTGCCCCACCTTGGCCACCCCATCAAAATGGCCTGGACACGCCACTGCACCTAAGAACAGACTGTTTTCGATTAGATCACAGCATCTCTCTGTTTCCAATTGCACTCTGTTCACCATAACGCCGATCATCCAAATGTGATACAAAGCATTTAGAGATTAAGTCTGCTGAGAATTGGTACAACAACCCATATCTGGAGCATAAAACATCATCTCATTTTGTGAATGTCTTTGGATTTGTACTGTATATAGAAATGAGAATCATCCATCTTCATCAAGGCAGTCATTTTCATGCAAAGAGTCAAGCAGAGGAAGAGAATTATACAGTATGTACGCATATCTTGTACACATTGTGTGTGTGTGTGTGTGTGTGTGCGTGCGTGCGTGCGTGTGTGTGTGTACGTGTTTTCAGAGAGGATTTTCTTAGCAATCCTACTATCCACATCTGTCAAGTGTATAAATCTTGTTTAGGTGCCTTACAGTATATTTCCTATATCAATGACAGACAAGCGCTGGCAAAATGGTTTTAGCTAATTGGGTGTTTTGAAAAGATGAAGATGAAAGCAAAGGGATTTTTGATGACATGGGGGATTCACTCAAGAGAGAGCGGGTGTTTATTTGTCTCTAAAATAGAGCCTTAAGCTGGATGCTTGCTGCATAGACAAAATAGATTTTTCTGTCAGGAATCATCCTGTTTCAGATTTGTCCATACTGCTTACCTCCATTAGTGTTTACTTATACAATAAATATGGAAGGGGATTACATATTCCTATGTTTGCAATTCTCAAAGTTCAAAAAGACAGATGGGTCTGAATTGCATGGATCTTTGCCTAGACGGAATAGGAAGCTACTTCACAACTTGAACTAATATGGGAGATAAGATACAGTGAGAAAGACAATGGAAAGAGCAACTGTTATATCTGCTGGCAAAAATAATCTGTTTTTTTGCTAGCAGGATAAGGATTTGGCCTTTCAAACAACGTGAGCCTCATGCTAGTTTGGGACTCAAAGTAAAACTGCAAATACAGTTTATACTTGTCTCTGCGCCTCAGGTCACTGATAAATTTGTTAAGCGCCCCCTCCTTTCTACATACTTATTTTTGTCACACTGGGATGGGAAAAATAAAGAAAGGCCTCCTCCAGGGACACCAGTGCCCCATTCAAATTTCTAAACTCATCTGAAAACAGTCTCTAAAATGATGTCTGATTATCTACATCAGTCGCAGTCACAATCAAAATGAGGTTCAAGTGTAAAGTAGGTCAATCTGGGCAGCAAATGGACATCTGACATTTTTATATTGCAACCATCAGATACCTCTCTGCTTTGTAAATCAATGAATGGCTTTCAAGTCTTGTTTGAAAGTTTACTGGATACTGGAGTGGGGCATTAATTGATTTTTTATTTGATATACAGCCATTTATCTTTCTTACATTACAGTTATATGCAACACAAAGACGTTTAATACAATTTTGTGAAATGAGCATGAAATCTGAAACACAGATTACATGTTGTGGCCACTAATTATGTGAACATTACATAACATTCCTTCACCACAAATTGGATATGTGACAATTGCACAGAGTGGTGACGCCATTTTCACCTGTTCATGACATGATAACGGTAGCTAACAGGTAAGCTTAGGCAGTAAAACACCTTCAGTTAAGGTTAGGGTTAAGGTAAGACACCTTTGCACGTCCATCAATCACCCACTGACGGTCTTGTAGAGAGATTTAACCACACATTGAAGCAGATGTTCTGTAAGCTTACTGATGTGGATGGTAAAAACTGGGACTAGCTCCTACCCTTTGGCCTGTTAATAAATAATAATAATGAATTTTATTTATATAGCACACTTTAAAATACAACAAAATCTCAAGGTGCTTCTCCATTAGGGAAGTGGCCCAACACTCCACTGAGTTTTTCCATTCAAACTCCTTTACGGCCATAGGCTCCTGTGAATACTGGACCTCGCCAAGGAGGCCTGGGAGCAACAGTCATGTCCCTACCATTCTGTCATTGAGCATGGTTAACAGATGCACCACTGAATGGCCCAAATATGTACAATTGTACAGGAATACATGAGGAAGGCCCAGGAAGTGCGAAATGGTGAAGTTGAAGAGATCAAGCCTTAGGCTGCAGCCACACTGATCCGTTGTGTCTGTCCGTCTCCGTTCATTTCAATTAATTTTCAATGAGAGCTGTCCGTTGTCCGGGCAGCGCTGATGACGTATCCGTCTCCGTCAGATTTCCGTCTGTTTTGACGGACAGGAAGTTCAACCCAGTTAAACTTTTTCTGGACGGACGGATTCGTCCCCGCAAATCAGAGGCATTGTTTTAAAAATAGCGTTGACGTTCCAAAACAGCCCAACGGGCAGAAATCTATCCATTAGTATTTCTGTCCGTTTTCTGATGGATAAGTGTGGCCACGGCCTTACTCACACAATTCTTTTACATCAAGAATGGTGTGACCGGCAGTTTACCCTTTCGCTGCCTCTCCCCTCTGTTTAGCAAAATGCTGTGAGCCTTGTTCAGCACAGGTTTTTCCAATTCATTTGAAACGTGTGCACTAAACAAAACGTTCAGCGCAAGATGGGGCTTCCCCTCTGACAGAAACTCAAGGGGTGAACACATCTATTATAGTCCCTTTTTCCATTTTAGTCACACATGAAGTCACACATAAAGGCATTATGCATTCTACACTATGCTTATGATGACATTGCCTGTGGTGGGGTTTGAAGCTATTACCTTCCATTTATGGGACAATCTTTAACCATGAAGCCCCAAAGCCCTGTGGGAAATGCTGGATGCAAAGGTATGATATTGCATATAAGCAGAGATGGGCAGTATTTCTGTTTCTTGTATTTGAAATACATATTTCAATTACTTTTGAGTATTTTGTAATTGGTATTTGACAGGGCTGAAATGTATGAATGAATGTAATTTGCAACAAGATACTTTGGAGTGGAGTAATTTTGTATTTTCAAAATACTCAAAATACTTTCTCCATGATTCATAAAACATAAAACAATTCATGTAAATACAGTACTGTGCAAAAGTCTTAGGCACCCTAGATTTGTTATATACATTTCTTAGAAGTCTTCGATGTTTATTTGTTTTCTGCATTAGTGTGTCAGTAGACTGCTGTTTATTGTAATTTTTTGATATTCAGAAACTTTTCATTTAATTAGGTTTGAAAGCATCTTCGCTTTATGGATTTCTTTGACATATGCCTAAGACTTTTGCACAGTACTGTACATCTTAAAATGAAGAACAATACACTTAGACACACTCGCACACAGTGAGTTTGTAAACCCACACTACTTCACAGTATTTCCGTAATCAAGTTCATCTTCTGTGAAGTCCCCCCTGAGTATTCTCCCTACAGTGTGATTTGTGCGTATCCTTTTTACCCACAGGTTTTATACTGTGCATGTTTGATTGTTAAATAACAAGATTAATTAAAAAATGAAGCAGGCAGTTGGCAAAAAAGCTCTGTTGAAGCATTTTTTTCCAAGTAGGCTATTCAAACACAGCTTCTTGTTATTTCTAGTGATTTCTTAATTTCAAGTCCAAGAAGAAAGGTTGAACAGTAAAGTGAAATCTGTTATGAAATCTGGCATTTTGGGGATATACGGTGTGAAAATGGTGTGAGTGTTCTCGTGTGCACGCGTGGATATGTGTGCAAGTGTGTTTATACCTGGGTAAAATATGTACATACAAAGTACAGGCATATGCATATACAGTAGTATTCTACTTCCTGTTCTTCCTTCCTGTATGGTTCAAACTCTCACCAGAGCCTTGAGTACATTGTAAAAATCTGAATGTTTTGCCATTTTGTACAAATTCTGAATGCCCAATGTTACAAATGTATTTTCCTGTATTTTGAAAATACAAAATACATGTATTTTATCTTGATACATTTTCTGGCTCCAGTATTTTGTATTTTTATTTTGATACATTTATTTGAGGGGTATTTTGTATTTTGTAACAAGATACATTTTGATGTATCTTTGCCCATCTCTGCATATAAGAAGCATGACTCCGGATTTAGTTATTGATGCAGTTTAAAAAAATATTTAAATATTTACATTTAAAGAGATGGTCACTTGAATGAGAAACATACTTTGTGAAAATATCATCTTTCAAGTAGTCAAGAAGTTCACATGCATTCGATTTCCATTCTTCAGTACTTTCACATCTGGATCATGACAGAGAGCTATAGCTTGTGTCTTGATATTGACAAAAAATAAAGCCATTATACAGTAAGGAACACCATTTCCTTTTCCACCCATATGTTTTCCGCCTTTGTGAGAAAGTGGCCGGTCCTTCTGAGAAGTTGCATGGATAAGCTGAGAGGTATCATTTGTCTCAGAAGTTTGATACAAAGAGATTTATCTTCTCAAGGATTTCCTCATCAACTCAGCATAATCCAGCTTGAACCTTTACATGCGTTATGAACTTTATAAGCCTACTGAATGATAAGATGTCAGGTTGCGTTTTGAAGTAAAGACAAAATAAATATAATGCTGTGATATAATGTCTTCTAATGGTTCAGCACATTATTTAATAAATCAAGTAGAATGGTGTTGACAATCTTTACACTTCAAAGTATTTTCTTTAGGGACAAACAAATAGATGGCTAGAATAAGAAAATTGAAGCAGCACTGACCACTGGTATTCAAATGAGGGAATATCTAAAAAAAAAAAAACAGGGCTAAAGAACACAGGGAAACATTTTCACATTGCTTTAACTCTGCTGTCATTAAATAGTCATTTATCATTCTTTGCCGAGTTTGCCTGCAACTGGCATGCATCACATTGCATTTAATAGTCTGTAAATCATGATTTTCACTGGATTACACTTTGAAAGCAGAATGCTAAATATAATCTGTGTCCATATGCGGGTGAGTTGAGGAGGTAGCTACGGTAGAGAGGAAATGGGTAGCCTACTGTAGCTATACTGTGATCCCACCTTCCTATTTATTTCAAAAGGAATTGGGCTGATAGGTGGGTATCACAGAACATGAATGGATAGAATGGTCATTACCATTCAAATCAATGGTCGGAGTGGGGGCCATTTTTATGTGAACTGTTTAGCTTCTGTTTGAACCGACTCACGGTAAGTCACTGAGGCAAGAGGTTTTGCAGCATGAACCAAAGGACCTTCTCTGTCGCCTTGCTGCCATGGATTGCTAATGTTGAGCAGAAGAGCTAGCAAGAGAAGCACAAACTTTGATAATGCTACGTTAGCCTTGTCGCTAACGTTTAGCTTTCAGTTGAGTTCTGACAGTTTGCTAAGCACTTGTGCAACAAACACATCTGCACAGTTCTCAAGCAAGTGTGACAGACTTTACGGCCTTAATGCCCAGACCTGCGTTGTCACCATAGCAATTAATCCTTGAAATTTAATAATCGCCATTTTATACAGTCCTAACCAAATTACCATGGCAAACAGTGGAAGAGCCGTTCTATCCATTCAAGTTCTGTGGGTATACTCCAAATAGGCTATCAAGAAAAAAAGGATAGGTACAGTCCATATGTGTCCATATGCCCTTGACTGTACCACTGGAAGAAAGCATCATTTCAAAGAAAGGTGAATTGCACAGGCTCACACTGATTATTCTGCTCAAACCTCTCTAGAGATCTGCAGTAGCACATTCCACACAGTAAATCAAGCACAGTGGCCGCATAATGCTCAGCATACCATTTTCTCAAGCTTACCAGCATCAGCAGACATTTCTCACTTTCACAAATCAAATACATAAAATTTCTGGATTTACTTTACCAGCAAATGTGGCAAATCTGGTGTGTTTACACATTATAAACATTTTTATTTCGTTTTCTTTTCATTCATCAGATATTGCTTTTTTGTTTTTGTTTTTTTTACTAGAATGTGTGACTTCACTGTCGTAGAAATCCTGAAGTTTGGTCTAGTGTTGAATATGCAGTTGTAGCAGTTGTATTTTAAAAGCTCTTTCTTGTACTCATTGTTGGAGCATTTTTGTGGCCGATGCAAAACACACACAGTGCAGAACGAGCATGTCGCCTCCTTGAGAATTTTGTTTGGTTTACTTACTTTGACAGCAGAGTGCCTTATGTCAGAGCATCGTAACGCTGTGTGTTTTATCCACTAAGGTAAAGACTTCGTCCTCACATACTGAATGATAATGTAGCACCTTTGTGGCAAGGGTTTTTTCATTTTTTTTTTTTCAGTCTTCAAAAATACAACAAAATTGGCAATCACAGTACTTTCTCTGCAGAGTAAGCTGAGTATAGTACTGTACATATTACCATATACTGGTATGTCAATAAATAAATAAATACATAGAAATTAACAATACATAGCCTCCATTCCAGGGGTTAAATTACCTTATACTGTGTAAATACAAAGTGTAATTTCTGGGCATTCATGCTTTTCATACATTTTCATACATTTTAGATATTTGGAGAATGTTGCCTTTCACGTTCTGCATTATAACTTCCTGTTGGGTCCGTGTGTTAAGTATAATTAATTTGCAGTTGTTCACGTTGTATAATGAAAAAAACACCTAAACAATGTGATGACATATTATGTGATACAAGGAATTCTGAAAGCAGGCCAACAACCTCACTGAAAATTGAAGACCTAGATATGGTTTTCATATTGTGAATGTAGCCATGTTTTATGTCCTGTGTTCAGAGGACTCACCTCAAACTGAAATATTAGAATGTAAATTGATAACCTACAGTTCCTTTACAAGACAGTTTCAAAATGCCTTAATGTTTTACTGAGTTAATTCAGTGAAAATTCCAAATTGCAATAAATTATTTGTGTACTTACTGTAAATGTATTGCATTTAATTACCACCCATGATTCATAACAATACACATCCTTTATTTGATTTTAAGGGGAAAAACATCATTCAACACATTATTTCTTTAAGTTAGCAGGTATTTATAACTCCCTCCACTTATTTAAGACATTAGCATTTTAATAGGCTTTTAACAATGGCAAGAGGAGGCACAATACACAAGTAAAATTAACTTTATTTCATGAATTGTTGCATTTTTTACTGACAGAATTAGACCATGTTGTGTACACCATCACTGATGAATAAAAATCCAACAAAACAATACCACAATGATTTATGATGAATAATTCATTTTATGGGACCAGTATGAGCTACTGTACATGTGCAATGTACAAAGATTAACCATCTCTTCTAATCATCTAGTAAATTAAAAGACAGTGCTTAAATCCAAAACTAAATCAATGTAGGCTTACTCTTACACATTACAGCATAATCGATAAAGTCATGCACACAACAAGACCACAAACACACATAAAAGTTTGACTTACGTAAATGACTGCAGCGGCTCAGTGCATCTCGGTGCGTTTACTTTGAAAATCCCCGGGGCTGGTTCCGCTGCCTCTGCTTCCTTTTACATAGTTTCATCCCGTTTCATCCCCAAAGTGTGTAAAAGAAAAATGAGTGACGCGTTAACAGTTATGAATTATCTTCATTATTTAGGCTATTTGTTTATTTATTTAGTTTAGCTCTCCTTAAATTGACCACTGCAGCCAACATGCTTCAAAACACACAACTTTTACTTTGAAGGCGAGCTGTCTCTGTTTCCGGCTCTCGACTTACTTGTTCAATTGTCATTGTACAAGTTGGATAATGGAACAAGCTGATGCTTGGCGCGCTGAATTGCATTGCACGTCTTAGGACAATGAAATTAGGAAATACCTAAAAAAATTGGATTTTTCATTATACAACGTGAACAACTGCAAATGAATTATACTTTATGCACGGACACTGTTGTCAGCTATGGCCTTGACTAAATCGCTCCACAACCTGCCCACATTTTTAATTTGTTACATTATGTATCTAGTGGTAATAGCCATTACGATTTTGTTGTTTTTATTGGATTGGTTTGTCAATTAGTCGCAAAAAGAAACTTGCCACAGGAAGTTGTATGCACCAGTTTAACTGTTACCGTGACGATGACCTATTCGTTTTAAAGGCTGTTAATAGCAGAGCCGGTCCTGACCTCCATGGGGCCCTAAGCAAAATTCTGCTAAGGGGCCCTCCTACCTGATCCGTGAGCCATGTAAACCATTTGCCATTGCCACACAGTCACACCTGACACCCCAGTGCTCCCACTACAATCCTCCCTCCTTTAAAACAGTTTGCTCCATCTGTCGGTCTAAGAATAAGTAGATCTATGCAGAACAGAATGAGTATAAACAAACAATATTTATTGAATAGAATATTTTCTATAGAATCTTAAGATACATGAATATTAACATTAACATAAATAAGAAATTGTAGAGCATCCATATTGCCCAGTATGCCCAGCTAATCAACATTTTAAATTCAATATTTAATCAATAGTCAATGTCAATCCATTGCTTTCCATCTTGCATTAGTCCAGAGTTGTAACTAAACCTTGACTGAGAGACTAGATAATCATTGTCTTGTTTTAAAATTATGTGCACCTATGAGGAGTGCCATCACGCCCATATACTGTCTGGACTGGTCCCCACAGAGGTTGCTGCTGGAAAGCGCGAGTTTCGCGGTTATCTTTTCCGAGCTGCAGTCTATAAACACCGTTGCCTGTTGGCGTTTATCAAACGTAATAAATAGTTGACACAGACAGACCAAGAGATGCACTGCCCAGCTAGGTTAGCAAGACAGACAGACTAGAGAGAGATGCACTGCAAGCTAGCACATCAACTTAACGTTACTGTTATTTGCTGACATCAAACTTGGAGAGGAGAGAACACAAGTTTGATGATTGCTGTTCCCGCAATTCACTCTCATTGTGTTGTTTTTTCCCTCTTTTCGTGACCAGAAGGATAGTTCCGCTTCATCCTCTCATCGAAGTTGTAAACATTGACACATGCTTTGACACGAGGGGGAGGTGGGGCTCTACTCAACTTGCGTAGTGAGTGTATAGGGCCGCCCGGCTCTGGTTAATAGGATTTTGTTTTTCAAATGTTTACATTTCTGTATAAAATATTTTGAAAATTCTAGAATCCCTGGAACTGATTTTCTGGAATGTTGACTGTGGCTCTCATTCACACAAAGTTCTGTAACATTTATAGAAATTGCTTTTTATAGAAAATGTTTTAACAAGGTTTCTGATGCTCTGCGCTTAGTATCGAGCATGCAGTTAAAACTGCTCAATACTGCACTAGAATGTGCTGAAAAATCATGATGTCTGCCATGAAAAAAGTTGTTTTCCCTGTTAACAGTTTTGCCATTTCATGGTTGTCAAGTTCCAGCCCTCCTCAGGCAGTAAAAAAGAAGCATGTGTCAGTATCTCTCCGTTGGTCTCAGTCATTAGCAATGGCCCCAAAAATCACAACCATTTTTATTTACTAAAAGCAGCAGTGGCATTAATAGGCGCCTTGGTGTCTGGTCTGTACTCAAATAACTTATGCAACCCCTTCTGGTCAATTGAGATAAGTCAGCTAAATTTAGTTTCCTACTTTGCTGATGTCCATGCCTCCTAGGGTGGCCGTGATGATCAGGCTTTTGGTAGGAATGGTGGAAAGAAAGAAAGAAAGACAGAAAGAAAGAAAGAAAGAAAGAAAGAAAGAGCAAATCAAGTGAGTAGGTCAGAAGTGGTGGGAAGCTGGATAGTTGGCATAACAAAATACTTGACACATTTATCCTTTATACTTGAAGAGATTTTCATCTTACTTCCATTGAAAACGTGGGCCTCAGTAGGAAGCTGTTGACAACGCTTTGAAAAGATTTACCTCACATCTCTTCAGATGGGTTCACCACCTTGCTCCAGGATGAAGTGTGTCAGTCACCTGTCTCTTATCTCTTGGGGAATATATTTGAAAGCTCTTCTTAAGAATTCAGACGTGTTTGTTATTCCATCATAGGTTTCAAAAGTTAATTTGGAAGTGAAGTTTAATGGAGTCAGCCCAAAAAAAGCAAGAAGCCTCTTTTTCTCCTTGAGTGTGTTAAGAATTGCTCTGGGGAAGAGTTTGTTTACAGTCGAGAAATGACTGGGAATGCAAGCACTTAATGAGCAAGAAAATGAATGCTTCTCATGGAGAAAAAAACAACAACCTAAAGTTAAAGGATGTGCGCTTGAGTGTGTATGTGTGGGGGGGGATGCCCTCGCCTATTATATATATGATCTGTGGCCTTGTGTGTACGTGTGTGAGAGAGAGAGAGAGAGAGAGAGAAAGAAAGAAAGAAAGAAAGAAAGATCATTATTACATGTGCATGTTTTCCACCAGTAAATGCAGCTGACTCGTTATGCATGTTGTTATTAGTTTTGTTGTCAATCTTCAGGAAGAGAAAAAATGCATATTCAACCAGAGGTTCCCAGGCAATTACCATTCACTGTTCCAGCGTCTTTCATGTTAAGGTCATGCTACTCACACAGGCTAACCTTAACATTAAACAGCAGTAAACAGAATTGATGCCCCATCGTAAATTCTCCCCCCTCTGATCTCCTCTGCAAGCGATGAGGGTAGTAAAAAGGCTGGATGAATAATGAATTGAACCTGCTGTGAAAATTAAACAAGTGTTCACCATCAAGTTAGCTGGTACAATTAGGAAGGTGGAATTGCTACATCATTTCCATACATGAATGATTTGTACTTTGAACCTTTTTTTTCACCTCCATTGATATTGTGAGTCTGTTGAAAGTCCTAATATTCTCTCCTGGGCAAGTTTTTGGGCAGCAGGGTGGAATAGCGCCTAAGGAAGCCGTCTTTAACCGGAAGGTGCGGGTTCAATTATCCCCCTGTTGGCAAGCACGCAGCCTGCTGAAGTGTCCTTGAGCAAAGCACTGGATCCCTACCAGGGCAGCAAGTGATTGGGCTCAATTAAGTATCATCATCATCAAGTTCAGCATCTCTATCATGAGTAATACTAAGTCTGTTTTCTGTTTTCGTATCATTGAGAAATATACTGTATGTATGCAGAAGTTGTTTTTATCGGAATGGTGTTCTTTTATTGATTGTGGATTGCTGATTGTTGCCATGGGGAAGAGTTAATCCTTGAGAAACGACTCTGAATACAAGATGCAAGCAACTGTGTGTGTGTGTGTGTGTGTGTATGTGTGTAAGTATTAGTTCTCACCATTGCCAGCAATATTAAGAAGCCAACTTTCTGTCACCTCCGACTCACTATGTTTCAATATAGCTTATAAAACAATATAGGTGTTGTCATTGACATGAAAAAAATGAAGAAATTACCGTTGTGCAGTGTAGTGGTGCAGCCGTCTGACAACAGAAACAGCAAGACAACATCTGTAATGTGTTATAAGCTATATTGAAACACAAAATTAGTGATCACAAACAGAGTCGGAGAAAGTTGGCTTCTTAACATTGCTGGCAATGGTGAGAACCAATCTATACCTAGCAGAATTACATTAGCCATGTTTGTGAAAAAGGTCTATAAACCAGTTATCTGAACATCCCCCTCCCCACACCCTCACATAAATTCTCCCTTTGCCTCTTCCCAAAACCTATGACCTCCACTGTGAGTGGTGACAGCAGTAGAAAGGTTCGGTATAATGAAGGCAGCAATCAAAATCAGAACTTGTTTTCCTCTTTCTTTCTTTTAGAGAAAGTCACAGAATGCTGAATATCAGGTTTGCCTCTCTCAACAGCCAAATAAGATGCGAAGTGACCTCAATTTCAACACTTAATACAGAAAGAGTAAATATGCAGATAAACGATTTCTAGATAATTATAATTGCACAGGATCATGGACTTGTAATCAGTTCCCGGCTAGTACTGGGAACTATTTTGCAAAGTAAAAACATACAGCAACCATCTATTCGAGGCATGACAGCACCAAACTATTCCTGCAAATGAAGAACAACAAGAAGTGGCAGTTTTGTCACTTTGGTCAAAACTAGACATGATTTGTTCAAGTTCTGTCTAGACATCTGGTTTGGAATTTCATCAGTAGTCCTTTAGACGCCCGCAGAAATTACTTCAATGCATTACTGTCCTTTTTGAGAAATTTGTGAAAGCTACATGCTCTTTTAAAGTGACAGCTGTCCGTGTAGCATCTTTCTGTGTGTAATCCCTTTGCAATTTGGTGTGCTACTTGCATCAGGGAAAGAATGAGGATTCTTCTTAGTATTTGCATTTTACTCAAATGCACTGTGGAACTTGTGGAAGCCACATGCTTTGTTTTTTTAAAGTCACAAGTTGGCCAATGTGACTGAAAAATCTTTTCGTGTGTAATCCCTTTGCTATACTGTGTACCATTAAAGCCAGAGAAGCCAGAACAGACCAAAGGCTGACTGACATCTTTAGTCGAGGACTCTTCTTACCTCACCGTGTCCTTTTTTATCATTGTGGACAGACAGCTGTTTTTAATGTTGTCTTTTTTTAAATCATCTCTCCTATTCTCCTCAGTTCAGTTGGGGCATACAAAGGGGTTAATGTCTTTGTTCCACTGTCAGCCCAAGAAGTTAAGAAATAAACTAAAATAAAAATCGGGACGACAAAAGGAAGGAGAAGAATGCTGGCTTCAAGTTCAGACATTCAATGAAAGATGTTTTGATGTAGATGAAGGATTTGCGTATGCAGTTGGTTTATTCTATTGATTAACTCCCTACAAGTTGACACTGTTGATCTAAAATTCATGTGATTCTTTCAATATACTTCCAAGGGTTTTTCTTCTTTTATTCTAGCATGGGGTAGCAAGTCTTTTCATGTTTTTTCATCTTTTTTTTTCATGTCTGTACAAAAAAGAAAAGCTTTGTAGCCATCTCAGCATGGTTAGGTGTGTTCATAACAGGATTAACATATAACACATGCCATTTGGTCGACGCCTTTATCCAAAGTGCCTTAAGGCCCATTCACATCTAAACCTATAACTACAAAGAAAACTACAAAACGATTGAAATCATTCTAAGAAAACAGAATGTATACGGAGAGGCTGTTTTGCATCTTTGTATCTTTGAATCTTCAAATAAAAAAAGTGATCACAAGCAAGAGAAAATAGAATGTATATGTGGCAGAATGCAGAATTTTTTTGGGTGCAGAGACAACAATATAACATTTTCGATCTATCAAATTAAAGTTTGAAGAGAGCTTCACTGCTTCATTTGAGGGACTTATCACCAGAAGAAGCCAGCACTATTTGACAAAGGCCATCTCCTCAGACAGCTCCTGTAATAGAGAAGAGTAATCATCCTCCATTTTGGTCTGAAAACTCATGCACCGACAAAAAACAATATCATCAATGCTTGAGCGGTACAACAAGGTGATTTGTCACATTGGCCAATTAGATTGCAGCAGGATATGTCATCACTCTGTTTACTGCAAAGCACACCTGGGAAACATGGCTACAAAGAAACCCTAGTCTTCTTCTTCTTCTTCTGCCTTCTGTCCACCGGCACACATGAATATACATTCAGACAAAAATTCCATCCATCCATTGTTGTTGTTGTTGGCGCTAATGACCCATTTGGCTTTCCGTCTTGCGGGCTCTAGCCCCGCGAGGCAAGACCTACGAGTCTTCAACTCCTGTTTGAAGTCTGGCCGACGTGAGACTATGCAGTCCCTTGTCGTTGACTCTTGTAATGTGCAAACTCAAGTTATTGCCTCATCCTAAAGTGTGTGAACTATTTTGATGCAAGACGGGATTCGGTAGCTCGGTATATGGGAGATGTCCTGCAACATGCAGTCGTGTAATGTGCTTCTGTCGTTAGTGAGTTGCTCTCCCATTGTCTGTCCTGTCTGTGCTGTAGATCTTTTCAAAGCAGGGTGACAACAGATCTGGCTCATATGGCAGCGTGCACGATTTTCTTTGTTGTCGCTCCCATGTAGCAAAGACCCTTATGCGACTCCCCAATCAGAGGATAATGAATGGGGCAATTAGCAGTGATTATTAAGCGCTTTGTGAGGCTTCACTTTGCCAATTTATCATGAGAGCATGTTCGATTTATCAGCGCCCCTCGAGACATAGGATGATGACAGGCAGCCACATATACATACACACACATGCACACACACACACACACCCTCTGTCCACTTCCTGCCGCACTTGGCACAGAGCAAAGGAAGAAACCAAGGGCGCCAAGTCCTTGTCTGTCCATTATGTGGCCTGAGGACAGTCCACGCCTGCCTCCCATCACTTTAAGATAAGTTAAGAGAAGGGTACAGAATCGACTCACTAAAGCACACATAATCACAGCACAAACAAGTAAATGGCAAATATGACAAAAAGAGAATCCTGCAGCTCGTTTCATCATCATCTTCCAAATGAGCCTTGTTGATAAGGAAATATACTGTCAACATTGTCTGCTGAAATAGACTATTGATTCAGTCATACCTTGCTTGTCCACTGTACACATGGTTCATTACGTTACTCAAACACTCTATGAAGGCTTCATTAGGTCTCTCTGGCCATTGTATAATTCATGCCGAGCATTTGCTTCTGCAGACCCAGTGCACGTCAAGGTCGTTTTCATCCGAGCTGTGACCCAGAAGGGTTGACTGTCCCACAGGATAAACGAATGTTTGTTTTGGAGTGCCTGTTGTGTTTGATCAGGAGGGGAGGCGGAGAGCAGATAAAAGACCCACGGGTCGACTCCGGACGCATCCGCAGAATGACTGATGACTGGCCTTCTTATACTGCGTCTGGCCTCCTAATGTAGCACTGCATCTCCTCCTTCAATATCAGTGCAGTTATTTCTTATTCTCTTTTGATATCAGTCTTGGCGGCCAGAGGAGTGAGGGATGGAGGGAGGGGGTCGTGGGAGGTGGTTTAGAGGGAGTTTGATGTAACTGGCAAGAATCAAGATTAAAGACGAGCGGCGGTGGTAATGACACAGACTTGGCAATTTATCAAGCGTTGTTGTCTGGCGGAGGCACATCAAACTAATCACTCTTAGAGCTGTCCCTCATCGGAGCCTTAGCAATATCCCGCACGACACATCGATCCACATTTAATGCCTCTCCAAGAACTTTGAAACTGACACTTTCTTGTTTAAAATGTCAAAGCATTCCTTGCATTAATGGAACACTTTTCATAAAGGAAATCGATATCGGGTGTCGCAAAGTTCTGCTCGTTTCCACCAAAGACAAAAGATCTGGTGCTGTTCCAAACCATGGCGGACCACGTGATTGGATTAGCCAAGATTTAATTGGGTAATGTACTGGCTAAATATGGACTTAGTCAGACAATTCAGCACATAAGAAGTGTATGTAGAAGGTCTTACCATTAGGCAAAGGGAGGTGACTGCCTTGGGTCCCGGCAGCCAGAGGCCCCACAAAATACAAGAATAGAACTAATGTAAACTTATTTTTAATCAATTTACTATTGAAAAACACCCCTCTTTTTGTTACAGTAAATTATTTCAGTCTTGAGTCATGGCCACCCCCTCCCCCCACTTCTCTATCAGGAAAGTGGGATAGACAACTTCTAGTGAGATTTTACCACTTGACTTTAAGCTCATATCTGAGAGAGAAGTTAAAAAAATAAAATAAGCAAAGCTACCCAAGTTACATAGAAAGGATGGATTAAAAAGCGAGAGAGTTGGGATTCAGGGGGCCCCATGCTTGACTCTGCCTAGGGCCCCCAAATCACTAAGTCCGCCCCTGTGTGGGTGTAACACGATTTTGATTTCTTTATGAACTCAGTGGTTCTCAAACGGTGTGCCAGAGCAAAATGGTGTACAGAGGGGTGAACTCAGGCATGCCTTGACATCTAACACATTTAGCTGATGCTCTTATCCAGCAAGACTTTACATTGAGTTAGCAGGTAGGGATTCACTGTCTTGCTCAAGGACAGATAGACACGGTCAAATAATTTGAGCTTTGTCAGCGGCTCACAGAGATGAACATTGTGCTATTCCATTAACCCATGGTTTGCATTTTGGTCTAAACCAGTGCAAATGTGTCCTCAATAGTCAGAAGTTGAATGGGAGCCAAATGAGGAGATATGGAGGTGAGAGCCAACTAAACGCACTGTAAATCCTTAAATTCAATCCCTGGATATACAGGTGATCCTTGGAATTTTTAAGTCTCACGTATCGGTGTGTCGCAGCATTAAAAAGGTTGAGAATCAATGTGTTAGCATATCAAAGCAGCAAAAGCTTATTTCTTTCAATGCTGTCTGCAAATCTCACTGGTTTAGATGCAGTCAGTGGTCTTATCCATTTTCCCCAACTACTGTACTTCTACCATGCTGCTATAATGACCGATTGTGTACTTAGTTAATGAGATTAACTCAACAAGCCATTTTAATTACCATGATGAACAGCATGCATCAAGTGATTCAGCTGCACAATATGCCCTTGACTGGTGCTTCACAGATCATGTGAATGTGAATTAAGTTAGAACTGAAATGATGTAAGGGTTATGGCTTATGTAAAGGCATATAAGGCTTGCATTTCTTTGATAATAATTAATGCCATGATGAAAGTACTTGGATAGAGAGAACCAGGGAAAGAGAGAGAAGCAGAGAGAGAAACGTGTGATATGTCTATGTGTGCGCAACCTGACAGAGGCAGAGAGAGTAAGAAAGAGATAAAGGGCAGGAAGGAGAATGAGCGCTGGTAGAGGTAATCCATTCTTCACAATATCAAAGTCTCAGACAGGCATGAAACAAGTATCAAACAGTTTCAAAATCAGGCCGGTGAGAGGACCCAAATGATATTACCGGAAAGAAATTCAGTCTCAGCTTGCATGCGAGGTCGGTGGTGGTGCATTTCATACTAAACACGCTTGACCTCTGTATCAATTCCAATGACTTGGTTTAAACGCCCGTGATGCAAAGTTGAAGTTTGTACGCAGCCTTCCCCAGCATGGTTTTCAACTATGCGGCATGCCTGCGTTTTAACCCCACCCCCACACACCCAAAACAAAACTCCTCTCCCGGCAGGAGGGCACTGCTGCGTCAATTCTCTCTCTGCAATGAATATTTGATCAAAACGCCCCGTTGTCTGCTGCAGAAATAAGGACAGTAGGAAAGTCAGTTTTAATGTGTATCTGCTGCATAATCTTCTGAAAGGAGGGACTGTGAATATCCATCAAATTCAATTGAATCTTGTAAATTGGGAATTTTTTTACAGCATCCAAACAAAAAGCAATTGAGAAAGGCTGTGTGCATATGTTTGTGGTCCCATGTGTGTGCATGCGCATGCAAACTAGTTTTATTCTATAAATTAAAGGCAACAGAAACTAACTTTAATTCTCTGACATGATTAAACTGTTTATGAAGGTATGAGAACTTTTCTTTGTACTCCAGCATAAGTCCCAATCAACATTACTTATCCCTTCCTCCGCTTCAAAGGGGCTTTTACTTTGAGGAGTCAGTTTAAAGTTCTTAAGGCATACTGTGATCATCAACTTTTGACTTTTTCTTGGTGCGTATTGAATCTCATTAATAATGTATATAGAGGCATCATCCTTATTGTGTCTGTGAGGAATTTGCATATAGATTAGATTATCTTCACAGCAGTCAGCACCAGGATGATTATTCATAGTTTAACAGTTAAAAAGCTGCTGTGAATCACATGACACCAGTTAAGGGATAATATCTAAGTTAGGAGTTCAATAATTAACAATGTCAAATACAAATTCATAGCAAAAGGTAAAACTTCACTGCATTGTCTTGCTCTCTGGTCAATCTTTAATCTTTGCTTCACTTATACTCAAGTTCTATGAAAATATTTGTTTATTCACTTGTACCTGATGGCAATATCAAATCAAGCCATCCAATTCACCAATACCAATATCACCAATTTATCAAAATCACTTCTTTTAAAATTGAGAGCAACTCAAAGCCAGAAGATGAGTAGCTGAGTCAATGGTGTTGTGCTCATTCTGGCATTAAATCTATTCCGGCAGGTGATAGAATTGCACATAAAGAGGAAATTACATTGTCTTACTGCTTTTGCAGAAACACCCTGAGAAAGAGAGGGGGGGGGGGGGGGGGAGACAGAGAGAGAGAGTGAGAGAGAGAGAGAGAGAGAGAGAGAGAGAGAGAGAATGAACAGTTTCTGTAAAAATGCTGGGTGTCCCAGAACATCCTCATCCTAAAGGATTATGGCTCAGTTTTAATTTGGTTGGGGTCAAAGTTCAGCCTGAGTTGAACTCTGAATTAGCATCTTTCAGCAGGAAGTGGGTCACCCCACTAAACCCTTCCCAAACACATTTCTGCCACCAACATCATCATTGTTCCATTGTAGGTCAGTGAGGAAAAAATGTTTGGGTGCTAATGATGTATTTGGGGAGCTGGACCTTGGCCTAAACCTGTCTCTCTCTGGGAAAATGAATGTCCCTTTCTCCATCCGTTTGTCTATTGTTCTGTCCTTCTGCCAACCTGTCGCTCACTTGCATTGCTGTGGTGCCAATATGAAGCATGCAATTTCATCAAGGATAAAGGGGACAGAAAAAAACAAACATTTATGTTGAGCCACACTGGCTGTATAGGGAGCCACACAGTTTTATTGGGTTCATATCTGCTCATATGTTTAGGGTGTTATTGGGTTCACAGTTTTTATTGCAAGGATTCAAAAGCCAGAGTGATTTCGTAAAGCATGAAGATAAAGTCAAAAGGGGCTGTATTTTAAGTTTATTTCACAAAGTCAGCTCTGAACTCCATATTACATTCATAGACCCTTGTTGCTCAAGGAATATTTCAAGATCTTATAAGTACAGTGGTACAAATTGTGCAACTGAAAGCAAGACCCTATTTCTGCTCTTTGAAGACCTTTCTTTTTTCCTGTCTCACCACGCAAGGTTCATTGTAACGGCAATGTGACAGACTGTCAACAAACATCAAGTCCACTGTGTGCTGTGTGGTGTCAACAACCCAGAATGCTCCACTCCCCCACAATCCGTCAGCCATGACGGAGGCATTCATCACAAAAACCTGCAGGAGAAGACAACTGCCTCAGCCCACCTCACCTCCACCCACTGCGCTCTCACCTTTATTCAACCTGCGTTTTGTTGTTTTCTCTCCCACTCTCTCTGTTTGCGTCTCTCTCACTGCAATCCTAAGCGCACACAATGCCCACATAAGCACACATAAAGCACATGTAAACACACCAACACACACATTCAACACATCCCTGCCAGTTACAGTATCATGCACAGGCAAAGAATACAGTCTCCCCATGTGGTTTTCCCCGCACACTTCTTCTTCTGGCATGTCCTGTGTCTGTTCTTACACATGACAGCAGCCTTTGTGTGCTTTTGTATAAGTTCTCTCTTGCATGTCAAAGGGATTGCATAGCGGCTCTTTGACAGTGTGTTAAGTACCCATGGGAGGAGGAAAACCACATTTCCTCTCCGGGGATTCAGAGACACCATACCAAACCACCTGAATGCATTAGAAAGCATTGCAGTGGCCATGGCGTGCCAGAGAAGAGAGAAGAGAAGACTTACTTTCGGTTGACATTTTCACATTGTTCAAACTATGTGAATAAAAGTAAAGTATCATCGCTTTGTCCAAAATTCAAAGGGTCTGTTTTAAAAAAGGCATTGCTGCCCACATTTTAGTACAAAGCAGCTTGATTCAAGCATCTTGATATGAGCTGCCAGGGCAAAGGTCAGACCAGGGAACAACATAGGAGAACGTTTAGGCTCATTCTGTTCAGTGCAACTGGTAAAGGCAAGTAGGATTTCCCCTTTCGAAGTTGATTCCTCCCTAGCTCAATAACACGCCCCCCTGAAGCACACGCCCCCTGAACCCGGTTGGCAGAATGGTACAAAACAGTAAAAAAAGTTTAAAAAAAAGTACTGTGAGGCGAAATGCCAAGCAGACAATTAAGGCTTGTTCCAAACCAAGAGTGAATCTGGGCTTGGCTTTCACCCATTGGCGAGTATTGAAGGAGAGGATGGGGATCAAGAGTGATATGTGGAGTTTTCTGTTGGACAGGTATGTGCCGCTTAACTTAGCTAGCTAGCTAGATATCAGCTTTTCCACCAGCTACACTAACAATGGTAGCTAGCTAGCTCACGACACTAGCTCTGACCAGAAATCAAGTTACTCTGTATTAGGACCGCCACCGTAGCCAGTGTGGCTTTTAGAGATAAAGCAATTCAGCAGTGGTTTTGGTTACAGGTGGACACACCCACTGCCAAAACTCCCAGAAACGCCCCAAACATAAGAAAATCCAGGCAGAAGGCAGGGTCACTGTCACTGACTACCAATTACTACCAATTACAAATAAGTAATGATTGAGTAGGATCATTTTTTGGATGAGTTTATGATATTTCAAGGGGGAAAATCCTGCTTAGTATGCCTTTAAATCCGTAATCAAGGACAAGGAGGGTAACTCTTACCATTGGACAATGTACTCTAATGATTAATCGATAAGCCTTCAACTCACCTCATCCTACATGCATTAGAATTGTCCAGTCCAGGACTCATCCATATGCATTTCAATGACATCGGAAGATATAATGAAGATGGTCTGCTCCTCCCATGACTTTCTGTATTGGAAAATAATGACCCTTGGCTTGTATCTGCTTGAGGTACTTATCACCCGTTAGGTAATCAAGGGCACTAGTGAGGATACTTTCCTCAACATTAAACTTTTATGAACTTTGATGTGCCGTAAGAATTAATTTTCCTTTATATTGATCCATTTTTAGTGACTTTGAGACACCTTGGACTTTAAATAAGAGGGCTAATGTTCCCAGCCTGATAGAAGTTTAGGATCAAGGTATATTATTACAGTATTTTATCAGAATTGAGGAGAGTATATTGTATGGCTCTTTTAATTTTTCTTGGTTTTTGCGCTCATCTCATGGAAATTAGGCAGTTGAGCTTTCAAATCCCACATTATCTTAATACACTGAAACAGATATCGGCATATATGACAGATAGGAAGGGGTCATATATATGAAAACAAATAGGAGTCCCATTTTCCACAATGTTCCCATCCGTTCCGAGGTGAAGCGTTTCCATCTTACTGCGGCTGACCTGCTCTGACATGGGGAGGTGTCTATCGAGGCGTAGGGGGCTTGTTATTTTCCCAGCAGGCACCTCATTAGAGTCCCTATGACCTTTTCCAATTGAACAGACCAATGGTCACGCAACGTTTTGAATACAGATATCCATTCGACTGACATTTATACGAAAGAAAGGACATTCTGCCCTGTTTCCAGCAAGTGCTGCCAACCTGAAGATTGGTCTGGCTTTTCAAGGATAAATTAAACTGCTTCTCTGGCAAGTTTTGCCCCTGTTGGGAAAATATACCTCAGTGTTGAAAAGACAATATGAGTCCTTAAAGGGAAATTCAACTAAATTTCAGTGCAGATTACTTTCCAGGGCAATATCAGCAGCACCTTTCTGATGCCTGATGTCAGGTATTTGAGTAAAACTGCACTTTTATTGGCAGATATGAAGACATATTGTGCCAGCATTTACTTGCTGCACATAGACTGTAAAACTAGATACAGACCCTGAACAACCACACTGCCGTATACCGTCTGTCTGTTATGTCTGCTGATTGCTAGCTGAATGATAAATGTCATTGCAGCAATAGGTGGGATATATAGAATTCAACTTGTCCTTAGGATTTGAGAAATAATCAAATAACTGAATTGGATTTGAATTGGAATAAGGTCTTAGGAATCTTAGGGACCTGCAAATCCTTGACTTGAGTGGTATTCCCATTTATGATTAAATGTAGAGATCAAGTGCAGTCCTGCAGAAGCTTGTTTATCCAAAGCCCTTAGGAATCAAGGCTGGTCAAGAAAATGAAATGTTCAAAAAATCTAAATGTGTTTGGACCAAAGCTTATTCAATAAAATAAATAACATAAACATGTATGCACACACATTCTTAAATAATCTCTGCAGTCTTCCAACAATTCCACACAATTGAGTATTTTCATATTACAGTATTTTTCACAAATTCTGTTTGCAGTTTGTAAGGTGTGGATACACATACCTCTGCTGTACTGTGATTTCTAATGGATCTTTGTTTTGTACCAGCCTCTCACGTTGATGCATATTTCAAGGTTTCTCCTTGAGCATTAAGTGGGAAACATCGCGCAGTCATTTGCATATTCAATTCTCCTTTACACTCAGTAAAACAACAGATAAATGACATTATTCCCCTCAAAGCCACACTTTAATAGATCTAATCGAAATCTTGATTCCTGACACTCATCATGCATATTTTCTAGGTTTAACGTACTTAGCACACACATCAAAAAGGGCTAAAATCCATTCCAATTATCTAAAACTGTGCTAGCTGTGGTCTTGTCCTGTCCCTGTCCTTGGCTGGCCTGCTGTTTTGCATCTTGCATCTCATTAGGACAAGAAGCGCTTATAGTCTCTGCAGAGAGAGGTTTGTAACCTACATTACCTTCATCTAGGTCAAGTACCCAATTTACACATCTTGGTCACACTGTGTTTCCCTATTTGCACATTGTTTGTCATTCCTCTTTTTTTTCTTTTCCTCTCCATTTCATTCTCTTTTTCTCATTTTCAGTGTTATATTGTTATTATTAAATTGATGTCAAGATGTCATAATTGAATTGAAACACTTGGGCACGACCAAAGTGACGATGTTTGTATTAATATCCTATGATAATTTGGACAAGCCACATTTTCTGGTCAGTGTCTCTCACTGGTCCGACGTTCATTAACGCCTCATAAAAATTAATGCTGTGGGATGTGATACTGATGTCTTCATTTCACAGCCTAAGCAGTAATATGTGACAGCACAGGGCCCTGCAGACCCAGAGAACTGAAGATTGAGCAAGATATGGACCATAAGGACACATTATTAAATTCATTACCTTAAAAAATCCAAATCATGTGATAAAGGGTTTGAGTTTTTGAAGGTTTA
Organism: Centroberyx affinis; assembly: GCF_046629955.1. Classification (NCBI taxonomy): domain Eukaryota; kingdom Metazoa; phylum Chordata; class Actinopteri; order Beryciformes; family Berycidae; genus Centroberyx; species Centroberyx affinis. Next base: position 102,012 of record NW_027279412.1, on the reverse strand, counting down.
AAATCCAAAATACTACAGATGTAGCCATTGTAGAAGTCCAACATTTGACTGCATATTTGCTACTCTACTTAATGGCCTGGCAAGTACTAGTACTAGTTTGAAAAATAAGTATTTTGTGCTACAGAAGACTACAGTGGCCATTTCAGTGGATAGTTGCAGGATTGATGCAGGCGTAGGAACATTTCTTTATTGCTACCCCTGAATATATCAATTTTGGAAAGAAAAAAAATTGCTTAAATTCATCAGTTAATGATTCTGACAACTCAACTAACTGTAAGCAAAGGCCTTCAAGTAGTAACTTACTTTCATGGCAGCAATAATTTTGAATAGGTGTTATTTATTTATTTATTTTTTCAGTTGGTGAATAATTCATTTACAAGTGACACTTGTAGCTGAATTTCTAGCCCTCTTTCTTGTTTCAATTTGTTATATTCCATTAATGTTATAAATGTGTAAAGTCCTGAACACTACTGGGCTGAACATGAGCATTTGAAAAGTAGAAATGTTCTTTTGAGACCATTTATCATGACAGTGAGCATATGCCAACATCACACCACTTTCTACAGCTAATGTGATGATCACTGTCAGGTCAGCTGAGTCGGTACCACATTTTAAAAAACTTTTAAAAACCCATTTGTATAGGCTGGCATTTTTATAAGTTTGTTGCTTTGCAATTCCTATTGGTTTTATTTGTCTTTTAATTTTGTTTTGTTGTTTATATTGCTTTTATTGTTGAGTGTGTGTTTCTGTTTATAAATTGTATTTTTACTTGCTGTTTTCATTCTGTGTAATATTATGCATTTTTATTACCAACTGTGAAGCACTTTGTGACTGCTGTTTTGAAAAGTGCTATATAAATAAATAAAGTAAAGATAGTAATAGACGACAATAATAATAATGTAATACTTCATTGATCCGCTTTTCTCTTTTCACTCGGCCCACTCCAAAGCGCACAGTTTCAGCTGCGGACCTAGGGATTTGTTGTCTTGCTCAAGGACTCTTCAGCAGATGCTGAAGTTCACTGGGAAGTGAACCCAGGTCCTCTGGTTGAAGGACAGTTTCTCTACCCACAATGCCGCCTGCAGCTGCTGTTCAAACTTTAACTTTTTCAGAAGAAAACTCCTGTTTATCCCTGTCGTGACCTCCTGCTGTATCTCTGATTTCACCTTTGTAATGCTGCACACTGTGCTAAAAAGGGGTAATGGAGTAACTCGGCCCGGTGATACAGAGGGCCAAAACAGCAATAAAAAGGCTGTTTAATTTCCCCCCAGTTAAAGATCACTGTGATATGGGGGGATGCACACATAATTGCAGGAATAAGGGATAGTCATCTAGATGGGAGAAAGATGCCCTGGGCTTAGCTGGTTGGTTGACAATACTGTCTCTCTCTGTCTCTCTCTCTAGTGGATTACAGATTATCTCCCTCTGGCATCAGTTATAATTTTAAAACTATTTATTTGGCATTTTTGCCTTTATTAGATAGCTCAAAGTAGAGGGAGACAGGAAAGACTGGGAGAAAGAGGGGTATGCAACTTTTACATGGTACGTGTCTGAGCCCACTCTAACATTAATATTTGACTCAGAACAATATATTCAAGTTTTCTGAACATGCGGTTGACTCTCACCAATTCTAATGTAATGAGATGTCTGTCTATAATATATTGCTTAAAAGCAGGACTAATAATTCAGTTACATGAACATATATTTTTTATTTTTAAAAAAACACAGTTCCTGCACGGTTACCGTTACATTCACAATGTTCAACATTAGAGTACACAGTTGTCAGCTTGTGTAATTGTACATGAAAGTTGAGCAATAAGTTTAGTGGAAGCTCAGATCTTTTTTGGGTTTCATCATTCTAGAAAAAAAAAAAAACTCTCTTACAATTTTACTAGTTTGTGAAGCTATGTTCAAGTTGTGGCAATGCCCCACACTGACACTCTTTCTTGCATTCATATTCAAATATTCAGCATAAATGCAAAATCTGCCTCAGTATTCAACAGAGACCTGTTTACCAGCACAGGATGGAAATAGATCAATACATCCAATGGTTTATTTCCAATTTCATGCTTTTCTGGCTCCATCAGAATGTGTCAGCAGGTGATAAATCCCGGTCCTAACTACTGCAGTGTCAACAGGATTTGAATCCACACTGTCATACTCTCATCATAACCATATTCAGGAACGTTATTTGTCGAGACTTATGTGTAAAATGTCACAGACAGACAGGCAAAGGCTTACTGGTTTATTTTCATTCAGGCAGATGTGAAGATGACAAACATGATTGGGATAGGATGGTCAAATAGACTTTAGTAAGCAATGGTGTCCTCACAATTGTTTTCTGCATGTGAGTATCTGCTTAACTAATAATCATCATTATATACAGTATGTTGCTACAGTATAACACACACATGTATGGTACAGTTTACACTATCATGGAATTACTTGATAGGCTTGCAAGATTATTTTCGAATAGATGCTGGTGTAAGAGTCTAATTTAAATGCAAACAAGCCGTTTCATTGCTTTCTCTTCTCTCAAATATGCATGATTTAGGGAAAGAAGCACAACTAAGTTATTCACACCCCAGGGACATAAACAGACTTCAAAAGGAAAGCAAGATTTGGTGGCTATTTTCAACAGAACCATAATAATGAAACACAATAGACAAAATTTGTAGTAGATTGCAAAGAAACAATGTATTTTCACTTCCCATTCCCATAAAAAGACGTTTGATTGCACATAAGTATTGCAAAAAGTTTCACAGCAGCGCTTTGGACGACCCGTTAAATTATCCCTCCACAGACTCAAAGTAGTCTTCTTAGTCTTGGTGGGACAATATGGCAACCCAGTATGATGATAGTTAATTAAAAGCTAATCAACGTAACCATCTATTTCTCTCGCTGGCCTGGTTTTTGACTGCGGAGGAGTCCTCGGCTGACTTTCCTCCCCGTGCGACCATCAAACAGTGACCCTGCCTTCCTGATGGGAATGGATGAGAATGGCTGCCTGGTCTCCTGTGACCCAAGGCCAATCATTAGGATGATTAGCCTGACAAGTTTAATTCCTCCCTCCAGGTCCCTAATACAACCTCAATTAAACTGTCCCAGTCCCTGGACAACCCTAGGCAAGCTGGACTCTCTGTTCTTCGGTTTATTACGGCTCATCATCATGTGTGTGTGACCATGCTGATTTTCATCTCTGGACAGTTTAATTTCACACACTTTGGGTTTTTCCTGTTAAAATCCAGTCATTGATTCATGATGTATCTGATGCATCAGTGGAGAATCTTCATTAGAAACGCAGCTTACCGCTACTTTTCATTTTGAATAGCGGGACGTTCCATAGAGTGGGTAAAGATGGCTGTGAAAGTGGAATAACACTATTATGTTTGGCAATAAAAAAAAGTGGATTTTTAATTTCAGCAATTGCAAGAGCCAATCCCTTATAAAACGCTCATGTGGAAATGATCAAGCCAAATATTTTCTGCGAGGAAATTAAACGGCGGCTCATCTCTATCTATCTTTCCCTCCGCTGAACTAAGTGTAAGACTTTATTGTTTTATTCACTACAGTAGCTCATTTTACATTATGCCAAAGAATATTAATAAATCCATTTTGGGGTAAGCAATTTATGCAGATGCTGAGATGTATTTCTTTGCTTTAGTATTGCACCTACACTCCACTCAGTCTTCAGACACCTTTTGAAGGGAGAGAGAGAGAGAGAGAGAGAGAGAGAGAGAGAGAGAGAGAGAGAGAGAGAGAGAACACAAGCATGACAGAAAAAGTAAAAAAAACACTAAAGGAGCATCAGCACAAAAATAGCTGCAGCACTTTAACAAATAGGGGAAAGGTAGTGAATCGTGAAATCAGCGGTAGACTGTTATTCAAATCTCTCTCCTCCCCGGGGAGCTTGGTAAGACCTCAGAGTAATCACCTCGTGAGGGAACAGGTATCTCCTCCACTGAAAAGTGAAATCATAAAATGTTTGTCTTGAACTTGCCTTTCACACCATGTATATCCAAGACTGACGCTGACTGTTTAGTCTGACTCATATTCTCTATAACGGGGACTGTTTGGACCTATTGAAAACACCAGTGTTGATTGTCATAACATTGTTATGCTGATATAACGTTGAATACTATATCTGACATTGGAGGTTTTTAATTTAAAAAGTGCCTCATAGTGCATGAATGTATGTATTTATAGCATGGGAGTATCTTGAGGGAATTACATTTTTATTCTTTGCTTTACCCTTTGAGTTATATGGAACTATAAAGATAGCAAGCTACTGTACAAAAGAAAATCATTAAAAGCAGATTCATATTCTCCACATCACTGCACGGCAAACATGGGAAAGGCATAATAGCTTTAATATGATGAAATAAAGAGGTAAGGAATGGAAACCTGCGTTTTCATTTGATTTTAATAGTCTTCTAAACACTATCCACCAGCAACTGGCAGCCATATTAGTCAAATTTTTTGCCCTTTCCTGCAATTTTTCATATTTCAATTCCTGTTGAAGGCAGAATCATTCAGTGTGGCTAACGTAACCAAAACAGCAGCATCTTATTAATATCTAAAGACCAATTGGTAGAAATATAGCTCAGCTAGATATTGGTTTTACCTATCATTCTACAATAACTATCTCATTTCCTCACTGCGTGTAGAGCTGCTGTGAAGAGGAACTCGTGGCATGATGCTTTGCATTGTAATATCTTGACAGACCTATTGGTATTCAGTATGAGCCTGGGAATAAACGCAGCTCTCGCTTTCTCACAGATAACTTCCTCATTTACATTTTTACCCCGTCTATAACACGCCGAACACACAAGTACATAAAAACGTGCGCAGATGCACAAACACACAAACACACACGAACATACAGTACATCAGTCTCCCTATCAATTACACTACGCACTATAAGATTTAATCAGTTATAATGATGTTCTTACCCTCAGCATTGCCTCCTACCTGCATCCTCATCACCACCTGAACACCTGGTGACCCCTCACTCGTGAAGCTGCTCTAAATGGGATTTAGTCACCCTGACCCTGGAGGTCTGCGTCTGTAATTAATCACTCAATGTTTTGAAACAACAGCCTATTAATGCCCATTGGGAGCGATCCTGTGAATCCTAATGCCCGCATTCAGGCTAGATATCATGTTTTTTTAGGACACAGCTGAAAATTCATCCTTTATAAAATTGCCATTTACATGTTGAGTTGTTATTGTTCTCATTATTCTAAAGCAATATTGTTAATTTGTTTGTTGGGAGCCCAGCAACAGCCTTAACAAGCCAGAAACATGAGTTGTCCTTTTGACTTCAATTTGATGGTGTGATAAAAGTGTACTTTCAACCCTTGGTGTTATCATTTTTATGTATATTTGTATTGTTATATTAATATGACTGTTACTTGTGGGCTTGATTGGAACCAGCACTGCAGGTCTTTCCTGTATTTTAGCTAACTGTTGTGTTCTGTATGTATGATTGGTAACTTTACAGCACTTTGTAAGTTTGAGCTGTTTGCAAAAGTCCTATAGGATAATCATCATTAGTAGTAGTAATAGTAATATTAGTAGCAGTAATAGTAGTAGTAGCAGTAGTGGTGATGGTGGTGGTGGTAGTATTAGTAGTTGTATCAAGATGCCATTGTGATCCTGGTCAACTTTTTTAAAGATTTATATTTTCTGACAAAAAAAACAGAGAAACTCCTCAGGGTGCATGAGGAAAGATACCTTTACCTTTTGCTGAGCAGGTCACAGATTTATTCAGAGCATGACATAGCTGCAAGAGCAAGGTCTGTATAGTGGGTCTCTTTTATTCTTGGAAAAAAAAAGAAGCCAAGACACTGTGTTAAAAAATAAATAAATAAATAAAACATCTAGCGTACAAGACACTGACAAAAAGTACTTTTCTACTCTACTGTGATGCAAACAGAATGATTAATATGGTGGTGTACCACACAGTCATAAACAAGGCTTCATGTTCTCTTTATTAAAACCCAGTTCTCTCAGGGAAGAGTGTTTTGGGAGAAAAAGGGAAATAACATGCCGATTGGCAAGCGAGAAACAAATGAAGTTGTTTTCATTTTAACATCAGATAACGGCAGCAAGAGCCAAGCGAAATGGAATCACGCTGTCAAACTGTTTATGCCGCGAAATGAGCCAAAAGTAATAAAGCAGCGCCCACGAGATTGTGTCCTCCCTTTATTGTTCATCTTTGAAACCGCAGAAGCACAAACATGTATGAATAAATGGACACACATATTACACACACACACACACACACACACACACACACACACCAAAGGAGCATCTGCATGCCAGAGACAGCGACACAGATGATTCAGAAATGGACTGTTCAACCCCTCTGTACGCATGCTCACACACGCATGATCCTTCACTTCACAGAGGCATGTGCACATATACAGTACACACACACACAAACACACACATTGTATAACTTCTCGGACACAAGCCACACTGACATTTTGCTGGCAGTGTGCAAAGATGAGAAACAGGTCATCCAAACCAACATGAAAGGCCAATTTCTGTGTATCCTTTTTTTTTCTCCTGCATTTGACCAATTACCCATTTATGTGTGGGCAGCATTGAGGCAGAGACAGGAACAGGAGCAAAGATTGGCAAGCTTTGAATCATGCCTCTTCGGGTCACTATGGCTGGGGCAGTGAATAGAATCTAATCATATCTGATTCAACAAAGATGTTTACATGAAAAAAAAAAGTATGGAAAGCTAAGCATGCATTTAAAGCTCAAGGTCCCTTGCTGATATCAAAGCCCTAACTTTATCCATAAAATCATAATGATTTAAATTAGTCATGCATGCTCACCTTCCCCAGGATGAGCAATAGTGACGGTTGAATTGTTTAGGCTGTATTTCAACGCCACAGACATGCCAGATTGCGGATTAGCCAGTCCTGCGTGAACAGACAGCACAACTTTCTGATGCGGCAGCCATTCATGGGGATGCTGGCAGTAAAGATAGATGACCTGGATGATAGGAAGTAAAGAAAAATGGAGGTCAATATGGAGATAAAGTCAAAACAGGTGCTAGGGACCACTGTAGGGGTGTAAAATGAAGGCCTGATGTGGTGGGAAGGGAGCGGTAGATTGGCGATGATAGGTGGGTATGCATCTGTGGTGTGTTTGTGTGTGTGTGTGTGTGTGTGTGTGTGTGTGTGTGAGAGAGAGAGAGAGAGAGAGAGAGAGAGAGAGAGAGAGGGAAGAGGGATGTTGGCGATGTAGTGGGGTGTAGATGAGCAGAGCAGAGGTTGAATATGGTAGAAGGGTTGATTAGATTGGGGGTGTCTGGCTTGTGGGGATAAATTAGAGTGCATGAGAGTGTTGCATGTGCATGCGCGCATGTGTGTGTGTGTGTGTTGGAAAGGGGAGTTTCGATGACATGTGGTGAAGATGGAGCGAAGCTATAAACCAGGTGGCTGTGACTGTTGGAAGGTTTTAATATGTGTGTGGGGGCTTGGAGGACGACGGGGAGCTTAGAGAGGTTGTATTAAAAGGGTGGGGCTTGGATGACAGGACAAAGTGAGAGAGAAAGCATGATGGGAAAAGACAACCAGGTGAAAGAAATGGGACAGAGCAGGGCTTTTATGTTCCCAGCCCGGAGACAAATTGAGTAAAATTGTGCCCCAGGACCCAGACTCTTTAAACATACTAGTCAGAATCAGAAGGCCTTTATCCGCCAAGTACATGAGTGAAACAAGCACAAAATAATTTATCAGCATTGTGAAACACAGACATTATTCCTGAGGCTGTAAGGCTGTAAAACTGCACAAACGGTAAAATGACACACGATCGTAAACAATCGGAAGATTGTGTGTATCACCGAGTACGTTTATATGCACATCAATACTCTGATTACTGGGAGTAATCAGCTTAGGGCAATATTTCGATTACAAGGTTTACAAGGTTCAAAGTAATGCAATTTCTGTAATAACCCGGTTTACATGGATTAATTTAATCATCGGTCTACCGCTCGCCACTCCACTGCACTGTGCCATGTTGTTTGCTTTGTAAATACATTGGGGTTACTGCGTCTGGTGACCTCTGATATGTGCAGTTTGAAAAAACTTAAATAAGTCCGACTAAAGTATTCACATGCCTCCGTAGTTGTTTACAGTGTATGACCATTTCAATAGTCAGTGTATTGCCTTCATCTGGTTAAGATTTAATTATTACTGTGTATTTACACATACTCACTTGGATGACTGGGCAGCAGGATGGAGTATGGGGAGATAACCCTTCAAACAAATGACCTGGGTTCAAGCTGGGGTTGCTATTCCGCTCTGTCTGTAGCTGTGGAGGGGAAGCAAAAAGAGACTTTCCCTCCAGGGATTAATAAAATATCACATTATTATTAATGATAAATAAAGTAACTATGATAATAACGGGGGTTCCTTTTGGGTGGGGGAAGAGCCCACAGACTGTCCTTAGGACATTTGGCTGGGTTTGGGCACCGGCAGGAAATGCAAATGGAAGAGGAGAAGGATATGAAGGGGAGCGTGGGATTTAGCTGATTTTGGGAGCAGGGAAACGGGATGGTGAATGAAAAAAGGGAAAGGAGGGAGGTGGAAGGAGGGAGAGAAAGAAACAAAGAGAGAGAGAGAGCAGAGGTAGACGGGAAAGGTAAGGAGGAATGGAGGGAGGGGAGAGAGAAATAAGAGTGACATAAGGAAGGACGGAGGGAGAGGGAGAGATGGGTGTTGAAGCTGGGACATTGCTGGCACAGTGTGGCTGCGCGGCCTGGCAAGGCTGTGGGAAGAAGCAGTACACCTGCTCTCAGTCCAGTCCCTGTGGATCTGGAAGCACTGCCTGTCCTCACTCTCTCTCACACACACACACACACGCACACACACACACAGACTTGCAGACACACACCAATTTTATACAGTACACACACAGAGACGCCGTCATGCACATGTATTGGTTTTACATCAATGAATATTCTAAAGCCACAGGAATATATTTTACTACTTCTCCTGTCTGGAGGCTGTTGTTTTGACCTTTGCACTCTTTACTTTTGGTTGCTTGTAATGTTGGTGATAGAAAAATTTAAGCTTCATTGCACTTACTGCAAGTGAGTCTATATACTGTAAGAGCAGCAGCTAAATGCCTAATTTGTAATGTAATGTAAATATAAATTCATGCACTCACGCCGCACAGTTACACACATACACACTAGTGCAATTGCATATTCAGGCAGAGCCTTTAGTTACATGACTCATCTGTTCTTAGCACTCTTGAGTCGGTGTGTGTGTGTGTGTGTATGTGTGTGTGTGTGTGTGTGTGTGTGTATGTGTAGAAATGTCTTCACACTCGTCGAGGTGCTCTGTAGCCTCAAATGACTGCATTAGAGTGTCTGATGAGGCCTGTTATGTAAGAGAATATTTTTGGTTTACATCGATAAGCATAGAGCAAACAGATTTCAGAGGATTTTGGAGGATTAATTCGAAGGAAAAACAACACAGAACCCACTTAAGATTTGCACTTAATCATGACTTAATTAACAAACAAATTATTCAGGATTTATCTATTGAGCCATTTGAAAATGAGCGCAGCTATCAAGAAGACATAACCTAAGTTGCAGCAAGGATCATTTCCTCATATAAAGTAAATGCAACTGGGAGCTAAGTTACACACTGATCTGCCATAAAGCAATATGGAGATGACAAAGGTATAGTTCACCTATAATCTTCCTAAGAACACATTAGACCTCAACAAGTGAGCATCTTAGTATACCAGATTTAAACGATTAGTGAATCCTTTGTTCAACCATACTACAATTACAGCAGCCAAAGTTTTTTCTTTTTGTCCTTCCTGTTCTCAACAACTTAGTTCAAAGCGTTCTTTGATTTCCTTGGTGTGTTTTAAAAGAAACCCAATTAATATTTTACATTTAAAAGGCAGTGGATAGCTGCTTGTCTGATCACATTTCCCTTCAGCTAAAGATAAAACACAGCTGAGTGTTGGCCCGTATCAGTCCAGTTGTGAAGGAACAATTCAGGAAAACTCTGAAGCCAAATTAGTCTCTATGGCAGCGCTGGGGAGTAACGATGAATTTTCATCAGTATCTGAAGTTCTGCTTATCAAGTTCATTCCTCCCAACTTACAGCTTGTTTCTCAGCCCACTGGAGCAGAAGTGTCAAATAGCATTTCAACATTTATGCAATTTCAGATATCACCAATGATCTTGTCTTATGAAATATCCAATAACAATAATAATCTGGTGAATGAAGCAGACTATAAAAAATATGTCCACTCTGAGAGAAGTGGTGCTAAACAAGAGCCACTTGAGCTGCCTAATGTCCCGCCATAAGCACCATGATATATTAAACATAACCAGTCATGCTAATGAGGTTATTAATTAAGATAATTCATGCATTAATTAGCAAATATATCAATGATACTATAGCACATGATTGGTATTACCACTTACTAATATGCAAATGTAGGCAGCTTCTATGAAGTTTCTATCATGTATTGTTCTTGAGTTATTGTGTTCACAAAATCAGCAAAATCAGTATCATCTTTTAAGTCACTCCTTCAAACTTACTTTTATGTAAAGGCATTTTCTTGTGTGGCTGTTGTTCCTTTACTTTTATTATTTTATATCATGATTTTATTATTTTATTTTATCTTTTATCCTTATTTTATTCCCTTTTTACTACCTTTTAGTCCTACTTTTTTACTTTTTTTTACTTTTTACTTTGTAACCTTGTTTTGAAAAGTGCTATATAAATAACGTTTATTAGTATCATTATTTATTATTATTCACAATACCCCCCCCCCCCTTCTAAAAGAAAAAGAAATTACATTGAACCATGCTGATTCAACATTTCTTCATAGCAAACTTTACTTTTTACAGTGCAACAGTAGTTTCTGACAGGCAAAATCACCCAGAAGTTTTTCAGATATGACCTTGATTTGTTCCTCCTACCCTAATGTTTCTCTTTCCGTCCTTTCAGTAAGTGGAAAACGTGATGCTCCAGTGTGCTGCTGTGATGGCCTCCCATCTGGGCCAAGCTAGGGAAAACGACTATTGTGGACACAGGTTGTTGACCAAAGGCAATCTCCCCCATTGTGGCCAAATAGCCCACAGAGATGTAAACATTACATGGAAGAATGGCCTACTGATCGACCTCAGAGATTGCAAAGTGAAGGTCAATGGTTTGTCCAACAGCCTATCAGAGCATGTGTGTGTGTGTGTGTGTGTGTGTCAGAGTGGGGGTGTGTGGGATTGGAGTGGGCCAGGGGGTTGACAGTGGTAAATTGAACCACCTAGTTTCAAAAGGGGCTTAAAAGAGGATGTCACAAAGGATAAGCTTGATCTCTTCATTGTCACATACCTGTGGGTGAAACACTTAGGCCTGGATCTACTAAAGGTTTGCGCCCGTGCAAATCGCATTGCGGGTGCTAAAACCTTGTTTTCTGATCTACTAAGACACAGGCCATTTGTGCCTGAAATCATGGGTTGATCTGTGTGTGCCGTTTTTTGCGCTTTGGTCTAATTACCTCTGCCAAGGAGGTTATGTTTTCGGTGCCGTTTGTTACCTCCGCCAAGGAGGTTATGTTTTCGGTGCCGTTTGTTTGTTTGTTTGTCTGTTTGTTTGTCTGTTAGCAGGATTAGGGAAAAACTACTGGCCCGATTTTCATGAAACTTCATGGAAGGGTGTAGCATGGGCCAAGGAAGAACCCATTCAATTTTGGAGCGGATCCAGATCTGACTCACGAACAAGCAATAATAGCACAAACCTTGGCGGAGGCCTGCGCTCTCCGAGTGCCCTTTTAGTTGCATATGCATTTGTGGGTGTTCCAATGCTGAGGCGCAAAATGAAGGGAGGGATTTATGGAAATTGGCAGTGGACGTGATTTATCAAGAGGCGGTGGCTGTTATCACCTGCTGATTATGCACAAAATTTAAGACCTAGAAAAAGCATGTATTATTTTGTGCATAGGATAGCTCTGCCGAAAATGTCTCCTGAACCGGCTCCAAAATCAAAGTGACACAGTCATCTACACAACATAACATGCAGCCATTTGATCGCAGGGTTTAAATGAGTATGCTGACTTAAAAATGTACCATTTAAGCCTCATTGGCAGAGTAGCAGAATGCGCTCTCAATATTAAGACTATATTGCTGACACTTGTGATAAGCCAATGTGCCTTGATGAAAACAATGAAGCTAAAACATGTGTGCGTAATAATTCACGACAGTGGAGAGATGTGTGCGCGGCTTTTCCAGCTATTATGTAACCATACCTTCACCAGGTCTCCATCCCTCCCACACTGGCACCTGCGTCTCGGTCAGGCTCTCCTGCACTTGCTCCTCCAAGGGAATTAAGGCTCCTCTTTGGCTTTATTTGTAGTAAGCATTTTGGTTCACCTCCTCATCATTTCTGCAGCTCTTTGTGGTTTTCTCTGCACTTATTTTGCCCATCATTGCGTTGCCGCTAATGGGCTCGTTGTGCGCATTGCTTGGCCCTTATATTAGCACAGTCGCAATTCTTAATTAATTATCTGCGCCTCCACTCATTTGCGTGTCGAATATCAGTAAATACCTTGTGCTGGCGGTACCAAGTGCAACCACAATTGCTTTTGCACTGCACTGGGAATTGCGACATGTTAGTAGATCCAGGCCATACACAGATGTACGTCCACACACACACACACACACACACACACACACACAGGCCACAGGTGTTGCTGATAATATCAGTGACCCACTAATTTCACTTCACTGACACATGCTTGCTTGCTTGCTTGCTTGCTTCACTGCTATTATTCTGCCTAAAGTTCATGTTGTATTAACTCTTTAAGGTGGCTTTCATACACCTGCTTTTACACATTGTTTGGTGCAGACTTTATAAACTTTTTTGCTAAGTTCGGATCATTTTGACAAGTGAGGACCACAAAAGTTTGTCAATATCAGCCTTTCCTGTTCCATTTGGACAATGGTGTGGATAATGTCTGGTGTTAAAACAATTTCAAAGAGTCCAACCCAAAGAGAGGAAATGACTGAATGAAATATGCATGTTTTGTTGGTTCATGGCAGGTTGTTTGGGTTGTTTTTTACCAAATTAGAGCAAAGAGGAAAGAGTTTACGCCTCTAGCTTGGTCGGTATTGTAATTGCCAAGCCAGTAGCGACCATGGAGTCATTAACGATATTCTTTTCTCTTTTTTTCCCACAGCACAGGCGAGGGCATCACAAGGCAGATTCAGGTCAGTCAGTCAGTCACTCAGGTAACGCTTAGTGAGATGATGTACTTCATCAGATGGCCTCTAGAAGGCATTTTTGACAGTGAGATGCAGTGTTTCCCATACAGAGGCACAAAATCAAAAGTTGGTCAGTGTGTAGAAATGGATCTAAATCGATCTCTAATGCGCCTGATGTCGCATCACATTATGTCTGTAAAAAAAAGATTTGAAAGATGTGAGATGTGAAAACAAAAGTGAAACTTAACATTCCACAGTCAGTAACAGGGATTTGCAGACAGTAACTCGTCTTCGCTGCCCTACAGACTTTAACGGTAGGTGGCGTCATCTTGTGGTATTTAAGTAACGTTAGTGGAATTAGGTAATTTAACTGTGTCGCAGTGCTTCAGTGCATAGAATTGAACACACGCCGTGGGTCTGTACAGGATCTGTGCTTGTTCTCCAACAGGTCCACTTGGTATTAGGCAATGTGAAACGAACCGGACCAATAGAATGTAACAACCTAGCGAACTCTGGTTCGGACTTTAAAAGGACTATTGTGAAATGTGAAAACACCCTAAAAGACAAGACACTACATTAAACCTTACATTTTTCATGTCTGTTTGTCTTTATACCAACAACATTACTCTTAGAAGTAATGTTAGAAATATCTGAGACAGTTTTTGTTTACTTTTAGTTCACTTCTTCTTTTGTTTTTGCCGTTGGGGACACTCATTCCTTCTACCTCAATACTGGGAACTTTAATCTAACACAGCAATTACAGTCCCGCTACCTTATGTTTAAGTTATTAAGGCATTGTATGAATATGGGTACAGGGTAAGTCACTTCAAATTTGCGAGGAAATGAGCACCATTTGCATAACTCACTTGGCCGTGCTTTGCAATTATGCCCCCTGTTCCGACACATGCTGCATCGTTCTGCATGTAAATTCAATTCGGGCGATAAGAGCACCTTATGAATATACAGTTAATTGGCAGCAAATTCCCCCGTTCACTTTTCAATCGTTCCGCAATTACCAGAGCAATCATAATGGCTTATTTCTTCTATTCTCCCTCTCTCTCCCTCTCTCTCTATCCCAATGACGGTGCAGGACAAATACCAAAACAATTGCTCCCCGGGCTACATCTCTTAAACGAGAAAAAAAAATAGAAAATGAAGAGGAAGAAAGGAAAAGATAAAAGGAAGGGGTGATCAAGGAGACAGTTGTGGCTCTTGCCTCCCGGTGCCTTGTGCACACGGCTGAATCTGAGGGAGATTGCAGGTGACACGGCGTCTATGGGAGATCAAAGAGGTTCCTTGCTTTGCTTTGCATACCTCAAACACTATCAATAATGCATTTTCCTGCCCTACCTGCCGAGTGCAGTGCCCGAGTGCGTGAACACACACACACATACACACACACACACACACTCACAAACTGGCCTACAGCAGTGCCTGGTATTAAACTGTACTGTCTGCTGAGCAATTCAGGAGGAGAGATGGTACGAGTTGACGGTTACCTCAGGGCTTAGCTAAGGCTGCTGAAGGTAGGTGAGCGCTCTGGTTAAAGCAACTGCATTCAAACAAAAAGTGGTACAATCACAAGCATTTATTTTCGCAGTGATCAAGGTCTGATACATTTACCTTTGCCTCAGACACCCAATGTAAGAGAACTTACATTTACATATAGGAATTTGGCTGATCCTCTTACCTAGAGTTGATTCCAATGCAGTCAACAGTATGGAGTGCAAGGGTTCATAGAAGTGATGAATTATTAATTAGAATTCATGGTATTAATTATTATAATACTGATAAATATTATATCTGATATAATCTGATTCATATCCCTGTGTCCCTAAAATGATCAGGGATGATATAGTTTGCTTGGAAGAAAGCTTTTTCCGGTGGTGAGCCTGGCAAACTCCTAGTAAGTTTTATGAAGAAAAAACACTCATCTGAGTTTGTACTGGCTTGAGGATGAGTATATAATGACTGAATTTTTACTTTTGGGTAAACTATTCCTTTAAAGGATGGTGGTAGCCAAGAATTTAGAGAAAGAGAAGTTGTGACTGTAAGCTCACTGGTTCAAATCCCTGGACTGGCTGAGAAAATGTGGGTAGGGAAAGTGAATAACTAACGCTCTCTGTTCCCCCAACAACTATTGCTGAGGTGCCCTTGAGTAACGCACTTAACCCCCATCTGCTCCAGTGGAGCTGCTCAGTGGCCAACTGTGGTTGTACTGGGCAGCTCCCTGGATAAATAAAGGTTAAACAAAAAATAAAGAAAATGTGTTTGTCATTTTTATAGACAAGGCTGGAGCAACACGTTGAACTGTGCAACATTATGTTACAATCATTAGAGTATAATGACAAGATAAGTCAATGGGAAATAAAACTGAGCTAAAATGGCAGACAGAATCCCAACCAGGAGAGACTGAGGAAGCCACTGCAATGAAGTTTCTAACCAGTTCAGCATTTTACTGAACTCATGAACTCACCCAGAGTGACTGAGAGTGACAATGAGTGAGGAGGCAGCAGTTCAGTGTTTTGTTCAACGATACTGGACAGGACACATGGCTGTTGATGGACACACTGGCTTTTACAAGTACCGAATCCGTGACCTTTCAGTTATGGAATGGATTCTCACTAGTCCTCCCTGTCACCCACGGTTGAGATATACTAAATATTTTTACGATATTAGTCTAGTCAACCAACAGTGGTGAGCAGGCTAACCACCTCTCTTTCCCTCTTTCCTTTCCTCTTTTCCCATCCTGCACGATCAATGCATTCTGGCATCATTTTACATTATCATGTTCATTGTAAATCCATATAAGTCATGTTGGACTTGGAGTAAGGACTGGCTAATAGCCTAGTTTGTATCATCCAGATTGCTTTGCCGGCAAAAAGCAAAAAAATGACCTTTGATGCCCATAATGCGAAGAGTGCCCCAGCTAAAAGCAGATGAAAGCCTTGGTTTGCTGGAGCATCTCACATTTACAAATTGTACACAACGCAGCTGAATAGCAAGTATCCATCAGGCAGCACTGAAACATCCATGAAGTGAGCTGCCTGATGGAGACTTTCCATTGGAACACGTAGCATGTGTGTTTGTGTCCATTTACATTCTGTAAATAGTTCAGCAAATTTCTAAGCTTTGTACTTCATCAGTCTCTCATTTTCAGCCCCACGCATTTGGCTGCAATTGTAGAGAATCATCAGTGTTACAGCCAAGTCATTTTTTGGTTAAAAATACAGTATAGTAAAAAAAAAAAGAAAGAAAGTAAACAAAAAACATATAATTTGCTTCAGGTTGCAGAACATCACTGCTGCAACATATAGAAAAATACATACAGTATATTCTTTCTTTATTAAAATTGCCTTTTTGTGAAAAGACAGTAGAATACTGTGAATTGTCCATTTGTCCCGAAACTGAAATTTACAGTACATTATGCAAAAAGCTTAAGTAAGATGGATATGACCGTGGGATGACCGAATCCCTCTCGGTAAGCTCCTCCTTCAGTCATCATGAGAAGCGAGGAAGTGGTTTGGAGTCAGGGAAAGAATCATTCTGTGAGAAACCATGTTGCAGCTGAGAGGGGCGGTGCACGGGTCACTGGAAATGAAGAGAAAATGAAGCATAAGGCAGATACCTACACACACATATAAACACACACACATATGCTCAATCACACACGTGCACACGCGCGCACACACACACACACGACCGGAATTTTCTGACAGAGCTAGCATACATCCGTGAAAACACACTCTCTCTCCATCTCTCCATCGCTCTCTCTCTTCTGCTCTTTCTTCGTGACATAACCACACACACATATGGTCATAGGTGCGAGCATTTGCAACACAAATTAGGTCCAATGTGACACTAAATGGAGACCGCATAATAAGCACTGAGAGTTCATGTTCAGTGTGGTGTGTGCCCTGACTTACATTTCTGTGGCCCATATCAGATGAGATAGGAATTCAAAAGCATTTCCTAACAGCCATTAAACTGTAATAGATGGGAAACACCTTGATCCTGCCACAATTAGAGTCTCTTTAAGTATGATGAGGAGTTTGTAAAAAGTGATTAACCCTAACCCTAACCATGATAACAATTAGTGTAATTTGTTTCAAAAATTAATGGCGTCAAAGACGCAGCCTAGACAACATTAAAGGAAGATGTGAAGATCTGGGTTTAATCACAAAAGTCTGAAAATACTGTGATACCACATTATCTTGATGGAGAAAAAAAGAACAGAACAGTGCCTTTGTGATATTAGTATTTCTTTTGAGCCATAGCTGGGAGGTGCACTTTTGAGTTTTATATTATTTCATATTGAGTTTCATGCTGGGGAAAGTAGAAGGGAAACAGTTCTCCCTTAAAGGGATACCTTGACATTTTGATTTTTTTAGTCCATTATTTCTCTTCATCAGGCACTTGTCACCTAGTGAAGAAAATAAGTGAAGAAAAAGTTTTTGGAATGGGGGGCAGTGTGTTGGCGTAGTGCAGAGCTTCAAAAACTTTTTCATGTCAAAGACCCCCAAATCAATACACACTGGGCCAAGACATCCATTTGATGATTTTTTCCCTCCAGTAGACTCCTACGTGATAAGATTTCTGTTGTTAGACAGGCTTTAATTTGGAATTGCATAACTGTTGCTATTGTCAATGAAGAAAGGAAAACCTGTGAACAGAATACTCATTCGTATATATTCTTTTTACGCTAACTTCTAGTGAATGCAATATTAATTAAATTAAACCATTCATTATTTTTATGGGCTTCCCATCAAACTGTTAAAAGTCTCCTTTGGGAAACACTGACCCAGATGTTTAAGAAGCGATCCCATAACCACAAACTCACAGGTTGCTCTGGATAGGAACAGCAGTTAAATACCAAAAATGTGTGGCACTTCATAAACCATAAATTGGCTTCCTAGCATTGTTAGCATTTGTCACTGAAACTTTTGGGTAATTGGGTAACAAAATCCAAGCTTGAGTTTCCAGTGGGAACTGTGGGGTGCTGCTACCCTCATGCTACATGTACATGTACAGTGCAAACACTTCCAATAACCAAGTAGCTGTAACTTTTTTTTTTGTCACACAATGTGACAAGTGCCTGGAGATGAGAAAATGCAAAAATTTTAAATGTCAAAGCGTCTGTTTAAAGAACACCTTTCCCCCCCTCTAGTTTCCCCCAGCATGAAATTTAATATGAAATAATATGAAACCCCAGAGGGAGCAGGGAGTCTGCAGGTTTATGTAAATAATGAACTGCTGAGATAAAGAATCATATGACTCTTAATGGGATACCTTGACATTTAGAATTTTAGGCAGATACTTTTCACATTGTGGGGAGATATTTGTCACATTGTGAGGAAAAGGTTTATAAATTATGTCCATCGATTTCCCTAAAAATGGATAGCTAGCATTGTTAGCATGGCATTTTATAGTCTAGTGTTATATTGAAACGGCTATGTTTACTACATGCAGCCTGGTAATCCATTTCCGGGACTAATTGAGCCCCATTCTGATGAAACAACCACATATACACAAACAATCAATACAAACCAGAGTAGTGCAAAACTATCCAACTAGGAATCATTTAAATAAACTACCAGATTGTCTGATGGTTCACTGTAAGCAGTTGATTGCGATTTCATCCAAATACCAAACGGAAAGTGGCAATTTTAAATAATTTAAATAATGGGTCTGTTCAAATCGACTAACAAAAGAATGAGAGACACTAGGTTTAAACAGACTGTTGAATAAATATACACATATACACTATGCGTGCAGTATGGCACAATCAAATATGTTGTTGGACTTTATACCATTTGCTCTTTAATGCACAGGTGGCAGCTCCACCATTTTGCATTCATTCAGACTATTTCCACGCTACTAAGTAACACAAAAACAGAGCGTACTCCAATTAGATGATTACATGTTGCAGACATGTAAACAGCTTCCCACATGAAATCCTTTGTATGGAAACAGTTAACCCACTTTAATATTCAGACTAATTTGATAGGGTTTGAGTAAGTAACTGTAGCTGTGAGAAATGCCGAAAAACTTGCAAATTTTTTTGTTCCCACAATGCTTGTTATTATAAATATGAATACACACAAACACACTCACAACAACATACAGTCAAAATCACAGTGCCTCTCACTATACATCCTGAATCTGAAGATAAGTCTTTAGCTGAGCATACAAATATAGATCCCCATGCATCGTTATGTGGCCTACAATATTTCCCCATTCAATTTACACACACTTGACTTCACCACAGTCTCCCACTTGACCTTAGATGTCATCAAAGACCCACATACACGTTCGTGAAGAACACACACACACGCACGCACACACACACACATACACACACACACACACACACACACACAGCAGGCCATACATATTGATGAGAGATGATCAGCGTCTTCCCCTTTCCCCCACTAAGCTTTTGCCCTTTTCTCATGTACAGCAAAGGACAAGGACTTGCCATGCATGAACATACACTTGCAGACACACACACACACACACACAAACACACACTCACACGTTTAAACACACCAAATTAACAGTCTGAAAACAGCAGCATTGTTGTTCTCCCCCTGCCCACTTCATACATACACACACAGACACACACACACACGTTGGAAGTGGCAGCAACAAATGGCAGTGAAGGCTGAAGAGTGCCCCCTGCTGTTGAACTGAGTCCAAGGTCGCTGCACCTGGTCCTGGTCATTCCCCGCTCTGTCTCTCTATTAGCAGAGGCTTAGTTGGAGGTGGAGGGAGGTCGATACCATACTGCAGCTGCTGGAGTAATAAAACCACAGGCGACCCTGAGAGAGAGAGAGAAAGAGAGAGAGAGCAAGATGAGGCTGGGCGAGCGGGCAGGAGGATTTAGAGTGGTAGCAATCGTCAGAAGCAGGACTCCGAGGCAAGATGAAGCCAGCAAACTCCAAGAGAGCTGAGCCAAGATAAAGTAAAGAAAGAAAGAAAGAAAGAAGAGGAGAGGACAGCACTGTGGGAGTCAAAAGAAGGGATGAGAAGCATGGCAAGAGAGAAGGGGATCTGTAGAAGAAGGTGGAGAAGTGGAAAGTCGGGACAGGAAGGGGAAAATCTGAGGAAAATGGAGGAAGAAAGGAAAGTACCAAGGGTTATATGAAGGGCAGGCTCAGGTTGAGGCGAGTGCCAGCTGGTCCCCAGCACAGTGTGTGTAACCTAGGAATATACCGGGCTGATTATTACTGTATTTCAATTCAATTACAATGAATCATAGGCCCTAATCATTGAATGCAGGTTATGTTTTTGCAAAGGAAGAGTATAGACTCACAACACACTGGAACATTGCTATATTGTCCTCCGTGGAAAGCACCAGTGAACCATATCAAGCAAGCCCAGAGCTTTTTTCCACTGTGCACCTTTTCCAAACACAGCTGGGGACAGTTTCTGGTGCGTTGTGTATTTGCCCATGAGTCATATTCACTTATCTCAGTGGTGGTACTGTGATAATTGTCATTGCTATGAGATAGATAGATAGATAGATAGATAGATAGATAGATTCTTTATTGTCCTCTTAGAGGAAATTTGTTTCCACAGCCTGTACACATACAAAAATTGAAAACAACATCCAACAAATACAAAGACATGGAGGGGCACAGAGCCAGTCACAAAAACAGAACAAAGCCCTAAAAAAAGGGGGGGACACAGGAGAAAAAGAGCATAAATAAGTCACAAGGGCACAAGTCCAAGCTTATTGAGGGCAGTGATGGCAGAGGGCACAAAGCTCTTGCTGAAGCATGCCTTTTTACAAATCAGGGATCTGTATCTGCGGCCAGATGGGAGTAGGGTGAAGCATGAGTTTAGGGGGTGGCTGGGGTCGTGTACTATGATAAGAGCTTTACGGGTGATGGCAGTGTCAATGAGAGACGGGAGGTTGGGAGTAGGGAGAGTGATGGTCTTAGAGGCAATGTGTGTGATTTTGAGGAGTTTGTTTCTGTTGGTGACAGTGAGCATGGTGAAATAGCATGTGGAACAGAAGAGGAGAATGGGCTCAATGATGCTCCTGTACAGGAGGAGAAGGGGGGGGGGGGGGTGACTGAAAGTGCCCTGAGTTTCCGGATGGCGGAGAGCCTCTGTTGACAGTGTTTATGGATGTCGGTGGTATGTAGGTATGAGTTTATTGTCCAGGGTGATTCCAAGATATTTGAAGCTCTCCACCATCTCGACTGTTTCATTGTTGATGGAAATGAGGCAGTGGGGGGTGCTGGGTTTATTGCGGACGTTGATAGATACCCTAGATATCCCACTATCTCCCTCCCACAGTAAATTGTTAGCCTAATTTTTTTTCTCCACATTTTCTGCAAAGCGAGCGTGGTTGTCTCATCATCTGTTTAGACGCCTCTCATCAACTCCAGTGACTCATGTTGCGATTTACAAGAACTTTTGCACAGCAAATTCTCCTTTTAATTAGATAGGAAATAGCTCAACACTCCATTATAAAAGGGCAGAGAAGATCCAATGTGTTGTAGGCTAGCCGTGCAATGGTATGGCAACAGAAGCCTGCATAAATGCCAAGGATTTTGGTAATGAACAATCATGTCATTTTAAAAATTATCCATGATTGATGTAAAAGTGCCATTTTCCTATCCCATACAGTTCTGATCTAGGGTCTGTGGAGACATTTTCCTGGTATGAAACAGAGCTTCTTGGGACACATGGTGATGTCAGAGGAAAAAGTTGGCAGACTGCTTTCACATCCTCCATCCCTTCCTCATTATTTAGCATAATTAGCAGTCTTCACTAACCAGCTAATAATAGAGCTGCAAAAACAACACGGGCAATCTGAACCCCAGTCGGATCAGAGGAGGACAGGAGAAGAAGAGGCAGGAGCCCACAGAGAAAGACGGGGTGGGAGGAGGAAAGGGGAAGACGAGAGGAGTGGGGAGTACAGTGGAGAAGATGGTTGTAATAGAAGTAGTAGAAGCTCTGGGCAATAGAGACTCACAGAGCTGGAAGGAGGTGCACATACAGAGCAACTACATCAGTGATCAATGAGAAGGCTTGAAGGGCAACCTGAAACCCCAGGTAATTGCTGGAGATCAGGGAGGTCTTCATCATCTCAGGTCTCCCTCTCCCTCTCTCTTCCTCTCTCTCTCTCATCTGATGGATGAGAGAGTTCTCAGCCAGCCAATGGACAACAGGGCCATTGAGATTAATCCCGCAATAAAAGGACCATTATTCCTCATCGGCATCACGAGAGGTCCATTCGTTATGGCAAATGGTCTTTTTGTATGAGTGTATGAGACTGAGCCCCACAATTAGGAGACCTGGCTTCATATGTCATCGCCAGGCCCGGACCGATGGAGATTGAGACGGAGTTGGCAATGATAGCGAGGGATTATGAAAGAAAGATTGAGGGAGAGGAGAGAAGAGAGGGGGACAGAGAGAGAGAGAGAGAGAGAGACAGACAGACAGACAGACAGACAGACAGACAGACAGACAGCCATGATGAAGGAATTATGAAAGAAAGAGTGGTGAGTGAAAGAACTGAGGGAAAAGGGAGAGGGGTGAAAGAGGGAGGAGAGAGTAAAAGAGGTAGATATAAAGGAAGAACAAGAGAAAGAGATGGCTGGCTAGCTAGTTGGCCAGCTGACAGGGAGCCCACAGTGAGACACCCCACTAGACTGCTCTTAAATGGCTGTCTGTCAGAATCGCAATGGCTGCCCTCTGTTCCGCTCCTTTAAATGAGCTCGTTATGGTCCAGGCCATTACGGAGTGGACTCTCTGTTTGGGAGAAGCTAAGAAGTCATTAGACATAGTGAGGTGGGAGAGAGAGAGAGAGAGAGATGGAGGGGGGGGGGGGGGCGGAGAAAAGGAGGAACCAAGGGAGGGAAAGGGAAAGTGATAGAAATAGAGACAGAAAGGGAGGGAGAAAAGCAACTAATGGAGGAAGTGAGAGAGTGAGATGAGAGAGAAGAAGGGAGAAAACGAGAGAGGGAAGGCTGGTAGTGAGGAAAAAAGAGAAAGGATAGAGGGAGGTCATTTTACATAAAGCGAGTATAAACTTTCATAGCTATTGCATTCTGTATGAAGTGAACTTGAATATTGTGTTTCTGTGGAAGGCTTTCCAGAGTGAATAAAGAGCACTCAGTGTTCAAGTGGAAGCAGCTATTATCTCATGAGTCTTCCACTGATATACAGCAGATATACTGCAGTGTAGCACAAACTTTCAGCCAACAAACATACTGTATGCACAAAACCAACTGCAAGAATACATACAATATATAAACACAATACAGCAAGAGATATGTCACCAATTTACGATCATTGTTGCTTCATGTCGCTAAAATGAGTGAAAAATGTTGGGGTATGAACCAAGTGGCTAAAATCACAGGTAAATTTTGAAGCCAATACTGAAGTGGTGGCAGATTATTGACCAATACTAGGTGCCGCTGCAGGCGTCAAAACAACCCTTCAGAAACCTATGGGTGACGTCACACTCACTACGTCCATCTTGTTTTACGGTCTATTGTATGAACCTGCCCAACTGAGAGGGACGAGGACAGGTCTTGTAATACACGGTACTGCCTCAAGGCAAAAGGTTGCATACTGTTTGGTAGCTTTAAAGTAGTGCTGTATGCAACACAGTCTGATAATATTTTGTGAAATGAGCACAAACTCTGAAACACAGATTACATGTTGTGGATTAGATGTTACATGTTCCCACTGCTCTATTTCCATGTCAAACTACTGCTTCTTTCTAGCCGTGTCCCCTTCACGTAACCCTTTTGTAGTGGGGAAACGTACTTCTCTCACTTTCCGTGCACGGAGCATGTATTTGCATTTTTAGACATCATGCTCCTTTCACGAAATTTCAGGAGACCATGGCTCATTGTATGTGAGCCTGTTACCCAGGGGTTCACCCATGGTTCATATGAGTGACAGATGCACAGACAGACAGACAGACAGACAAACGCACATACTGTACAGACAGACAGGTGTCAATACAGAAAAACAGACAAGCACACAAACAGACCTTTTCAGGTGGTTGGACAGTCAGCCAGCTAAATGTCAGATTGTCAGATTGCAGACGCTCCACCTCACCGTCTGGCTCCTTTGATTTTCATCTGTTTATTTCTATCTCACAGATACAGAACAAGCACAAATCAATTATGATTCAGCCAAATGCTAAATACAGGTGGAATGCTTAATGATGGTTTGAATTCGGTGTGCATCAGATCGATTATGTATGTGTGCATGTTTAACAAATGTTTTTCTCATGCACTTAGCAAAGACTCATATGCTGTACGGGAAATTTGTGTTTGGAGGAGAGAAATGTTATTGTTATTCCACTCAGTAAAAGCAAATACGTGTCATTAAGACCATGATTTGTTCACAACATTTTGAGACAATATACCATAAAATTTCCATAAACTTCCAATGTCAAATGTTTGTTTTCAAATAATTGCCAGTTTCTTTAAGTTGCATGAGATTTTCATATCTCAGTAAATAAAAACCTGTCTAAAGATTGTTTCTATAGCATGTTATAAAACATCTCATACAGCCAATGGTGTATCCATCATGGCCACCTAATCATCCCTCGTTACCTAATTGGTTCTTTCAGACCTCTACTCTCCACTGAGATAGCTGATGTGTGGTGAGCGTTCTGGCGCAAACTGGCTGCCGTGCATCACCCAGGTGGGTGCTACACATCAGTGGTGGATGAGTTGTGTCCCTCCCCCCCCCCCCCGACATGTGAAGCGCTTTGAGTACCTAGAAAAGCGCTATATAAATGTAATCAATTATTATTATTATAGGTCAGACATAGCTGTAAAATTTTACTATGAATTTGTCTCTGTTGTTGGCAAAATTCAGTTTAGGCATCTTTGTTTTGATGTGCAGAAAAAATGAAAGCCTGTCTCTAATGACGGCCTGTCTCAAATAAATGGCTGGTTTTGAGTGTCAAAACAAGCAATTACCTGGGCTGCTATTGCAAGCTTTAGATGGACCATTGGATCTTGATTACAATTTGTTTATTGATCCGAATCTTGAACAAAGAATTTAAAAAAAAAAACTGTGAATTTGTGTAAGTGTGTGAGTGTGAAGCAAGGGCACTGCAGACAAATAACATATGTGCTTAGCAAATCCTGGATAAATACAGTTTTAAAAAAATTAACAGAGCAAGTATATAAAGGGAAATTCAAATAGTCATATGAATTTTACACCCTTGGTGTTATTATCCAAGTAAAACAAGCGTTTCAGTCGATGGACAACTCCAGTGTCCATCCTGTTTTCTGTCATTTCCATAGACAAACGACAGACTTTAAGAACACTTCAGCCCACGGTCCCTCAGGCCATAACTCCAGTCTGTTCCCCAAACATCCACTGCACCCCCACTGCTCTGCTGAACAAGATCTATGGGTTTTCACAGGCAGTGCTACTGGCTACTGGGTGTTACTTTATGGGCCTAGATCCATAATGGTTGTGGTTGTGCTAGCATGTAGCTTATGTATTTTCTTAATCTCCATAGGGAAGCTCCTTTGAGAGTGCAATACATATGGACAGAGGCTTTTTCTGTGCCTTTAGACAAGGTACAGGCATCTATGTGTGACTACATAGGTTGTCATTCCACCCAAAGTCCACAGCAGGCACTGATTAGTTCCTCCTCTATGGTTGAAGGTGAGCTAATCAGTGAAATCACCTGTTGTAGTCTCTGGTTGGAATGAAAACCTGCAGACTCCCAGCCCTCTATGGAACATGGTCACCTATCCCTGCTTTAGACATAGAGGGATTACTGGTGTGCTCTCTAACATGTTGTTGACCTGCTGCTTTCCATGAAGACCCCATTCTAGAGATCCATAGAGGCAATACTACATTTTTAATATTATTTCCAATGTATTTTTGCTTCATTAGAAAGTACTGTGAAGGGTTCCCATAGGTAGTCTAGTGCAGTGGTTCCCAACCCAGTCCTCAAGGACCCCCTGTCCTGCAAGTTTTTATTCCATCTTTACTCTTGCACACCTGATCCCAATAGGGCCTACACACTTTCATGCTGCTCTGTTCAGGTAGATCTGTCTCTACCAATCAGCATTAAGACCTTAACTGGATCAGGTGCGCAAGAGTAGAGCTGGAACCAATACTTGCAGGAAAAGGGGTCCTTGAGGACTGGGTTGGGAAACACTGGTGTAGTGGTTAAAGGCAAAATCCACCATAAAACACTTTAACGCTGTTTTTTATTTTTATTTTTATTTTTTTTTCTTATTGGTGATGTACTCTCCATTTCCCAAGTATTTTTCTTAGTCACACGAGAAACTGGTAAAATGTAGATGACGTGATGTCGCGTTGAGATATTTGCAGTGAAGCCACAATGGAGTTTATTAGCAGAAAAATTGGTCACACTTTATTTGGATAGTTCAATGTTGATGCTCAACTTCCTGTCAAGTGACTGTAACGTGTCACTACGTCTATTGAGTTTCAAGCGATATTCATAAGTGAAAAGTAGAAGTGAACGGTAATCTATAGATATTCAATGTCTGGGCTAGGGTTAATCTTAGGGTTGGGGTTAATGTTAGAAATATGGTCAGGTTAGGGTTAGGGTTGGGTTTAGGGTTAGGCTAAGGTCAGGGTTAGGGTTACATAGCCTGTGGAGATGCATCCAATAGGCAAGTGACGCTTTGTTTAACATTTACTTTTGGCACCTGATGTGCCAAGTGCCAACATTGAACTATCCAACTAAAGTGTTACTGAAAAATGTACAACTATTTAAAACATCAATGATACACATCCGGCTTGATGTCAGTCCCTCAGAATCAATGCGCAAGGGCTTCTTTCTAGATGCACCAACATTCAATAATCATGGAGAGAAATCTATCATAGAAGGGGAAGAGATACCAATTCTCAGTAGTCCATAATGCAATACAGCCTCAAGCATTTGCGTTTAGAGCAAGAGATGTAACTTTAACTGACTGGAAAAACTTGCTCTCTTGCTGTTACTTTGGTATTGCTATCTCCACCTACACATACTTAATGCAAACAGCTCAGGCACGTTCTCTGGGGGTTGTCGAAAGGCATTCATGGAAATGTAGGAAATCACTAGCTTAAGTAGAAGTAGAAGAGGCAGTTTGAGTGGGTTCACCAAAAAAGTAAATTGCAACACTTCATCCGAGAAGTGTCGAGTATCCAAGGGTGGAGTTTTCCTTTAAGTCGTGCTAGCCAAGGATCGAATCCCACCGGAACTTTCTCTCATGTGCCTCCCCTACTACATCTGTCTCCCTCTGCTTTCCAACTGTCTGATTAAGGAAGGAGAATGACAGGCAAGATGAGAGAGAAAGGACGACTTGTGATAGACTCAAACCAACAGAATTGCCAGTACACAGTATGCATATTAGTCTGCTAATCCACCAGTATGTTCTGGGACATGGTTCCTTTCATGGCCCTTGAACTTGATGAGCTTATGCGTGTGCTGTGGTGCATATCTGCCGCCTGTGCTGTGCTTCTTTCCATAGAGACCAGCATTTGAAAGAGTGATACTTGGAGAAGGAGTTGTTTTATGGGCCTAAAGCTATAAGGGTTATAGATGTACTAGCGTGTAGCTTCTGAAGCTTGCCTCTCTCCAAAGAGATCCCCCTCTGAGGGAGTAATACCTGGGGACAGTGTTACTTCATAGGCTCTAAGATATATGGGCTTACGGCTGTAGGAGCTGGTTTCTCTGCGCAGAGCTCCCTCCGCTCTGAGAGAGTGAAGTGTGCAGTGACACATATTGTGGCAGACCATGATCACCTCCCATGATAAATAGAAAAAAAAACAGTACAGTATTGCTGGCTTATGGCTGGTTAAATGGGAGTTACTGCACCTTGCCTTTCTTTGTAAAGAGTTCCATCTAAGAATGTAATAGCTAAGGTGCGTCTTTCAAATCCCTATGCTAAGTAAGCATGGGCATCATCTCTTTGGTCCCCCTCTCCCTCTACCCTCCTGTCTCGCTCTCCCTCGCTTTCTCATTGTACTTCTTTCCCTCCCTCTCTTTTCACTCGCTCCCTCCTCCTTTTTCTCTTTCCATCTCCTTCCCCAGCTTTCTCTCTTTGTCTCTCTCCTCCACTCTCTCTGGTAACACTTGTTTGTGACTCTTGTAGCCCATCTTTCCCCATAGATTTTCCTCTAACAATGTGATGCTGGGGACACACCGCTGCTTTATGATTCACAAGGTCCAGCTGTAGCACCTCCAGCCAGTCTTCCTACAAGAGACTGAAGCTGAATATCCTGTGGTGTATTGGATTTAGCACGACTCAACTTCTCTCCAGAAACTATGAAAAACTATGAAACTGTCATAGTTGTCAGGGACTATGCTGTGCAGGCTTACTAAATTTGGGGTAGCTACTGTGGAGTTTTCAAATTTATTGCAATTTTATATTCATATCTAGAGATATTTAATCCTCAGATGCAGTACCCGTGGAGCAGGTGCAATTTAAATTCTTGCTCAAAAACACTTTGATATGGATGATGTCTGGCTTTCACAATGTTTAGTTTGTAGGTGGGACACTGTGCTCAGTAGGCGCTTTAAATATTTTACTAAATGTTTTACTACGGCCGAATTGTTTTGTCCATTTTATAAAAAATACTGCACTGTCGTGTGCGATCCATAGACTGTAAAAACAGATGGACGCAGTGAGTGTGATGTCACCCATTGGCTTCTGAAGGGCCATTTTGAAGCCTGGAGATTGGGTTTACTGTCGCCGCCATGTTGATATTTTTTGGAGCCAGAACAGCCAAAGCGAAGCCGAGGGTTGTCCACAGAGCCGCAGCGGTGCCTGCTATTGGCCTATAATCAGGGACCTGTCAATCACTGGACAGGCGACCTGTCTATCACTAGGAAAACAACCCCCTTTTATATCCATTATATCCTGTTAATGACATTTTTTTGAGAATCGCCCTAAGGACACACATTAGAGAAGTGATATTTTTAGCATGGTCCCATTGACTTGCATGGAGTTGGGCCGTGTTTGGTGTCTTTTGGAGCCGGCCTCTAGCAGATGTTAGAGGAATTGCCGTCTGCTGGCACTTCTGTGTTGGCTACAAAATTCTGCGGTTTTGGTCACTTGGTACAACCTCATTCTTTTAAATGTCACATGTTTGGGGAGTCCTGGTAGCTCGGTGGGCTAAGGCGCGTACCACATAACTGTGACGTCCTCCTGGGTTTGAATCCGACCTGGGACCTTTGTCACATGTCATCCCTGCCTCTCTCTGCCAATTTTTCATTTCTATCTCTACTGTCAACGATCCAAAATGAAGGCAACATGCCCAATGACTGTGTAACTGTCATGGGGCGATTTCTCTAAGCACCAGGCGACCCTGCTGCCATCAATAAAGGATAATTGTGCCACCACCTTATAGTCTCGGCAGTTTAACATCTGTGGTGCAGGTGGTGTGGTGCTACAGACCCCGGCTTCTGCAATCACACACAGTCTTCTCTCCCCTCCTCTCTGATCCTCTCAGCTTTCTGTAATAAAGAAAAAATAATACTAAGGGGAGTAGACAGCTCTCTCTCTCTCTCTCTCCATAAAAAGCTTTTCTGGGATTCAGAAGAGAGAAAGTGATGTGCATAGATAGATGACAGGACATCTTGGGGAGGATGAATATGGGCGTCCCAACACGAGTCCCAGCACAACTGAAACACCAGTAAAAACACCAACACTCTTTTAAGAGTCGGTGTCATTTCAACATTATAGGCTCACCCTTTTAAATGCCTTTGCATACTCTTTTTCCTTTTCCATGATGTTTACTTTTCTTATGCAAAGTGTCTGCGTCATTGCAAAATGCATGATGTATAACCAATCCAACCCCACCCATGTCACCATGTACAGTATGATCCCTATCCATTGATCCTGACTGTGTAAAACAAGCAGTACACAGGAGAAAGGGCCTCCCATTGTTTGTTTGGGATGTGTGAACCAGGCCATCACAACAGGGTGTTTCCTTTCATCTACACCTCTCTCTCACACACACAAACACTTTCTCTCTATGAGTGTCTTTCTCTCTTCCCTTCTCTCTCTGTCCTCATCTTCCTCTCCACCTCTTTCTTTCCCTGTTGCTTTCTTTCCGTCTCTGCTCTCGTCCATGTACTCCTCCACTGTGTTCTTTAATTTCCTGTGCATGAAAGATTCATCCGATTGCTTTAATAATGGATAAGGAGGCGCAGTTGAAGAGTGCAGCAGGCACCCCTGACTAGGGCTGCAGGGCTCCAAAAGACAAGGCAGAGGAACATTCCTGCCCCATCTGTCCTCCCTTCCCTACATCCTTCCATGCCTCCCGTCTATTAATCTGTTTCTTCTGTCACTCCATCTCCATCTCCTTTGCTGTCCCAAAACACCCTGACCAGCACCTGTCGCATAAAGACCAGGCACAGAAGCGCTGTCTGTAAACAAAAGTCACATGGACTCACAAGCAGCTTGTTTACTGGACAGAGTTTTCCTAACCTGTCATCCCGTGTGATTGGAGATTTTGGGATCAAAACAAATCCGACCCCAGTCCTGGTAATTTTAGTTAGACATGATGGACATTACTGTAATTTACCTTGGAAATGTACCTTGTGTTCATACCAGTTAAAAACACATGAAGAAATAGCTGAATATCAGAGGTGGATGTGTAAAGTGCATTTACTCGAGTTATGTACTTAAGTACAATTTTGAGATACTGGCACTTTACTTGAGACTTCCATTTTGTGAGACTTTATACTTTATACCAGAAAAGAGGGAAATATTGTACTTTTTACAATAGGCTACTTTTTAATATTGACACTTTTATCTGATGGCTGTAGTTACTAGTTACTTTGCAGAATAAGATTTTACATGCAAAAGATACAATATGTTCATAAAATATGTTGCATTGTTAGAGTTTAAACTCCACAACAGTATATTGAGTAGTTAAACCTACAACATTAAACACTTTTTACAGGTTAATGCATCAATAATTTAACACTCTGAGCAAGAATAAATAGTAGAATTCAAATACAGCATTGTATTTAAATTGCATGACATACAATAGCTGGCCCATCCATGCGTAAATCAATTACAGGTTTTATCCAAACAGTAATTACACGTTAGTGTGTGCTTGATGACTGAGGTGCTTACTCACCTATTACCATTGGTGGCCCATGAAAGGTTTTTCATTGCAGCAGCATAGGCTCTGCCTTCTGTCCAATATGTTAAACTGGTTTTAATCTGTGTTCATAGGCTGTGAAATTCAAAACACAGCGTCAGAAATGAACTGTCAATGCCAGATGGACGGCATGCCTACACTAATAACGCTCTGCTGACTGCCTCAAATTGGCTCATACTTTTTATGGCATACGTTCGACTGCTTTCCTGATCCAGCTATTGAAACTTTTTGTGGGGTTTTATCGTCTGATTATGATCCGTTATCTCCTAATAGGTAGCAAAACATTTCACCTCATCTTGACTTTGCCCTCGGTTCATTTTGTTATGCTGAGTTTTCTAAGCATGAGTAATTGCGTCCTCACCCTTAATGAATCGTACCGAAGTTTGCTTGGAACAGGACTGAGACCCACATTTTGAGGCAGTCTTGGTTATTTGCTGCGCACCTGAGTTCTAATAGCATTGTTCTCACCTGCCGAAATAAAACTGCCGAAACAAACCTTAACAGAAATAAAGAAGTAAAAGCTCTGGAGTTTGCATAAACCACTTCAAATGTGCTTGGAGTGAACAGGCAATCAGTCAGTAAGTCACTTATTCACTTACTTAATCCCTCCATGCACACACGTAAACATATCTCACTCCCTTCATCCTCCCATCCTCAGTCTCTCCGTCCCTTATCCTCCCTGCACAGCATGGGAAAAACCTGGAGAGCACCCAAAAACAAGGCCTCTGTCTCACAACAGCCTCCCGCCATTCTTCATCCCAACGGTCTCCCTCCATCTTGGATTGTGTTCCAATCCCCCAGGAGCCTGACAGAGTGTCTTTGTCACCACGGACAACCTCATCCCTCTCTCCATCCTTCTGCCTCTACATCCCACCGCAACAAACTGCCTGAGGATATAAAGAAGAAGGGGATAAAAGGAGAAAACTAGAAATAACCCCCTCACGGTTGTATGCCTCAGCCAATAAACTTTGTTTTTATCATTGCAAGGACAGTCTTTATTTATTGAACATATATAATTCATGTGATTATTAAGTCAACTTAAAGGATTTTGGTGTCTGCAAAAGTAAGTGACAGCACTTCCACCGTTTTTGTAGAATGACCCAAGATCGCTTTCTCAGCTACAGTGGTAAGCAAAACATTATGATGTCACAGTGAAGTTGACCTTTGAACTTTTGGATATAAAATGCCATCACTTCATCATTTTATCCTATTAGACATTTGTGTGAAATTTTGTCATAATTAGCGTATGAATTCTTGAGTTATGGCCTAAAACGTCTTTTGTGAGGTCACACTGACCTTCACCTTTGACCACCAAATTCTAATCAGTTCATCCTTGAGTCCAAGTGGACGTTTGTGACAGATGTAATGAAATTCCCTTTAGGCGTTCTTGAGATACCACGTTCACGAGAATGGGACAGACGGATGGACGGACGGATGGACAAGCCGAAAACATAAAAACATAAAAAAAACATTTTTGCACTCCCTTCTGCTCAGAGAAGAATCCTCATATTACGTGCAATACATGTACATTCATGTTGCGTTTCTCCTCTCGCTCTCCTGAGGTTTTGTGCTGAGGCTTGACCAGTCATTCACCGTAAAGAGAGCAAAGCGGTTGCCCTGCATTGTTTATTTATGAGGCAGTATTTACTTCCAGTCATTTAATCTTTCAGAGTAGTTTGTTACAACATTTTCAATGACCTCCGCACTCTGTTGACCAAGAGAAGAGCAAAAACAGTAGACATAATCTGTCAATATATGGATAGCCATCTTAGAGTAAATTTTATTTTAGCCATTATGGAGAAATATTTTATTAACTTGATAGAGACGCTATCTTAAATTTAATTTTCTTTTTTAATTATAGCATTTATTACTTTTCAATCTCCTATCTACACTTCTATTCCTTGCTGCTACGATGACCCAATTTCCCCTTCCCCAGATCAATAAAGTCAATCTTATCTTACAATACGAATGTGGCTGCACAGGTTCGACGAAGGTTTCCCGCTGTGCTGAAAACCTGCGTGCCGAATTTTGCTCCCAGTAAGTTTTACTTCTGCAACGTTTTTTGTCAGGTAATATCCGCGTTGGGTTGAAAGGCTGCACAAGTAAAGCTCACAGGGAGTAAGATTCATTGTATGGTTATTCTTTTTCTTTTGTTCAGAATCGACTTTAGATTTCACCCTGCACCTTGAATAAAGTCCTATTTGGGATGAGTTTTCTGTGTTTCATGCTATATCGTCTCACCGGTTTCCAGCCCTTTCCCTCTCTCTTCACCGTACAGAGTCACCGTTAAAATGTTTCAGGAGGCTGTAATGTCTGATTGTATGTAAACTATGCATTGTATATGCACTGTGTATCATACAATAAACCTATATTAAGGAGGCTGTCAGAGAGAATGTGCCCTAGAAATGCAAAGGGTTGAGCAGTCCAGAAACACATTTGATGCGCTACATGCCCCATGATCATCCCATCAACTTTGCTTGATGTTGCGAGAGAGGGAGAGAGAAATATTATAAAGTGATTTCATTGACATGCAATATGGGATTTATGAAAAAAGCGGCGGTTCACTCATCTTCATTAGATCTGGGGGGAGACGTTGTTGACGTAACACAGACCTCTATTTATAACTATCGCAAAGAGGGGACAGGAACGGAAAATCCTTCGGTGACATTCAGGCGTTAAGATTCGTCACGCCTCTTAGCCGTTTTGTTGCCCACAAAAAGTGACACACAAAGCAAAAACATCTTTCAAGGTTTTGTAGCGGCCTATGTTATCGAAGAGGAGAGGAAGATGACACACCATCCATGCCACTGCCAGCCATTTTTAGTTGATGAGATGTTTCACGCTTCTTTAAGCACAGATTGCAAAATAAGAGTCACGTTGTGGCCTCCAGTGTTGAGGGAAATGATTGTGGCCTTGCAGGCAAAGCCGCCTCAGACTATGGAATGAATGTGTCAGTGAAGCATGCCACATTAAGATGCTATGGACCAGGGCATGCACTCATTCTGCTGTTGATAATGCCCTTTGGTGTAGTAGACTCAGACAACTTACCACAGTGACAGCATACCATGACAGGCGGTTAAAACGCTCAAGGTATGATAAATTTCCCTGCACCTCTGACAACAATAGAGTCTCGCTGCTGTCAAGTAAATACTTCATAACTCCGGTTTTGGTGTTCTGCTTCTTCTTAATTGAATCAGTTTTACACAATCGTTTGTGTGACAAGTGAGTTTTATGACCCTTGGCCCCATTAAACCTGCCAGGGCCCATTGTATCACATTGAAAATACCATAGAATCAATGAGAAAATAAGCCCTCGCTTGTTCATTCCTGATATATACTGTATAGTTTCTGGAGATGCAGCTACAGATACTTTTTGGAGATTCATCTAGTAACAATGGTATGCTGATTGATGGTGCATTATGACTCAGGATACAATGATAAAAATGCTGGCATTGGTTATTTGGCTGCTACCTGGTCAAAATAGGACATTGACATTGGATGATTGCTCTAATACTAAATCCGATGGCAAGAGCCACATGTAACATTTCAGAAATCAAAGGGATTATTTGCCTTATTCACAGAACATTCACAGAAGCATGTTTGATCTCTGATGAAAAAAATAGATTAGTATTTGGTATCAGATGGTATCAGGAATGAATGAGTGGTGCATCCTACACTCCATCCAACTCATAGACCTTTATGTCCCCAATTACATCTTAACTCTTTGCTAAACATAACTAGCCACCGTTTCAATATACTGTCAATTCAGGCCATCTACCCCATCCTAGTTTGTTTTTCAGTTAGCAAAAAGAATGAAAATTAAATAGATAGGAACATTGGAGTGATGATCCCTTTGTGATTTATTTAGTTTAGTTTGAACCACATGGTTTATGTCAGGCATGTTGGTCAGCTGTGATTGAAACGCTGCTGATTAAACCACAAAGGCAGCATAAATCCAGTCTGCTGGTATCTATTGTGCCAACGCACATTTCCCATACCGTATCTCCTTGTTTGTAAAAGATAAAAATGACAGAGCAGGCATCTCCTTTGTTGTGACTGCACTGAAGAAGCAAATAAACATTATTTTGTGAAGGCTAAAGAGTAATACAGTGCTGAAGATGTCTTCAACTGTGGCATGAGGTTTGATCTTTTGGATTTTGGTTTCTTTGTTTTTTGGTTACATTTCCCAAACCAATAGGCACACACACAGAAACACTTTCACTGCACTCTGGGGAAGCACTTTTGGTGTTATTCAAAGTCTTTTTGCCAGTCTATGATGAACCACCTACATCTGGAACAAATAAAAAAAAATACACCTAACAGCAGCTGTTAAGTTAGTCTAATATACTACAATTGCCTTGTTTCTATGTCTAGGAACCAAAGATAAACAATATGAAATTCTCATAAAATGTGTTTCCTACGTGTAGGGAACAAAGATGCTTCCCGTATTTTAAGTCTTGATGTTAAGTAGCTTATTTTGTTTTATTTGCATTTTCTTTTCCCATGTTCTGTCCTTCTGGCCATGTTATCTGGATTTATTGTTTAGATTGCACTGTCTAATGTTTTCTATTTTTTTATGCCTAGACCCATTACAGTGTAACTTAATGGGGATTCAAAGAACAAAGGATAAGCTCTAGAAAGTTCTCCACAGGACCAAAAGCAGTTCTTGTTTACTATCATTATGATCAAATAGACATTTTGGATGTAGTTCATGTTCGCCTGCTCTGTTTTGGTTTGTTTGTTTGTTGACCTCTACATGGTATGTAGGACACACAGTGACGTGTGTCTGCTTCAACAATAGGAGAAAGACTATTGTTCACGTCGATAACCCTCCCTGTGTGTATTGACCATAAGATTCAGAGAATGAGAGGGTGGGATGGAGGGGTGGGAAGGGGATGGGATGGAGCGAGGAGAGGGAGGAGAGGGAGGGATAGACAGAGGGAGAGAGAGAAAGAGAGAGAGAGAGAGGGGGGGGATGGACAAAGCCGTCTGTTTTGGAGCGTTCAGGTCTCAGTGCCATTTGATGAAGATGAAGTGAAGTGTTAAAAATCAATATCCTGCTCGATATGTCCTCAGAAAGGTTTGACCACTGGGTCCCCAACAGAGAGACTCGTTTGAGATGCAGGTTGAATACATTGTGAGACTTTCCAAAGCTTTCAGTCAATTTCCGTGCCATTGGGGCAGCAACCAAGTGAAGCCACTGATACAGCCGGTCGAGATGCAGTCAAAGTTGGCTTCAGATGCAAGGATTAAAGCACAAAAATGAAAGTTTGATCGCATGAATGTAACCAAGAACTGCAATGCAGCAATGCAGAGTAAAACAGACTAAAACTGGGCTTGAATTTATTAAAGGTTCATTCACCTAAGTAATGGTAGAACTGCTGCAACCATTAGAATATGAGTTGGAGAACATGTGTGCTCTAACAACTGGAAAAGACACGCAACCGTAAAAATTACCAGATCCAAATGAGGTCCAACTGGGAAGATAAGCACACATTTTACACCATTAAAATCATGATTTATTAGAAAAAAAATGTTGAAAGCCTAATCTCGCAGTCATGGAGACGTTCATCAGACCTCATCAGTCTTCTGGATAACAATAAAGACTGCCGAAAAACAATGAAAAGAACCACAGTTTATTATAGTCTCAACCCACTAAATGGCAGCCTTCGTTACAAGAGATATAAGAGGGATTTTTTTGTTTGTTACACAAAGAGACAGGGCCATTTCTCACAAACATTGCCCTCGATATTGCACTGACAGCGTTGTCTCCCCCTTGACAAGGAGAATATACCCAGGGGAAATGCATCATCTACACTGGTTCTGTATGTCTCACTAGATAGGGGAGGTATACCCCCATAACAGAGCCACTGGACCGTGTCCATGCAAACTGAGTATTGATCTGGAGAGAGTAGACTGAATATAGGATCATAATGGCCTTGCTTAGTCTAGGGGCCGTAAAACACGGGATCATCAAGCAGGGATAAACTTGGGGGAGGTTGTGGGAGATGAGGAGGGAGGGAAGGGAAGGTGTGTGTGTGTATGTGTGTGTGCGTGTGTGTGTGCATGTATGTGTGTGTATGGTTGGAATTTGTCGTATAACCACATTTGAGGGAAGGAAGAGAGGGTCTTTTGAAAAATTATTCACAAGAATATAGAAGTCGATGAGGTCTCCTGAGATTTGGTTACATGGAAAATTAGATTGTATCTATATATACAAGTGTATTCAGTAGTGATGTATGGTTGTTTGAAATTGGTTACAGTTAGTTGTCATCATTTTTCACTCCACTGCATTCATCTCTTCTAATTAACACAAAGGGCTGATTTCAGAAAGCGGGTTCAGTCTGTCATAGCTTATGCCCATCGGTCCACTTATAACTGACCTCATAAATTAACCATCCTTCACTGCAGTTTTTCAGTATAGCAAAAGATGACACAAAGCATGAATACATTATACAGTGATTAAAGATTGTCTCACCAAACAGATCTTAAGAATAACACTAAAAGAAAAATCTATTAACCTAAATATAGACAGTGTAGTATATACATAATACAGTAGATGTAAAGGTAAAGCTTAATTTCCCCTTCTGAAAAACAGGAGTAATACATTACCAGGACATGAGGGTCAGGTTTGAACCTCTAAACTGCTCCCTTCTCCCTCTGAAGTTAAAAAATGTGACTTCCACCCCAGAATAACATATTCAAACCATGATGTATGAGTCTGGAAGAGCCTTCAATTAATTTCCCATGCCAGGCGACGTGAAGGTGCCATAGCTCCAGTACATTAAGCAGAACTAAATGAAATAATGCAGACATTATGGTTCATTGCAACAACTAGGTTCCATATCACCTGCAATCTATTTTGGCTAATCAATCTGCCAGCGCTTGCGTAAGATTAATTATTCTGGACTGGATCTCTCACAATCAACCCCCAACCCCTCTCCTGCCCCACTCCACTCCACCACACCCTCCTCCTGTTAATACTTGTTCTTCTATAATTAGTAGTGGGGACAAAACCATGGACTCTTGCTCTGGAATCACAGTACATCCTTGGACCACATGTATTGTGGCAAATGAGATGGACTGCCTAATTTTACAGCGCTCCCTGGATACCTCTTTACGTGTACAATTTATGTGCTCCTCCTTTCCACAAGTGTTCTTCCTTGTATCTCTCTTGTCACCAATTAAAGCTGCACTGGGCAACTTTGCACATTAGCGGCCCCAAACGGTGACTCTTTGATTTTCAAGAACTTTAAAACCCAGAAATGTAGTGTATGTATGTAGTGTTACTTGAATAAACTGCAGAATCCTTCTCAGTGGCTGGTTGGAGGTGGTGAAGTGGTTGAGCCATCGTTGGTGAGTCCAGCTTTCTCTGGACGAAACACTTGCCAACTCACTGCTGAATAGAAGACAGTTTTGTATATCTTTCTTACGTTTAAATTAGGTAAACAGGGAGAATCTATGACGTCTCAATTAGGGGGATGGGGCACTGCTGTTGCAGTCACACTGCTAAGACAGGTGTTTTTTTTGTTTTTTTTTTACCTAAAAATCTTGCCTAGTGCAGCTTTAAACCTCTCCAGGTATATCAATTGACATCTTGGTGGTTTAGCAGGCTGCTGGGTATGTTGCGTCCTTGCAGCCCTCATGTTATTTTTTTGGCACTTGACCCTCCATGTAAAAAGGTCAGGGCACCCTTGGTCTCTTTTTGATTCACAAAATTCCCAAGTTTTATTTGAGAACATAATTACCTAGTATTTTCTCACATATCTCATAATCAAGAGCATTTAGTCATAAAATTCAAATTCCACTTGACACGTACAAGCTTATTCTAGCCCCAATAGTGGTAATGTGTTTCCCCTATAATTGACACAGCAGCCATTAAAAAGCCCCTTCTACTGTTGAAAAGTACTTCAGTTTGGCTTCAATCAAGTGAGAGAATCATACAGCCCTCCTATTCAGTCCAGCAGGCAGGCAGGGAGAGAGGCAGGCATGGGATGAGATGAGATCCCCCTATAGCAGAGTAAATCAATGGCTGCCATCGCTGCTGACTTCATTGTTCACTGGTACGAGTCTCTCTGGATGACAGCTCACGTGAAAATGCCATCCTTGGTCCTCCACCCTCACAGTATGAATACGCCCACTGCCAGGCCTGCACAGGTGCTCACACACATACTTGAGGGTGAATGCAGAAATAAGTATACGCACACATTTCGTGCCCACACACATCCACAAATAGTACCGCTCTGACGGCAACCACAGAGCTAACACTGATGGAGCTCATAATGAGAAGGTGTCACAGTTTAGAGCCCCGCCCTGCTTTATTTATGTCCAATAAAGTCAGCATAAATCTCTCTCTTTCCTTTAATCCATGTTGGCAGTAAATCACCGCAGCCCCGGTGTTTGAGCTTTACAGTTATGACCCATTACATCTGATGGAAAGTAGGCAGTATATCATTTCCCCCTCTGCCTGATGGTATCAGCTGAGGTAAACAATCGTATTATTTCACTGCATAGAGACCGCCGTAATCAAATGAATGAGGTTGTGGTGAGGGGGAGTGATGTCGTAAACGACGATTAACCTCCTCCCTCACCTCTCACCTTCAATTCATTTCTTTTTTTCATGCTTTCTATCACTCTCGTGTCTTATTTGTCTTCCTGAAAAGCATTAACGCAAGGAACAAAAAGTGGAGCAAAACAAGAAACAACAGTAAAAAATAGCAATCATATTATTCTGCTATATGTATGTATGGAGGATGTATGTATGTATGTACTAAATTGCTAGTGCTGCAACCAGTCTTTCTTTAAAGGTGCTACATGTAGCATTTTAACGTTTTTAATTAGAGATATTAGTATAATTACTGTAAATTAACAAGACCATCGCTGAGAAAACTGACCTCTGCTGGCCTCTACACTACATTTTATATTGTGTGGCATCGGGGGAAATTTTGTGAGAAAACTGCTGGATTGTTATACAGCACAAAACAGAAAGAGGGCGCTGTTCTTCCAGCACAGAGATAAAATTCCTGAGTTTCCTGCAATGGTATATGGTGGAACAAGTAATAAGAAAAATTGTACAGCGAAAGAGAAATCTTTTGACCAAAGAAGCAAATATTATCTATGCAACAGGAGGTAACAGGGTTTATGGGAAGTGGGGTCTTAATGTTGAGAAACACTAGCACTAACAAACCACTGGCATGAGATAGAGGCTACCAATCATCTTGACCATGGTCTTATTTGATTACAGTAATTGTACCAATGTATCATAATTAATGTGACAATGATATATTAATGTATAGCACCTTCAAGCTTCTGTCCTCTTTTATGACAGCAGGAAAGACTAAGATGGGGCTATGGATGCTCATCTATCTGGTTTCCTTAGTCCTGCCTCTCCTTGTGCATGAATAGAGAGCTCTGCTTTCAAAGGAATAAGGCAATGAGAGTAAAAGATGTGATTAATCTCGAAATGATGATTAATCTCTTGCTCTCCTTCGCCTCCATCTGTTTTTCATGCTTTCCATCTCTTGTTTTTTTTAGAGAAGCATAAAGACAGCAATGAAAATGTATGTACTCATGTTACCATAAGATGCCTATACAACTAAAAGCTTCAGAGGTTTGTTTTAGCACGGTCTGCTGCATCAACATTTTTCGAGCCACTGACTCTCCCTTGCTAACCTGGCCTCTCTCCCCTCTCATCTCTTTTCTTGACTCGGAGAGCACTTTAGCAGATGTTCCCCGCCGCACTGCTTTGCTTTCCCTGTCACACCTGCCCCCGTGCTTCTACAGCTGTTTCCCTGGCCTCTCAAATGGCACCCATAATTGTCTGCAATTCGCTTCTGTTGCAACTTTGCTGTTGAGGGGAACTTAACACTATGAGAAGTCTATTTGAGTTCCAAAGGGAAATAGTTTTGGGGAGGGCAAGGGGGCAAACAATTACAGAGAATGTCAGACTTAAATAAATATGTGCTGGCAGGTCAACGTAGCTGACTATTTGGGGAGGATTTGTGCTGTTGCCGGGTGTTGCTGAATAGTTTCAGGAGGGGGAAATGGAACAGTGTGTTCCCAATGGAGTTATCAAGGAAATGTTCTTACTGTGCTGCTTTTCCTTATCAAGATTCACAGCACCAGTTGAAACTGTATTGAATGGAATGGTTGAACAAAACTAGTTGCAACTCCGAACACATTTGTTTAGTGCCGTGCCAGTGCAAGCAGAGCATCTAACCAAAGCTGTTTGTCAAGTCAATATTGTTGGGGAAAATCTCTCGGGGAGATGTGCATTTCTTTGTTTTCTTTTGGACCAATTACAATGACTGATGACGATCGAGCTCGGGGCAAGGATTTCGACAGAGCTTAAGAAGCAATTAAGGGTGCGGCAAAGTAAGGGAGAAACACATTGACTACCACCCCAACCGACAACTTCAGGTTTCAGAAGGGCCACCTGCTTAGTTCAACATGAAATTGATTTTCTGGGAAGACAAGGGGTTGAGTGGTGCTATTTAACTTTTCATCGACATAAACTTCAAAGAAAGTGAACCTTTACTTGGAATATCTGCTCCACAAATCATTTACAAGTCACAGTCGAAAAATGTAATTTCTCAGAGAGATTCAAGCAAGCAAGTGCACCTGCCGTGTATCATGTAATTGAAAAGCACTCACTATATCGCTTGCCTTTCCCAGTCTCTTTTGTACATCTTTGCAAAGCTGAGGATGGATATATTCTTCTCACTGCCACCACTATTATGGCTCCCCATCTAATTTAATTTTGCCTAGATAAATTCCTGTACAATTGCTGTAATTGGCAAATAAAAAGTTCTGAATTATGGAGGCAAGATGTTTCTCTCCTGATCCCCAGGCTGTATTAAAGCCTTCAGCATTAGTGAGGGCCATGCCAAATCACCAGAGGTGTGACCAAGTCAACTTTGCTCGAGTCGCAACTCAGTCTCAAGTCTCGAGGCACAAGTCTCAAGTCAAGTCCCAAGTCTAAATCTAGAACATCAAGTCAAGTCAGAACAAATCAAGAGTCCAGTATAAATGTAATATCTTAAAGAAAACAAAATATCTAGGACTTTTCAATGCGATATGGTTTTAATAGGATAAGAACTTGGTAAGTGCACCATGAGTTGGATTTCTATAATCAGTTTAAACTTCAATAAATTAAATCAAGATCTTTTGTCAAGACTTTAGAAACCTTTTCAAGCCATCAAAGTACAAGTCAAGCCCCAAGTCACCAGAACCCAAGTCAAGTCTCAAGTATTCTCTTCATGCATCATGTCTCATGCAATTAAAATTGTGACTTGAGTCAATTCCAAGTCATGTGACTTGAGTCCCCACCTCTGCAAATCAGAGGTGGGGA
The DNA here is from genome assembly GCF_046629955.1 of Centroberyx affinis. Taxonomy (NCBI): domain Eukaryota; kingdom Metazoa; phylum Chordata; class Actinopteri; order Beryciformes; family Berycidae; genus Centroberyx; species Centroberyx affinis. Next base: position 59,276 of record NW_027279412.1, on the reverse strand, counting down.
CTCTTTCAGTAAATTCAAAAAATATACCAAAAACATATCTGATGGAGTTGCACTCTTTAATTGAAGTTATATAACTTCTTTCACCGCCCCAGCCTGAACATGGCTGGCCTCCCTCTGTAAATGTCACAGCGTTTCCAGGCCTGTGCACTTTCCTCTCCCCTCAAATCCAACACAACCGAGTGTTGATATGCATTCCCCTAGTGTCCCACACGGACCGAGCACCATGTACAATATACCCACGCTGTGATATTATAACCTGATGGAAAAAATGTGTGAAGCCCTCTGGGCCTCTATGGCATTCTCCCTCATACAAATGGATCCATAGACTTTGTGCTGTTTGTTTTATTGTGTCCCCATGAGGACCAGCCATTTGCTATTCAGGTTTGCTGATACCTTAGCAGCCTCTCTCTCGCTCTTTCTCATTCTTCATCTCTCATTCTCACTCATTTTGTCACTTTTTCTCTCTCTCTATTACTTTCTCCCCATCACCAAACTCAGTCATCCTCTCATCCTCATTTTCCTTTTATCTCTTCTTCTCTCGCTCATTCCCTCTCGCTTTCTCTCTCGTTTACGGTCCTCTTGTTCTCCCACCAGTTTATTACCTTGTTTGCAGGCTGAAACCCCTGGCTATTTCTGTCAGTGGGAATATGTGACATGTTGATGTGTTGTGCTGTCCCAAAGGGGGTTCACCTTAAGAGCCAGTGAATTAATGAGTCCCCAGTGAATGCGTGTGTGTGTGGGGGGGGGGGGGGGAGGCCATTGAGCATTGCAGGAGGGTGTTGAGCATGTATGAGTCAAATGTGTGTATGTGTGCATGCATGTGTGTGAATTGAGATGGGAGGTGTGTGAAAATATGTATATGGGGCTGCGGGTGCGTTATACTACGTGTTGAATGCCAGTGGACTGAACCACAATAAGGCCACCATACATGATTCATGCGCAAGGAAATGCAAATACAGCATTATTATGAAGGCCCTGAAGAGAGGAGAATTAATGGAGCGCCCAACAGGTGCGCTGACGTCAGCTACCACCGCATCCAATGACCTACTTGCTGTGGAGTATATATAAACCCCAGTATATAGGCATTCCAGGTGTGTTAGAGCTGGGAGCTGCATGCGGACTACAAGGTTGCTGGTATTACATTTACAGTGCCGACCATAACTACAGAAGTGCCCTCAAGCAAGGCACTGTTGAGGAAGAAATGGAAAAGTACCTTCCTATATGTAACCTTTGACCCATATTTACACCTTAAGTGCCTAAGACTCAGGAATACTGAATATGCCTCACCATTATTAAGATTATAATGATAAAAGTAACATCTTGTGTGTTTCTCACAGAACTGTGAGCTTGGAATGTGCAAATGCCCAAATCTCATAGAAAACACTGACCAAGTGGCCTTGGTAATAATAACTTGTTGTCTTCTAGAAGAAGGTGCTCTTCTCTTACTACACATCTCCTTAAAGTGCTAGAACTATAATTATCATTTGTTGTTCAGTCTTGTTCATATGACCTTTTACCCTTTGACCAATAGCTTTATTTTATTTTATCTGTATTTACATAATCGTGAATATTCAACACTATAAAACTCTGTGTAATCATCCAGATTTTGAGTTCCTTGGCTCCCAACCTGCAGATTGAATAAACCTGTCAAACTCCCTCTCTCTGGTCCTGAGTTTTCTTCCACAGCACCGAACCCCAAGCTGCACCAGGGACTCTCTGCAGGTCATCCTTCACACTGACCTCTCTGATGTTTGTATACTGTAAAAGGAAGGGGGATCTCTATGTGTATCTAGGTGGGATATGTGAGACAAACTCCTTCTTTGAATTTGCCAATAATCTGCAACATCAGTAATAGCATCCATGGGAAGTGCCTCGATACAAGGAAATTTGTCATTGCAATTATATTAAATTCCTTATTTCATCTTGCTAAAACATGTTATTGTGTGTCTTGTGCTTTGTCTGTGCTTCCTTCTGTTCTACAATTGATTGTTGATCAGTTAGATCTATTTAGGCTCATTCTCTGTAAAGTCATTTGAGACATGCTTGTAATAAAGGGCTATATATAAATAAATTAACTTGAACTTGAGACTTGCAATGCTCCTGAATCTATTCTAAAATTTTCCCACAGAAGTACTGAAGTACTAATTTCTTTATCACAATCAATTTGTGTATATAGCACGCCCAAACACAAGAATTGCAACCAGCAAAAAGGCAAAAACGCACCAATCCATCTAGAAATAGAGCCATTAAAAATATATATAACATGCACATCCAGCAAATATGAGTTCAAAGACAATGAGTGTTTAATCATTTTGCAGCTGAGATAAATGCTACAATTTAAGCTGTTGGGATAACCCCGCCTGGCAACAATTCACCCTCAATTTGGCCTTTGTCCATTTTCCACTCAAACCCAATTATAGAGCGCACTGTGTCAGGAGGTTATCTAATGAAATGGACCACCCAGCGACAAAGAAAATCCCTTAAATGATGTAGACTGGTGCAGTAATTTCATCAATGAAAGAAAAGTCTCACTGAAGTATTCTTTCGTCTTTCATGAGGAGAGGTGCAGATCTTAGATTAGATGAACTCTAATGATTGAAGTTTGATTCATCTGAATATTTCATCTCGAGAGGTATGTAATTACTTTGATATGTGCTTCGACCCCGCTATTTATGCACACACACACACACATAATATGACTTGTTAAAATTAAGATATAGAGACAAAAACTTAAATAAGCAGTGCACCTCAGAGAAAAGCTCTTTTACTGACAGTTAATAAGAGTTATCAATGCAAATGACAAAAATTAGACTCTTTTACAGTACTTTGATGAATCAAATTCATTATATAATACGCTCATATTATTTATGAGGCTGTGCTTTGACTCTTCTGTCTGTCTGTCTGTCTCTCTCTCTCTCTCCCTCCCACTCCATTTGCCCACCGTGTGTCATCAGCCTCAAACCAAACATCCATGCTAAAAGTGTGACGTTCTGAAGCTAATTAGGGCCCCATTACTTATTTAAAGCTAACTTGTTTATGCGAGAGCAGAGGTATAAATTATCCAATAGACGATGTCTTTGGGGTATTTTGTTGAACAGAGCTTTATTAACAGCAACTGGTGAGGGCGATTTAATGGCAGCCCAATTATTTCTAGAGTCCCTGCCATTGCCAGTGCCAGCCAGAAGCAGCCAGCTAGCACCCATTTAGAGAGACAGGGGAACTGTAGGACTTAATGACACTGTTAAAAAGGCTCTCCGTGGACAGATGTGTCTTTTATTTGGACCAGGGGACAGTTTTAAAGTGAAATGGGACAAACTGAGCCAACGCAAAAGCAATCTCTTTTTGTCTCTGATGCAACACAACTGGCACAACGCACTCTGCCCAGACTGACCCACTATTACAACATCAGCGCCCCGTTTCTTTGATGTTCCAAGGGATTTAGTAGGGTTTACATTAAGTGGATCCTAGATAAATGTCCGTTATAATCCAAGATACCACCACCACTCTTCAAATTCTAGAGGTTCTGAGTCCTTCATTTGTCACAGCAGCTTTCCACCACAATGCATTACTGTATGTCAAGTAACTCTCTCAGTGAACACTATCGTTGTAAGTATCTCTGAATTTGTCAATTCACTCAATAGTTGACCTTGTGAAGAACATAGTTAAGTGCTTTTTAAGTGAGCACTACTCTCAAAAGCAGAAGCACTCCATTCTCTGCCTCAGGGAAACACTCTGTAATGGTTGGTAATTACAGGATTAATTAAAAGGCATACTATGCAGGGTTTTCCCCATGCTACATGTTGTTTTGCCTTGCAGAAAACGTTACCCAACATAATCATAATAAATGTAATAACAGCAATGGATAACATGTCGATGGTTTGACATGCAAGCTAACTAGCAAACATTAGCTAGCTAGACTAGGTAGCTAACTAGTCATTTGGTTCCCTCAGAAAACAGGCCAGCTCCCCTTCCGTTCCCTTTAATGGTCCCATATCGTGGAAAACAGGATTTCCCTTGCCTCTTTGATTATACAGGAGTTGGATGTGCTATCTAAACATCGTGGAAGTATCAAAACGCACAGTCGCCAACTAAATCCACACAATCCATATTAGAAAACGGAGCTGGATGGTAACTGTGTGGCATCACAAAGGTTCGCTCATTATAATTTCTGTAAGAAATAATAGACTAACAAAGCATTTTTTTCAAAGCGGTTGAGCGGTTGTCATTGTGTATTTACCGTAGAGTTTTCCCTACCTGCCGCTGCCAGGCTGTGGTGTCTAACATTTCACTCTTGAAACGATTAGCCAATCAGAACAAAGGAGTCGTTAATATTAATGAGCCTTAAAGACACAGCAATGAAAGCAGCCTGTTCTTGGTAAGGCTCAGAGAGATGCTGGAAAATGAACCTGTAAAAATGGATTGAGAGTGTTTTTGGTACATGACACCACACAAACAGCTTTGAATGGACCTCAAAATAAAACACTAGAAAGTGTACGATATGGGACCTTTAATGCTCACCAGTGGGGAAAAGCCAAGCCTAAATTCTCATCACCTATGTAAACACAGCCCCCACACAGATTGACAAAAAAACACAACGATCTGAACACAACAAACAGAATGAGAGAAACTCTGCAGTCATGGGTATTTTTATAGATTGCCAGTCCAGCAAAGTGGTGATAGAGTGTTTTTTTGTGTGTGTGTGTGTGTTTTGTTTTGTTTTGGGGTTTTTTTTTTTTTTTTGGGGGGGGGGGGGGGGGGGGGGGGGGTTAAGATTATTTTTTGGGTATTTTCATCTTTATTTGACAGTTCAAAGTAGAGAGAAACAGGAAAGAATGAGAGAGAGGGGGGATGACATGCAATAAAGGTCCTGTGCCGGATTCGAACCCAGGATGTTGCAGTTACATGGTACGCGCCTTAGACCACTGATGCACCAGGATGCTCCGAGTGTGGTTATTTAAAAATATTTTGCATAGTATACATGGTGAGTGACAGATTTAGGGAGGTAATACCTGTTTATCATGCAAAATATGAATTACCTCCTTTCGGATTGTGTCACAGGCACAGGATCATCAGTGGTATGAGAAAGTAAGAAAAGAAATGTCATCAGACATGCCTGATCATTGTATCTTGGTCTTATTTTGTGTACCAAGATGATAAGTTATGTAATATTACTCCCAGATTTCAAATAGCAATGGTTGATTCAGTGACAGAAATAGCAAAACTTGGTCTTGAAGTTTGTTTTCTGCTTATGGTAATTCATTAAAAATGGTTTGTTACAAACTATTTTGCATCTGTTCTTGGATCTGAAATATTTCTGTTTTCATATGTCTCCTATGTCTCTCGTCTTTTCATCTTTATCTCCTCTCCCCTGGAGTAACCTGGCTTTGTGTTCTCTCTTAGTGCCACCTGTTCTGTCAAAACTCTCTCCTTCTCTCCAATGTTTTCCATTTCATCTGAAGACATCACAGGTCCTCCAAACAGCTGGTGCTGCATCTGCCTTGGAGGAGAGTAAACTGCACACATGCACAACAATGTAAATGATTTGGTCCCCCTGCAATATTAATGAATGCAGTGGATAAAGACCTTAACAACTGCAATATCATGCGTATCCCTTTGAAGATGACATATGTGATAAATGCAATGTCATGTAGCCTTGTGTTTTCTCACTGCATTTCCTTTTTTCAGCCTCTCCCATATACAGTATGCTAATTCACCACTCTCTCACTGTCTTCCTCTTTCTCCGTCTCTGTCTTTTGGCCAGCCTCATCAATATTAAATTCAACAACCAGTTACTGTAGGTACGATAACCAAAACACATTAACCACAATGACAACTGGAACACAAGGCACAAGAGGTAGATCAATCAACCATGTAGCATTGCCAAGGTGGCACCAACCCAAGGCTGTGTGGAAAACACGGAACGCAGACCATTACCCCAAAACACAAATCCATCACAGAACAAAACTGGTGGCTATCCCCAGAAACCCCACAGGCAATTAGGAATGCCACTGAGAATGCTTTTAATTGGTTTTTCAACAGATTGAGTTTATGCTATAGTTGGGCTTTTTCCCGGTGCCATTTTTCAGCACAGAGAGTGTGTGTAGGAGGGAGAAAAATAGTCGAAAGGACTTCAATTAACACCAGTTGAGGTCAGGTCTCTTCACTATCTGTGCTAAGTTTCTTAAGTACAAGAATATCCCAACTTTAAATCTTTGCTTAAAGGTGCTTAAATACTTGCAGACAAAGCATTTTTTTCAGTGTTTGTATGCATGACTTGCATTTTCTACTTTTGTTGAACCATAAAGTGAACTTTGATTAAAAAGGCATGAGTCAAGCTTTTGGCTTGTGCTGTTTTGGCCTGTTGACAAATGGGGCATTTGTCTTCATTGGTTTTTGTCCTTCAAAATGTCTCCCTCATAAAAGTGATCTAAAATGACATTTTAAGTGTGGTGTTTCACACTGCACATGTCACTTATACATCTATGATAATTGCTGATGTGTATCTGGCAGCTTTTGCTTAATACCAAAACAGCAACACGTTGGCAAAAAAACGACTTTGAACTCAAGGAGGAAAAGTAGAATAACGGAGTGGAAAAGTTTGGCAGCAGACATTTTATTTTACTCCCGAGCCAGACTTTGGTCCCATACACCCAAATGTGACGAGCTGTTTGCCTTCTTAAAGTGGCTGTTTCTTGTCATAAAATATAAAGTTATAGAGCAATTCTAATTATCTAAAATACTTTAGTGGAAAGGGTTGGGTTGCTCCTCCATAAAGTCTTTATAGTTAGATATCACACACACACACACACATACACGTACACAAACGTGCACACACATAAACATACACTTCACAGAGGGCTCCATGCACATTGCATCCTCCCCATAGAGAGACTGATGGAGCTGGGATAGAGTAGACATTTCTCTCATAACTGAAAGATTAAACGCAGCATTAAGCTCTGGCTGACTCCTGTGTAAATGAAGCTTAGTCACTGTTAGGTCTGCCGAACTGCTTCTCTCTGAGGTACTATCAATGGGAGAGAGAGATAGAGATTGTTTTCCATTTAAATTCCTACCAAGTTCCTGCCATAACATGCTGGCCCGTCACTGCAACAATTGCAACTCTTGCCTGTTCTCCTTCACTGTCTGTGGTCCAAATCCTAATGAATTTCCTGACAATGTGTCATATTGTTTCCTCACACCTCTCTGTTCGCTCAGTGCAGGAGTCTCCAGTGAGTCACATTGATTCTCCACACCAAGCGAAAACTCGGTCTATCAGGTACAAGCGGTAACATCTGCCGATTGCATCCGTGTGTCACCAGTATACCATGGATTTTCACTTCCTCACTCAGCTAAAGGAGAAGAGAAGAGAAGAGAAGAGAAGAGAAGAGAAGAGAAGAGAGGAGAAAGTAAGACAGGAGAGTTCAGGAGAGGACACAGTGAAACGAGTAACAGACAGGGAACCCTGCTGCTTCAGTCTGCTGTAACCTTTTAATACCAAGCTGTCAGACCGAACATAATGGGTGTCATATTAAGGACAGATCAATCAGTCATAGCCTAACACCCTCTGTTGCCTCCAAAACTTAAGCAAAGTCTATTCATGCCACACAGACACAGCAGATTATGTTGCAGTGAAAAATAAACGAGGAGACATGACGGAGAGGCACATTCACACACAATAACTCTTTATCACTTAAAGAATTGCCTACACACACACACACACACACGCGCACACACACACACACACACCTTTGGAAGTGATGACAGAGGGAGCAACCCGACATGACTTTGAGGTGTAGTAACAAATGCTGGTGGGGCATCCGTTCCTGTTCCTTGTCAGGCTGCAGGAGGAAGCAGAGGAAGTAACTAAGACGGTGTGATTGAGTCGCTGTGACACCCCCAAGGTCAGCTTTAATTCTTTCCTGCCGTCGCAGCGTTCTCCACAGCGCGGCTGTGGAGGGAATCTTTCACATCTAAATGGATGCATAACTACGGGATCGGGCGCCTGCAGCGGTCCTGGCTGGGTTGGGTGGAAGAGAGGCCCATCGCTGCCTGAGAGCAGCAGGTAATCGGTGTCCATATGCAACGCCTTGGCAGGAGGCTGCGGACTGGGAGAGATGGCAGGAGAGAGAGGGTTGGTATCATGGTTATTGGAAACAAACCAGGATAGAGGGAGAAAGAGAGAGAGACAAAGACAGACGGAGAGACATATTCATACAAAAATCAAGATGGAAACAAGTGAAACATGTCGTCCTCCACAAATGATGCAGGCACCCTTTGGGCCGATCTGTAACAAGATGAATCCCTCCAAGTGTCATCGAAATCACTCACTGGGGCAGTCTGTGTAATTTGTGAGGATGGTTGGACGTGTGTAGCAAGTTTCGTGTCAATCAGAGTCACAGTGAAGGAATTAAGGTTTTTCAAAGTAAGGAATTTTGAGTTTAAATCTGGCCAATTAGTGTAATTTTTGTAAACACCATCCCTCCATGTTACGTCAAAATCGGACCAGTGGTGTCAGAGATATCACGTTTGAGTTTTACATTTTTACCGATAATTACAGCACCCCCATTAGGCCAATCAGGGTAAAACGGTGGAACACAGTGCAAAGACGTACCGTCCCTACAAGTTTCGTCAAAATCAGACCAGTGGTGTCTGACACATCACCTGATTCACTATCACGTTGATGGGCAGACGGACGGATGGTAAGACGTAGCCGAATCCATTGCCCCAACATGATCTCATAAAAATTCGTGAAATGAGAACGAACTCTGAAACATAGATTTAAGTGCTGTGGACATTAATTATGTGAAAATTACGTTCTAATAACACACAAATAAGACACAGCATTTTCAGCTAAAAGTTGGCTAACGGTTCAGTTTAGGCAACTAAAACAAATTGGTTAAGGTTAGAGAAAGGCTTTGCTCATGGTTACATAAGAAAAACTTTCATTAAAAATTTCAATTTGACTCACAGTAGAAATTTCCTTCATAGAAGCTGGGAATTGAACCACAGTCGCCGGCATTGAAGTCAAACGCATACATCTTTACTTTCCACTGCACTACTTCAATGTGAGTACTTCCAGTTTATAGTCATGGCTCCTTCACATAACCGTTTGTGCCACCAATACGTAATTTGGTAATACCACCAATACGTAATTTGGTAATAACAAGTCGTGTTCATTTCAAGTATTTGTGTGAGATCAGGTTGCATCGCCCCCATAGATTTCATCACATGGGAGCATGGGATACAGTGAGGGAAGGTGAAAGTACCGGAAATTATCTACAGCATTGTCACAGACTACATCTACGCCAAGAGCAAGTACAGTCGTCACCTTAGACCTAACCGCCTCGGCCCAACACAGTGAGCAAAGAGCCACAACTTAGTCAAGATCAACTCAATTACGTTGGCCATTGAATGAAGTGGCCATATGTGTGGGTCAGTTCTTTATGAGTTTCTCAGAGACGGAGCCTGGCGGGGGAGGATTTATCCGTGAAAACAGATGGGCAGGAAAAGAAGGAGGGAGCCATCAAGCTGAGAAAGCCCTGCTGGGCGTCTCCTTATGGTGGAATGAATTACTGACGTCTGGCAATGCTTAATGTCAGAATGCAGCACATTATCCCTGATTGATCACTTTTATATTGAATACACTGAATTAAATATAACCACACACACACAGAGAGAGAGAGAGAGAGAGAGAGAGAGAGACATTCATACCGAGCAGAGACACGTGGTGGAGAGGTGTGAGGACTTGAATCCACTGGAGATATCCCCATTCAGATTAGAAACTTATAATGTGAATGAGTTGGGATATTTCTACATAGACATCAAACTCCCTCCTAATGAAAATATAGGATAATAGAAATTGTGTATATCGATTATTCATGCTTGTGTTCCCTGTCCCTGTTTCCCTTCAATTGATTTGTTTAATCAGGTGTTGGGGTACATTTCTTTTTTACTAGGAAAAGGCTTACAGCTGTGAAAAGGAGAATAACTCATACCATTTTGAAAGGTCCTTTACTATCGTGGTAACAGAAATCCTATTATGACAAGAATACATTAATCTAAGTAAGTGGACATACTAAGTAGTGTGGGTGTCTCTTTTTTGTCTTTTAGGTCTCTTCATATTCAGTCATCAAATGAACACCCATAAAGGTACTTGGAAATGTAGTGGCCTGTTACAAACAATGATTTTTCTGTCCTTTTTGTCGTGTCTTATTGTTTTGTCACTAAGTTTGTTAACTGAGATATCCACTATTAAAACTTACTCTATACTCTTACAAAATATTTGATAGCACAAAATTGAACAAATTGTATACTTTTTTCAAGGATTAATTTTTTGATTGACTTAAAGACTAGATCCTCTATATTCTAGAGATATTGAGTGATAAACCTCAGGCCTTTTTTTGTTTTTTGTTTTTGTTTTTTTTTGCTTTTGCTTTTGAAAATGAGTATTGTGTTTCGGAAAATGAATTAATCAAATATTGCGTGCAGTCTGTGTAGAGAGCTGAATGTGACAATTACATATTATTGTTGTGCTCCCTGAGCGTAGGAGATGTGACCCAATGTTTTCACCCGCACAAATAAGGCCTATATCATTATGACTACATGATTATAATATAGGCTTTATTATTTGCACAGCAAGGTGCACACAACAAGGTAACAATTTAAAAGCACTGGGATGAGAGTTCTTTCAGGCAGTAAAAAAACAAATTAATCACCACCAGGCAGTACTTAAAGCCCCCCTCTAGTGACCTCATTATCCCAGTCAAATTTCTACGCTTTTTTTGAATAAGTAATGTACTGTGTCATTGTCTCCAACTGTCATAATCTCTTTATATAAAAAAAAAAAAAAAAAACTTTTTCAGGTGTGCAAGAGAGAGAACAGGGGAAAATATGAGAATCAGCTCCTACTTTGTCTTGTAAACCCATGATTTGCTAACAGCAGTTGACAGTATTGTCAGGAATAACTACAATCATGATTGTAATTGTTATTAAGTATGTTAAGTATGGTTCAACAGATATTTCATGGGAGAACAGTGATTTCTGCTCTGGAGCTGGTGGGCATGTTGTTGTATTTTTCTTCTCCAACCATTTCCCACACCCACAGCTTGGTCCTTGTATATTCCTCAAGTGTAGCATTTCGGGGCTTTCAGATTATATCTGTATCCTTTTTTTTCCACAACGGTGACATGAATAGAATTTTTGGATCCCGTTGCCAATTGTTCTGTTCTTAAAATGGGTGAAATTATGTAAGTAGAAATTACGTATGACAAAGTTATGACATATTTTTTACTACTTAAGTATTTTGCTCACAACCACAGTGTGGGTGGTATGTTATCCATCATACAGTCTATGTTATCCTCACTTCACAAAGCCATGAAATGCTGGAAAGCTAAGTATGGCTAGCGTTCTTTTACTTTTTCCCACGGCGCAGCCGAGGGCATCAGGAGGCAAAATTCAGATCAGGCAGTCAGTCAGTCATCTGTCGCTTCATGAGATTATGCGCTTTGTGTGATGGCCTCTAGAGGACATCTGTTTCCATACAGAGGCACAAAATCAAAAGTTGGTCAATGTATGGAAATTGATCTAAATCTATCGCTGATGCGCACATCACGTCATGTTTGTCATTTGGAGATGCACATACCAGCAGCATTATACTCAATCCACAGAGTTTCCCGGTGTGAAAACAAAAGTGAAACTTAACTTTCCACAATTTGCTCCAGACTTTCCTGTGTTAGTGATGGGATTTGTAAACAGTAACTCTTTCTGCTGCCCTACAAACTTTAACGGTAGATAACGTTATTGTCTTGTGGTATTTGTGTTATCTGTCAATAGTTGTGTTCTATTTGGATAGGGACTATTTTTTCTCAAAGACGCACTACCTTCTAAGCCAATGTAACGTCCACAAGAGCCAGAAGAATCCAAAAATAATTCTGCTGACAGAAAGCTTGGTTTTTTACAATTTTTTCAAGATAACATGACATGGTATGATTATACTGTGAGCGTTGTGTTTTGCAAAACAACGTTTATCAAAGTTTTCAAAGACTGTCGTGTATGCCCCTAGGTTTCTATTCCAGTAGAGTAGGAGGGAGCCACCCGGGGTTACCGGACGGGCGGAGCAGGCGGCTAGCGAAGTTATGGTTTCTACTAATAGGGATCATGACGGATCATGTTAGTGGAATTAGGTCATTTAACCGTGTCGCAGTGCTTCAGTGCATAGAATTAAACACACGCACTGTGGGTCTGTACAAGATCTGGGCTTGTTTTTAATTGCAGCTTCAAAACCCATCAGAATCAACCTCAACATAAAAGAAATGCATAATAGAGGAACCCCCAAAAGCAAAAATAATCAAGATTAGAGTTGGACGTAGTTAAAGGCAATACTTTTACTCCTCTATTCATTTTCACATTAAACTGAAAGCAGGTGGGATGCGGAATCACTTATTTGGAATGAAAAATTACGTTACGCTTGATTGAACAATATATATGCAGAAATGACTGCCCATTAACACTCTTGTTTTGTACATCAACCTGAATTGTGATTGGTTAAAGAAGCACAAATGCCCCTTGGATTTTTCTCTACTCTTATTCCTACTTGGCAACGGCTTCAGCCAGATCTTTCTGCTACCCCGGGACAGCACTAAAAACAAGGAGAGGAAATTGGCCTGGCTAAGCAACTCTATGTTACCATTCAGTCAGTATTGGTGGCATGGTTGAATGATAAATAGTAGTCAGTGTGCCAAGACAAAAGAGTTATCTCCTTGAAGTGAGAACGCTGCCCACTCCTCCGAGGACAAACAAGAAGGAAATGCTGCTCTGGCATTTTTCAGGACAGTGTTGGATAATTTAGTGTTGGAAAATTTGAGTTCCTTCATTATTAATTATTGACACTGTGTGTGTGTGTGTGTGTGTGTGTGTGCATGGATGGATGTTTGTGGCTACTGTTATCTGGAAGACCAGCTCACACTTAAAATGTAACTCCTTGTGATACAAGACAAAAATCAGAGAAAAGTGACAAAAAGTATTATGATACTGTACGTACCTTGTATTATATATCATAAATCATATTTTGTATTGTAGACAGAGCGTGTGCCAGAGTGTACAACCCCCATATTTGCTGTCTGCTTGCCTTCACATTATGTCACTGAAAATGAAATTCATTTATTCAATAATAACCCACTTTAGCAAGCTGTTCCCCCACTGCCAGCACAACCTGCTTCCCTCAGCTTTAATGGCAGCCCAATTATGAATGGTAGATGGGCACCTAATAGGAGAAACTGCCTCGCACTGGGCCCAGGAGAAGGAAAAACAGAGAGAAAGAGAGAAAAAAAAGATAAGAAACGAGAGAGGGAGATCACATCTCCTGTCTACTTTATGCTGATCCACCGACAACTATTAGATAGCGTTGAGAAATGCTTTCACCTCTGAGATCACAGCTGCAATTATTTTCCAAATCTAATGTCAACTTTTCTTCCCCTTCTCCATGCTGGCTTCTGGCAGAAGAAGACTAACTCTTCTATTGTGTGGTGGCAAGTACTAAAAGTAATAATATGGTTCTGGAGACAGACAGTATCAATATCATGGGATCAACCAGGCCACCTGCCCCTGTCCCAAAGGAGCCAATACAGAATTATCAATTATGGACCAATCTTTTTCTCATAACCCCTAAGCAGGGGCCGTACAGTCAAATTTTCTTTGGGACCCTGGGAATACGTACTGTACAGTGTTGAGCTGAGCTTATTGACGCTCTGTCATTCTCCAGATGTTTTCGATCTATCATCTAAAATTTTAAAGCTGCACTACGCAAGATTTTTTAATGTAAAAATACACCTGCCTTATCAGCCTAAATCACAAAGTGGGGCTGCAGTAGAGAAGAGTGATCCTTTTCCACTAACTGAGACCCAGATTCACCCAATTTGCTAAAATTCTAGTGTCAGGTATGGACACTTCTTCACCTGCAGTAAGTGACGAGTCAAAACTTAAGAGCAAAACACAAAACTGTCTCCTAAACAGCAGTGAGTAGCGCTCTGCCTATAGGGAAAGCTGGATCCACCAACATTAGCTTAGATCTTTTGCCTCTCTTGTCACTTTGGTATGCTTTGGTAGAAAGTGATCACAGTCTGACTGGGTTAGTAAATATGAGCCTGCTGTGTGCCCTTTACTGATGTCGTGTTACATCATTTCTGTGTATTTAAGTTCAAATTTTTCAAACTTCCCTCTTGCTGCCATTTGGAGCTACCAAGTTGCCTACTGCAGTTTTAATCATATATGCAAGTGTACAAATATCAGGAGCCCTTCATCTTTCCATGACATAAACCAAATGAATCCAGGTGAATAATATATTTCATTATGCATTTCATCAATTAAATCCTCCTCCGTTACGATTAGAAGATAGATGATAGATGAAGGGCAGGAGATAGATTAATGACTGATGGTCTAATGGAGTCTTAATATTTTGTACAGAGAAAATAGCCATTTGGACATATTGCAAGGACCATTCCCACAGTTTTGTACTCCATGCCTTCTAACTCACACTGCTACTTGCTGTTTGTTTTTGCATGGCACAGTTTACCTCGATTTACTTTAAAAAGGCCTAAGACCCCCCTGAGACTCCCTAACTAAGGAGTGACTCAGCACGAGACAGCAAGATTAATCATAGTTTAAAATAAAAGCAAAAGAGTCAATACCTTCTCTTCCATTAAGGGCCAATCACAAATGTAGGAGGGGGTAAGTGACACACACACACACACAGACACACACAACCACACACACATGCACTCCGTAATACCCTGTCGTCTGTAATCTAATCTCAGCCACGGCATGCTAATACATCACAATTACCTACTCAGTCTGGATGGTGCCATTAGAAATACATTGTCTCCATTACCACAGAGAGTCTGTGTGTGTGTTCATGTGGGAGAGCGCGGCCTCACAAGTGTGGATGTCTGTTCGAGGACCGAGGAGCTCTCAATCTCTCCGCAGACTGCCATTTCATATTCTATTACATTTTCCTTACATCACTGGGATTGCTGTGTGTGCGCTAAGTCAATAATGGTCCAGATCGCTTGTCTGGGGTGCAGAGGGGCATTAGCAACATTGAGGTTGTTAGCACCTTCATTAGAGAAAGGCTGGGACAAGCATCTAGGTGTCTGACAGGCCCGGGAAGGAAGGAAGGAAGGAAGGAAGGGAGAAAGGAAGGAAGGAAAGAAAGAAAGTAAGAAAGAAGAGGGGCATAGCAACATTGTTAGCACCTTCATTAGAGAAAGGCTGGGACAAGCATCTAGGCATCTGACAGGCCAAGGAAGGAAGGAAGGAAAGAAAGAAAGAAAGAAAGAAAGAAGAGGGGCATTATCAACATTTAGGTTGTTAGCACCTTCATTAGAGAAAGGCTGGGGCAAGCATCTAGACGGCTCACAGGCCCAGAAAAGAAAGAAAGAAAGAAAGAAGAGGGGCATTAGCGACATTTAGGTTGTTAGCACCTTCATTAGAGAAAGGCTGGGACAAGCATCCAGGCGTCTGACAGGCCCAGGAAGGAAGGGAGAAAGGAAGGAAGGAAGGAAAGAAAGAAAGAAAGAAAGAAATATACAAACAAAGAAAGAAAGAAAGGGGGATGAAATAGAGAGAGATGACAGGCACTTGGAGAGAAGAGCAGAGGTTTGTACTGTTAAATTGCTTTCTCTGAAAGGTCTGTACCTGCAGACCATTGGCATTATATAGTTAGGATGCAGCTTAACTCAGTCTTTAGAAGTCCACTTAGACCCTCATTAGACCTGCTGCACAATACTGTTATGTCAGTGAGCGGTATGTTATTTTGTATGAGTACACCATATAAAATGATGTAAGACAAATTGCTCTTTCAGAGAAAATTGTAGCAGTAGACAGGTGATGTTTTGTGGTTTGTATTCAGCTTAGGTGGGATTTCAGAAGTCTATTTAGACCATGACTGGCTAAATTGGGGCACATGAGCTAAATTCTTTGCCCTCCACAAAATGTTTTGGGCCCTTCAAAAGATAACATGGATAGAAGATATTCAGAATTTCCTCTATCACAGTTTATTTGTATCTGATGATTGTGCAACATGTACAATACCATGATAATTGATAAACTGTTATCTGATATCTAATCTATATAATCGATGTCCTGTGTCATTTTTTGGGCCATGGCCCACTAACTGTGTTCCTTTGAATTTCGAAGAGGTTTGGCGCTCGTTAATTATACCAGTAATACATCTGCAAAAAATGCTCATAAAAAAATGTGCAAAAAATGCTCATAAAAGCTTAGTGAATATGTGTGTGGTATTTTTGTTTTACAGGTCCATTTATTACACCTTGTAAAGTGTTATATAAACACCGCTGTCCATTCTTCAAAGATAAACTAACTCATCCAGTCATAAAAAGACTGATACAATTATCATCTCCATTAACATGAATCATATTTGAATATTTATTCTGACCTATATTCTAAAATAAGCCATCCTTCCACTGGGAGGCCTTACCAGGGCAGGACAGCTCTGATGCATGGGCCATCGGACAAGCAAACACTGCAGAACTTTCCTGCTTAATTAGCAAAAAAGAAGAGAGAGAAGGCGACACACAAATAGACATGCACGCACACATTCACATACACACACGCACACACGCACACACACAATCTCGCGCTCGCACTGTTGAGGTAAATTTACTGCAGTGGGGAACCTTGAGTAACCTCCTAGAGAGGAGCAGTGAGGAGTGACACGCCAAGTCAGGAGAATTTTGTGCCACTAAAAAGAACATCATTAGTGTCGACACTTTGTTAGAGTTAGACAAAGAGAGGGAGGGATGGAGGGGGGTGAGAGTATATGTCAGTCAGTGTGCGTCCAATACAGATCATGACAGCTCAGACAAATGAAGAGCTCCACCTGCCATTACGTCAAGCCCATGCGATGCAAACACACTTAGTATAACATCTATATTCCCACCTGTGTTCACATCCATCCTAAAAGACCTTTTCCATAGCTGCAATACGACGCCTCCTGCTGAAACACTGGCACCCCACTACCTCTTTTGTAAGATGAGGCAATGTCACAAGCTCCAGCAGAATATGACTGCTAAGTGTGGGTTTTCTATGCGTTTTGGGGGGTTTGCTTATATTTGTAATGCTGGAGTCGGGCAGTATTTTGAGTTCTAAAAAGATGAGAATGTTTGTGAATATTTAGATGGTCAAATATGGATAACTGCCAAAATAAAGGAAACACTTGAGTAAGTGACGGACTACTGGTGCATTGAGAGCAGATGCTTCCACAAAGGCATGGTCCCTTAGATAATTAAGCAATTAACAACTCATCATCCTTTTTCCTGTATAAATATGCTAGACAGGCCCAGTTATGCATTATTTGGGCTACCATAGCTTAAAGAAAAGATGTGCAACTTTGAGAGACACTTGAGAGAGAGAACTTGATGATGTTTCATAAGGAACATTGGATAAGATGATGTTGGCATGGAAGTGTGAGGGAAAGACATTAGCAACTATGGCAAGAAACACACCTTCCTCGACTGTGATGTCTGTTCCTTGAGAATAAAGGAAAAAATAGATAAGCAACTCTGAATCAGTCTTATATCAGTCTAAGGTGTGAGCAGGTTCAGCAAGAAACGTCTGTCAAGCACTAGTGTTTAAACCACTAATTACAGAACTAAAAACTGCACTTTCCTGCGTCAGGCAGAGAACCCAGGCAGGGCAACTGAAAGAGAAAATAGTTATGGTCAGATGAGTCATGCTTCATCCTGTTTTCAGCAAGGGAATGCGTAGATGTATGTCGCACACTAAAAGCAGTCAATGGGTCTACGTCCTTGTTTCTTACAATGAAGCTTTCTGGGGGTTCTTTCATAGTTTCCTGCCATTGATTGTGTCCCCCGAACCCCTTACAGGGCAAGGTAAACGCCTAATACACAAAGCCATTCTGGATGATCATGTTCGTCCCACGTTGAACAATTTATATCCTAATGGGACGAGTGGTCATTGAATGCAAACCATATACCATGACTCTCCCCAATCACAAAATCTCAACCCAATTCAGCACCTATGGGAGATTCTGGAGAAGTGCCTGAGATAGCGTTTCCACCACCAGTATCAAAACACCAAGTGATGGATTGTTGTGAAAGATGGTGTTGTATCCCTCCAACAGTAAGCAGACACATGTAGAATCTCTGCCAAGGCGGATTGAAGCTGGTGGCTTGGTGGCCCAACGTCTGATTAAGACACTTTATGTTGGTATTTATTTTGGCTGCTACTTGTAAATTCCAGATTGTATTTTCAAATACTGGCTTCCTACTGCTTATATTGTGGTAGCTGGTGATGTGAATCATTATTCAAAGCTACTGTACACTGTAAGACTGTCATGTCTTACTTGAAACATGAATGTTCAACCTTAATAATGCGTAGGTAGGTAGATACTTAAATTAATCCCCAAGGGGAAATTAGGTTGTCTCACAGCAACACACAGTAGACCTGACAGACAGATTTAAATACACAGCAACAGTCAACATCACATTACAAAGTAAAAAACAACCAGTCAGTAAAACACTACAGGGTCTGTCTTCAAGCTATTAAAAGTGTGCATTGCAGTATCGTCAAAAGTGTTCAGTTGGAACACTTGGTTGCAGTAAAACGGCCAATAAAAGAGGACATGTGGCTCATCAGGACAGAGCATAGACTATAAAAACAGATGATGTAGTGAGCGTGAGGTCACCCATTGGCTTCTGAAGGGCCGTTTTGAAGCCTGGAAATTGTTTTTCATGGTCGCTGCCATGTTGACATTTTTTGGAGCCAGAGCAGCAAAAGCGAGTCATAGGGTGGAGCCAAGGTGGAGCGAGTGGAGTTTGGGTTGTCTGCAGAGCCACAGCTCCGCCTATTATTGGTCCGTAATCAGCGACCTGTCAATCACTGGACAGGCAACCCCACAATCACTAGGAAAACAACCCTGTTTTATATCCATTATATCCTGTTAATGACACAATTATTTTTAAAAACGCCATACATTAGAAGACACACACACACACACATTAGAGAGAAGTGAAATTAGCTACTGAGGCCACAACCTGTTGTGGAGAAAATGTACTGACTTTATATTTTGAGCGAGAAGTTGGGTTGGGTTCCCACTGACTTCCATGGAGTTGGCCGGGTTTCAAGTCTTTCTGGAGCCGGCCCCTCGCAGACATTAGAAAAACCGCTGCTTCCCCCACTTCTGTATTGTCTTCAAAATTCACCCATGGTTTTGGCTGCTTGGGACAGAGTGGAGAGGATGCATACAATTCTGCGGCCCTAGTCTTCTTTTTCACTGTGGTCTGAATCACAACATCAAGGGCCTCGAGAGCCACTCCAACAGTAGAACTAGCTTCCTTGACAATCTTGTTTAGCCTCTTCAGGTCACCCTTCTGTACATTGCCCCTGCTGCATACAGAATCATAGGGCACAGCACTAACAACACAGTGATAAAACATCAGAAGCATCTTGCTACATTAAAATACCACAATTTTCTTATAAAGAAAATCCTGGACTTGCCCTTTTTATAGATGGTGTCAGTATTCTTTCTCCAGTCCAGCTTATGGTCCAGTAGTACCCCAAGGTGCTTATATGAGTCCACTTTCTCCATGTTGGTGTCATGGATGAATAAATACATTATTAATACATACATTACCTATGAGTCTGTTGAGAGTTAAGTGAGGATATACCACTATTTCTCTCAGATTAGACCAGTACCAAGAGCAGGAGAACAAGGATGCTATTTGTTGCCGCAGAGCGCCACTGCTGCTTGTTTTTAGAGACAGAGGATCAACATGACCCCAACTCCCTGTCAAAACTCATTGGCCTCATGATGCATGTTGGTGTGCGCAGGTGTGAGCTACATGTGTGTGTGTAAGAGAGAGAAGAGAGAGAGTGTGACATCCTGTCAAATAGGATCCACTTCATTTGGTATCAAATATCAGCAGCCGCAGAGAGAAAAGAGGAGGAGAGAGAGGAGGAAAGATAGGAGAAAAGTAATCAGGTAAAGTGGGGGCACTATTAAGTAATGACCTGATAATTCTGTAAAGCTATGATAATACATTTTGATTACAGAACTCTTTTACTGCTCTATTGGACCCTGCAGAGAGGGATATTTTATACATCCAAACTAATCTATCCTAAAGACAATATTGGTACAATTGGCCAAAACTGTGTGATAGCAAATCAATGTAATTAACAAGCTTGTAAGAACATAACAGACCTTTGGTGAACAACTGAATTTAGTTTTTTTCTTTTTTCCTTTTCCCCTGTCTAGCCTTGAAGCGTTTCAATATATCTGCTGGTTGCAACTGTAACCTTTGTATTGGCACTATTATGCTGTGACTTGTAGTTGATGATTTTTTTATGGATAGCAAACATCAGCAAGAGACCAAGACAAACCTTACCTTGCCTTTCCTTACCTTACCTTGCCCTAACTCACCTGTCTTGCCTTGTCTTGTCTTTTGTGCCCTGTCCTGTTGTGTCCTGTCCTGTCTCGTCCTGTCCTCCCTTGCCTTGCCCTGCCTTGTCTTGACTTATCTTGTCTTAGTTAGTTATTTATTTTCCTTCCTTTGGTTTCATTTGATGGCACAGCCTCTCCCCTGCAGCCAATGAACATCAGTTCAATTTAACTATGTATGGAAAATGGCACGACTAAAAACAACAGATTAACAGAGTCTGAGAGGAATATTGGGGTAACCCAAATGTTTTGAGTATGAACTCATATTCTTACTTCAGGGGAAACCTCAGGGCTTAAGGAATAACTGGGTTACAGATAGCAATTTGCTTTATTCTTCCGTACCAACATGGGGATATATTGGGTAGTTAACACAACCAAGGTTAGTGGTAATGTTTTTTGACTTAAAGACACAAGGTGGGAACAAATGCTAAGTCTGATAGGTCTCTATGAAGTGAGTCTCCTTGGGCTACAGGTAATCTCATAAATATTCATTTGGGGCTTCAGGTTGAAATGAACAGTGACTGGTTATTCTGCGAAGTCAGTTGTCAGACCAAAACACGCTAAACACAGTGATTTACATATCAGTTTAC
Organism: Centroberyx affinis; assembly: GCF_046629955.1. Taxonomy (NCBI): domain Eukaryota; kingdom Metazoa; phylum Chordata; class Actinopteri; order Beryciformes; family Berycidae; genus Centroberyx; species Centroberyx affinis. The sequence continues at coordinate 38,213 of NW_027279412.1, read as the reverse complement.
ATTATCGTTGACCCTGACATGCAGTCATCCAAGTCTGAGCTACAAGCAGAACTACAAAAATCCCTAAGGTTTGTAATTCTTGTCGACACTTCTGTATGTGTTTTGTTTGACCACAGTAACATTACCACCTCCTGTCAGGCACAGATGACCTTGGGAAACTCATTATACACAAACGTTAAGTCACATTAAGTTCATGTATATAGTATTGATTGAACAACATGAAAATCTATGGATCCTATCTCTATGCGCTCTATAACGCTTCAATCTCACTGGAGGCAGTTTTTACAAATCCTCAATTACTCTTCTTTACAATTCAGCAAATTTAATTAATTACAGTGCGGTATCCAGGAGGCCTAAATTGTGACTAATAATGATGATGCATCCTGTATCGATAAACTGTTAATCACACAACAGGAATTCAGTCTCACAATAATCCAATCATTCTCAACATCATCACATCAGTGACAAGTGACTTCATTATATGATATGCTTTAGAAATGCATTTACTCTGTTTATTCTGATTGCTAAAACAAAATCACCATTTTTGTAAACCACTGCTATAAAACATATTTCAAATATATATTTATTATAATGTTTGACAAGTTTCCTTAAAAAGAAAGTGGCCTGGTTCCTCAGAGGATAACTTGTTACAGGTCACACATCTATTACAACTTTACACAGAAAGCTTTCAGGGGGTTTTGCAGCAGTAAAAGCCCTGCGCAGCTGGTTTCTGGGCTCTTAACAGAATCACTGCATGTGAGCTTGTATTTAGCCCAGCCTGTCTATTAAAGGGGTTTGAATGACAGGGCCGTTAAGACCCAGGATCTGTGCTTGGGTCTCAGAATGTGATACAATGGACAGGAGCAGACTTTTTACAACACTAACAGTCTCAGACAGACACACACACATACACACACACACCCAACCCGCCGTTACCCTACCTCCATCTCCCCAGTCCACGTTGCAAGGAGCCGATTTAATGCTTTTCAGATCAAGTTCTTTTTTTTTTTCAACCCAGCCTTTCATTCTCCGTTTCTAGTTTTTTTTTTTCTCTCTCTCTCTCTCTCTCTGCTCTCTCTTTAACTTTTCCACCTTTGGGGTTTTGTGTTAAAAAATGGTGTTGAAAGCTCGAGGGCTGAAAGGAGAATGGATGCCACTCTTGGTAAATTGTCCGTGAAGGACAGGGAGGAAGAGAGATAACATGTGAAAGATTGAGTGTTACAGAATGAGAGGAATCACTAAGGAGAGGAAAGATGGAGCAAGGAGAACGAGAAACCGAGGGAGAGAAACATAGGAGGAGAAGTGAGAGAAGGAGAGGAGAAAGTGAAGTGAGAATGAGTGAGTGAGAGAGGAGAGGAGAGAGAGGAGAGAAAGAAGTTGTGGCTGCCAGTCTCTTCTTTCTTTTGTCAGAGTTGGGTCCTTGGTGCCTGTAAGGCCCAGACTTTAAATGGTCTGGATCAGGAGAGAAACGGGGAATCGAGAGCTCCAGGGACACAGGAGGATAAGGAAAAGTTGCAACGTGAAACTGTCTGACTCAGAAAGTTTGAACCTGAAACTGTCTGACTCAGAGAACCTGACAAATACAACTTTGGAGCGTAATAGGACACTGAGCGTTGGTTTGCCCACAGCATGAAATAAGTATGAGTCTGATGCATTTGTGTATTCTGTGTTGAAATACTACACTAAACACAGAAAATCTTTTAAAATTTGATATTGTGTCCTCTGTTAGGAGATATGCAGCTCACCTGTGGTCCTGTTATTCAACATATCTCTCTCATTTGCATTTCAAAAAAAATATAGTTACTTTTCTACTTTTAGTTCTTTTTGACAGTAGGTTTCACATCTTTCCAATATTGCATTTTGCAATAAATCTGTTGCTGTTACAGTAAAGCCAGTAAATCCAAATAATACTTCTTAAAGACAAAGTTTGTAAATCCTATTCTGAAATGTTTTGCTTGCAATGTGCTCTGACCTTAATTCCTATGTTATGTAATTTAAAAAAAAGACGAAATGTACAGTATATACATATGGCAGGTTTTGTCACTAAGATTAGGTGAAACATATGGGATTAGAATACATCATGTAGGATTAGGACATACCTTAAAGTGATGTGACAGTCTGTGTCAAACATAGTCGCTGTAGAACTTAAACTGCTGTGTGTGTGTGTGTGTGTGTGTGGGTGTGTGTGTGTGTGTGTGTGTGTGTGTGTGTGTGTGTGTGTGTGTGTGTGTGCATGAGACAGTGTGTGGATGTGAGGTGATGGGGGGCAAAACTAATGGAATATTTTGTACATTCCTCCTGTCATCCTTTCAGCTCTTCATACCAAAGTTATTGTCCTTATTTATTAAACTTATATAATTTGACAGCTACTAGCCTCTGTTAGGCACTTTGCATTCAACCCTTGCCCCTGGTCTTCCCCGACACCAGAACTTTCCGCTCACTAGCACTATGGAAGCTGATAAAACATTGCTGAAAAAGTGCATTTTCCACTTGAAAAGGATTCATCTCAAAAAGTGAAGCAGAGCTAATTCTTAAACTCTAGTTGAAATGTAGCCTTACATTATAACACTTAACATATAACACTTTCAGTTTCATTTTGCGACTTTGTCTAGACAATAAAGCTCTATTCTATTCTATTATATTCTTGTAAGTTATGTCTGACTTAAATACATACATCTTACAATACAAACACATTTAAAGACACGTTAAAGTAAAAATCCATGGCATTTTCATGTAAATAAATCGCAATTTTGCTGCTTTCTATCACTGATTGCTATAACCCAATAATGAATCAAATTACACCCAGTTCATGAAAGCGTTTACATTTGCTGTTCAAAACATCCGGTGTTGGGTAGCTGCTTCCAGGTGTTGTGGCAAAATTTGTTTCCTGTAAAAAAAAAAAAAAATGTTTTCCCTGGTGGTGGTGTGTCTTCGCCTCGATTTCAAGCCAGGGAAGAAAATTACATCATTTCCATTTGTGTGGATTGTTTTCCCATCACAGCTTTAATATTTCATTTTAAATGTTTTTATAAAACGTTTGTCAGTTCATGTTTGTTTGTGTTCTTATCATTTCACACCATAAGCGTCCCATTGATTTTACAAGGAAGTTGTCAGGCTATACATTACTCTGCTTGTCATTTATTATGTGCATTTCTCCAACAATAATTTCCTTGTGCAGCGCCAAAACAACAACAAACTCCGAGGACAAGGACACACCAGGAGGGAAAAACACTTTTTATGGGATTCAAATTTTGGCACAACGGTAAAAAATCCTCTATGCACAGGATGTGTTTTTCTTAATAGAAGGTTTGTCTTGAGTAGTAAAAAGACGTCAAAGTACTATTGTTTGATTAGAAGTGCAGTGCAAAAACATCACAATAATGACCACTTAGCACCAAAGATGTCGCTAAAATAAAAAAAAATAAAAAAAATCACATAATCTCACGTATTACCACTTTAATTTTCTGAAACTATATGCTTCCAAAGTGATGCTTTGTAGTTCCATGTTTGCTTTGCAATCATTTGCATTTGGAAAAATGCAGCCACATGACTTGTTTTACTATGGAGCGAGTGAGTGTCAGTGATAAGAATATCCGCTTATTCTAAAATCCTTTGCAGATTAAAGATTATAATTTTTCACAACAAAAGCATGAAGTGTGTCTTTTGTTTTGTGACACAGTGCCATTGAATCGGCTTACTGTGTGATGGCTAGTTGACACATGAAGGTAGGATTCTCCCATCGTGTATATCTTTCTCATTTTTCTTTATCTCTCTCCTTCTGTTTCTCCCTTACTGCCCCCAATGTTCTCTCTCTCATCCTGCATTGAAGCTATATTTCAGTCTCTCCAGGGTCATCCAGCATGCAACATGATTTGCAGTTTAGAGAATGACCAAAGCTGATATGAGGGATGGTGAGAGATAACAGAGGCGTGGAACAAGCTGTTCCTCACTGTACAGAGACAAGGGAACATTGATATAATCTTCTTTACTCCTCTCTTCTCTTGTCTTCTCCATATATCTACCTGCTTTTCTCCCCCCCATCTCCTATCTTGTTATCTCCACCAAAACATGTCTGCAGAATTGATTCACAGACAGATCAAATTTTGACAAATCAAAGAGAAGAGTGTGTCGATATGTTCTCGCTTCACAGGTGCTGCTCCCATCGCCTCACTTTACTACTCAATATCAGACACCCTGTATATTCGAACAGGACAGCAGCGTGTTTCCATCATCTCTCACTCTCAAACATACATACACACTGTCTGTTTGTAAGTAAGTCAGTTCCTGAAGTTTAAAGGTCAAGTTTTTGGAAGATTGGCCCGTTGGTCAACTTACCTGTTAAGTGATGAGAACATAGAGACCAAAAACATCCATGTGTCTTTCGCTCTAGTTCTTCAAGCTAACACTTTAGCATATGCTAAACTTGAGTGATAGCAGGCAAAAATATGAACATGAGAGCTTATAGCAGCTTTAAAGCTAAATTTTAAAGCTCTATGTTATGACTTTTTTGTGGTAAAATATTCACATTTAATTGCTCTTAGTGTTGGAGTGCCTTCCCAAGCTCCAACGAAACATTCCATGTAACATGAGACGTTCTGGAACAACCAATTCTTAGCGGCAGTGTACTGGATAGTAGCCTACACTGGTGTCAATAACATCCCAGTACTATGTTAGTAGACGCTAACGCTAATGCTAACTGCCGCGGCTGCATCTGCATCATCTTTTGTGAGTATTCTACAACTGCAGACACGTTTTATCCCAAGCATTTTACAGTATTGTGAGTGTTTCTGTGTACTAACAGTTTTATCCAAAGCTCCCTACAGTGTCAGGAGTGTACCGATCAATAAGCACACAGTTGTTTGTTGTCTGATGTCATTAAAAGTGCGATGGCTGAAAAATCGAGAGTGCAGTTGTAAATTCTGACCAAAGTAACTGCTGATGTGCAAAGTTATCACATAGAGCTTTAGGTAATTTAAAATGTTCAGCAACTAAATCTGGCAGTTTTGTGTTGATTGGTAAACGAAATATAAGGATATACCAGGAACTACTTTCCCTGTGGAAAGTTCTCTCTCGTCTCAAGACCTGCAGCTTGACTTTTTGACTTTCTGACTCCATGGGAGGTGAAGGTGATGGATGGTAGCAGACTGTGTACAGCTAACAATCAGTGCAGCGGATGAATACGTGATTACTTACCTGAAATAGTTCCAAAAATAATCTGTGGCTAGATCAGCTATTGACGTTCTATTTCCTTTTTAAAATTTCAACAATTTTATACAATTAAACAATTTTATATTATTAAACGTCTGCTAATGTAGGTGCATACGATCACTCAACATTTTTTTACACAGCTCATTGGCTGTGGCTGTCATTTGATTATAATCACCTTTTAATTTATTACAATCACCTGTTATTTTCCTACCAAGATGGCTGTGTGATGATGGAACAGAATACTATAAATATGCTTAGGTGTTAACATGGATCACCGGAGAGAACGATCTACCGGGAACCTATGGATGATGTTGGTGTATATTCCCATCACTCAGTGACTAAGTTCACCAACAGAAAGGAAGGAAACCTTTCCTTTCCATTAGAAAGGGAAACCTCGCCTGGCCTCTGCTGTAATGAATCTGTCTAAAGCAGTGAGAGGAGAAGGCAGCAGGGCAAACACACACACACACACACACACACATATGCACACACCTATATCCACATGTAAACAAACCCACATGTACACACACCACACAGACATTATGTACAGACATGAGCATACAACAGTCCGCACCATGGGTCAGTGAGTTTTGATGGAGACTCGGGGTCGTGGTGAACTGGAGGGGGGAGGAGGGAGGAGAGGGGGGGGGGGGGGTGCACAGATTTAGGAATGAGGCAGTGTCTCACTGTGGGCGGCTCAGAAGCAGCCTCCAGCTATTTTATTAGCCAGACAGAAACACGGCGGGACGCTCTCTAATACCACCGGTGATTTACACACATTCTGGGACACACACGCAGACACGCAGACACAGGCACATACACACAGGCACAGTCTCTTTCTCTCAAGCACACACAGATACACACACACACACACACACACACACACACACAAACACACGCAGACTGAGGCTTTCTGACAGCCCTCCCTGGGTGTGTTCCTTGCAGCGCTACGCAGAGATTAGCCATTATTTCACATCAGCGGGGCTAGCAAAGTTTAAAGAGAGTTGTTACTGTTCTCCTGACACATAGAAAACGAACTCCCCTCTGTGCTACATTGTGTATGTGTGTGTACTTATTGTATTATCTGTGTGGTGTGTATTATATACTTGGTGCAGCATGTGTGTGTCAGTGTGAGTGTGTGTGTGTGTAGTGCTACTTTATAGCCTCAGTCAGGATAGTAAGTCAATATGTCTTGAATGTCCAGCAGGCTACATGGAGACTTGAAGAGATATATTGACAATTTCATTGAGTTTGCTACTTGACATCTGGAATATATGGAATATATTTTAGATCAGGATTACAGGAGAGTATTTAGAGTGTTTAGAGATTTATAGTCCGTTGTCAGTTGTTGTGTCAGAAAATACATTACAGTAGATTGCAACATATCTATTTAGTAAACATTTTTAGGTAAACATTTTTAGTATGAGTTGCCTTAGTGTGAATCAAAGCAATGTTAGTACCATGCTCTATCCACTGAGCTGAATGATATGAACTTCAGACTTGACCAGATAACCTGAAAAGAGTGACAAAGTGACAAAAGTAAACTAATATTGAATTACTTATAGGCACGTTTTTGTGGAAGTTCCTCATTAATTCCTTGTTTTTCTGAATATTTTTGAGGATGTATGCAAGCATGTTTCATTTGTATTTTGATACATTTTTCTTCGCTCTTCACTGGTGATGTTGATTTTTTTTTTTTTTATGAAAAGGGACACAGCACACAATGCTAAGTAACTGTAATTATCTGTGACATTTTCATACAAATAAATGCCAATTTTGCTACGTTTTATCACCAATGGATATAACACATTAGCAATTCAACCTATACCCAGTTCATGAAAGATTTCAGTATTTCCAGGGAAAAATTCTCTGCTGTACAGGAATTGATGCAGTTTACATTTAGAGAACTCAATGAGCAGCGATAGCCACCGAGGCTGAACAGACAAAGACTGGCACCACAAACTTAAACTTCAGAAAATCCAAAGAAGAATGTCCCAGTACTAGCCACACTGTTTGATTGAACCACAGCAATAACTGCTTATCATGAAAGATGTCACCAAAACAAAAAAACAAACCTGGAACTCTAGGATTACCACTTTAAATAGAAAAACAAAATGATAAAAACTTTCTGCCAGAGCACTACGTATATTTCATTGGAATAAGTCTCACTTGTGTGAATGATCTCTAGCGCTGGGTTGGGCGTAGTTAAGTTCTACTTTATATCGTCATCTTTTTAATAGTCCACATTAATCTTTCAGGTCTACCTAAGCGGATCCAACAGGAGTTATCGTAAGCCTACAGATTTCCAAATACTACTTCTGAGCACGGTGACTTATCTGATGCCACAGGCTGGGAGACGTGTCAAATGTAGCGAGCAGCACCAGCCTTTCCTCCACACCTCTTATCCTCGCACGCAGTGAATCTTTCCAAAAGAACTTCAAACCCCCACCAAGATTTATCTCAGTTTAGTTATTATTTTCTTCTTCGTTTTTTTTGCCTTGCTGTGACCCAGTTGCTAAGGTAATCTTGGCTAAGATCCTTTCCCTGCTCAACTCTCTGTCCTACAAAACATGTCTGCCTGTCTCAAAACAGTTGGACCATGATATAGTGTGGAATATACAGTGGAAAATATAAATAGATATAATATACATAGTATTGCTGATATATATTCATACTTCATTCACGTGTCTTGACTGGAGGGTCTCCTTATCTCAAATAATTTCATTAATAATACCAAAGAAAACGACCACCCAGAGCTAATAAAGTGACGCCACAATGGGATCCTCTGATGAATTTCTCATGCATGACTTTTATTCAATATCAATTCTTTTCAATATTGATAACTCATTAAAGGCTCACTGCCTTCAATACGTGATTGAATCATGAGAACGGACCCAATTTCCTCCAATTGTTCATGCATGATTCATGTTCAATACAATCAATAACTCATTCTCCTCAAATCTTCAGCAGAGCTTCAGAATATCTCATGTCTTCCTCTGTGGGTGTTTGATGTTCTCCATCTTCCAAGTTATTTCTGCTGCTGGGGGGGGGAAGTCAGGCAGGTCACTTCCTGTGATTGGTGTCAACCTCTCAGGGGGGAAGGGGGGAGAGCCAGGACTTCTCAGCTCTTTGAAGGAGAAAGAGACAGAGAGAAAGAGCAAAACAGAGAGAGAAAGGCTTGACCCCAGACCACAATTTAGATTCCCTGTAGAGTTCGGGGCAGAGCAAACAGGCGGACAGAGTGGGTGTATTTGAGGTGTCAGAGTTGCAGAGGAGGGAACTAATGCAGACTTCCAACTCTGTCTTTGTTACAGCGGTGGCCATGCTATCCAAAGTCTCCGTGGTAGACGACCAGAAAGCCCAGTGACTAAGTGCACCTCCACCCAAGGGAATTAAGGAGGGGAAAAGGCCTCTAACAATGATCCTGGCAGCTTCTGAATCATTGTCTTTTTCCCACCTGGCTCCCATTTGCTTTTCTCTCTCTTTCCCCCCACGGCTCTGAATACAGTCAAATCCCCCCCCCTCGCTTTGCCTACCTGGCTGGCTGGTGTATTTTGACCATGCAGAAACCTCCCTCTGAGATTTTAATGGCTGATTTTGTCTGACTCAGAGAAACGAACTAGCAGAGCCAGGCAAAGTAGATGCGATGATAACAACAGTAATAAGAATAACAGCAACAGATAAACATCAATCGTCTCGTACCTGCTGGTTTCTGCTCCACTTTGTCATATGGGAGATGTGGTGTTCTAAATTAAAGTTTACAGAGGGAGAGAGACAGAGACAGACAGAGACAGAGAGAGAGAGAGAGAGAGAGAGAGAGAGAGAGAAAACTACATCTCCAATCGCTGATCGGCAATTTCTAGCAGTATTTCAGCGCCTGTTTCCACCGGTTCCCACCAGAGAAAACTAAATTGTATGGGTTCTCACAATCAAAACATTACAAAAAGAGCATCGATTTTACTGTAGCCGAGAAGGAAAATACACCTCATCTCACCTCAGGCTCTAAGTATCTGCTTTATAGGAGACACTCCAAGATAAACTTTTTAATTTACACTCTCACACACACACATAGGCACTATGAATATATCTGGATAGCCGCATATAATGTTTCATTCCTTTTCCACTGCAAATTATACAGAGGTTGCATATTCCAACAGCTTTCTAGGTGAACAGAAATTGGTAAGGGAAGCTGGGGGCATTTAAGAGGGGATTGGGTTTTTAGGGAAGCACATGCGTGTGTGTGTGTGTGTGTGTGTGTGTGTGTGTGTGTGTATTCGTATATGTATGTGCATCCCTGCTTGTGTGTCTGTGCATGCAACAACGTGCGCGTTGTCTTTCGCAGGCAGTGTGACTCAGGACTCAGCTCACCTACTCCTTATTCATGCATTCTCTCCTTTTTATATGCAGCAGGGTGCCTCGACATGAAAAGAGCTATCCTAATTGGAGACTGCTTTCTATGCAGGTTCCGTTCCACATTGCCACATCGGGAATTCGCAGAAAAATAATAGCGTGGAAAAGAGAAGGGCGTGTGTGAGTGTGTGTGTGTGTGTGTGTGTGTCTGAAAGAAAGAGAGGGTGAGAGAAGATGAGAGGGAGGCAGAGAGAGAGAAAGAGAGAAAAAAACTGAGACAGAGATGATTATGGTTAAACTGTCCTCTTCCATTTTCGATCTGAATGATTCCATTATCTTGACATAATCCATCCCAAGATCTGCTTATTCTCCATTCCGGCTCTGAAAAAATTTCACGGTGAAAGAGCCAGTTTCTGTCACTGCATCTCAATCACGTCATTGTCTTATTTTTCAAGGGCGAACGTGCTCAGTCGACACTCGCTCAAGTTGGCAAGTTCAGGCCCTATATGCAGCTGACCGCTACATGTTCTTTCCTGCTGGAGGCACTATCTGCAGTTAAATGAGCCAGACATATTTTTTTATTCTGAATGAAATCATTCTGACTGAAGATTCCCCCCCGCAAGTGTTTACATGAGCGCTAAATAAGATGATCGCAACTGACGTCACTTACCTCAAATGCGCGAGAGTGAGTGTAGATATTCCAACCAAAGAAAGTGATCAGAATGAGCGTTTACATGACGAAATTGTATCCATCGAATGGATTATGAAAGGGTTATACCAACCGTCTCAAACGGAATGAAATTTAATTCGGAACGGGCCGGTTTACTCTGATTGAGGTGGTTATATGAGGCATTTTTATTCTGATTGGGCTACTATTCTGATTATTAGTGGAATAAAAGGCTCCGTGTAAATGCAGCTACTACCCCCCATCTTTCCCTCACATACATGCATTCTCTCTCTCTCTCTCTCTCTCATACACAAATACATGCAAACACACACACACACATACCATCCTCCCCCCATCCTCGATCTACCTACCCCCCCCCCCTCCTGTTGGAAGTTGGCTGTCTGTGGGATTGCTTGGAGCTGTGGCCATACTGAGCCTCTGAATGGGAATTCAGCCCAAGGGCCAGCTGAGGTAATGGATTGGTCTCTGCAGCTCAGCACGGGCCAGGTGCTTGGTCTGATATTGGAGGAAATTTTAATGTGGTTTGCATGCATGAGGACAGCCGCCCGTCCAAACCCCGCAGATGACTTCGGAGAGCGTGGAGAGAATGGAGGAAAGGGGGAAAGGAGCAAGGGAAGAGGGGTAAAGGGTTGAAAGGGAGGAAGGGGTGAGGAAACAGAAACAGAGCGGAATGGATATGAATCGAGGAAAGGAAGAAGAAGAGGAGACAGAGAGGGGGGGAAAAACAGAGAGATTGAAAGAATGCATGGTTTACAGTGAAACAGAGAGGCAGGGAAGAGGGATGGAGCGAGGGGTACAAGGGGGAGAGGGATGGAGGCGCCGAAAGAAAGAGACAGGGATGAGGAGGGAGACATAAAAGGAGAGCAGAAGAGTGGGAGAGAAAGTCAGGAGGGAGAGGAAGAAAGAATGAGGGGGGGGGGAAGAGGAAGATTGGAGGAGCGCCTGGTTTAAAAATGAAACACAATGAAAGAATTTCACCAGAGGCGTGGATTGTCTATCCAGATCATTTCCTTTTCAGCACCATCAAAGACAGCAAAACTTGCCAATGCTGCGCTTTTTATCGCTCTATTCTTCATCCCTCTCCCTCTCTCTCTCTCTCTACTTCTTTTTTTGTTTCCTTCCAAAAGACCCCTGAGGTGACTGAAAACATTCTAGGGTGACCTCTTTGCCTTGTTTTTTAATTTTTTTTCCAGAGACTTGCTGTCTATCTGACGCCAGCAATACGCCAGCTCTGTTGTGAAATTGCACCGATCTGGGACAAAGATTAATCTTCTTATCTCTTTTAACTAACTCGGGCCTTGGGGTGTGCATATTATTAGCTTTTAGACCTCTATGATTTTAATAACACTTCTTCCAGATATGACTTTCACCGCAGACAAAGACTTCCGCGATATGTCCTTGGTTCCCGGTCACAAAGGGACGTTGCTCCTGTCCATGAAACCCATCAATCTTACAGGAACAATTCGGTAGTGGGGAAGAGACAGCTCATACTTGGGAGAGATTATTAGATAAGGGTTTTCTTTATATTGGCAGGCTCTTGATATGATCCTGGTGTGGGAGGGTTTTGTTTGATGAGGTCCAGCTCACTCATTTGGCTGTATTTCTTGCTGCTTCCATGGACAAGAGTGTTGGCATTTCAAGCACTTGCAGTCTGATGAAGAGCCACTCAAAACGTCACTTCTCTGGTGCATTAAAACAGTTGAAGGGAGCCTTGCAGTGTGCAGACTGTTCTTCACCTGTTACTTGCATTTTTTCTATGGGCTTGATATACTTGAAAAAATGCACTTAGAGGATCTGGAACTGGGCATTGGCCGGCATGTTAACTACCTACAATATTTAACTTTTTGCCTCGAGAAAGCTATTTTAGGTCTTGTTAGTCCTGCCGAACCCGAACCCTCAGTCGGTCAAGTTCACATCCACAACACTTGCCACTCAATCTGCAATAAAAAACGGCAATCTGCAATAAAAAAAAAACACAATGTCAGTGTTTATTCGTGTTTCGGGACAGGCCTTGCGGCTGTGCCTGTACGACACACGCCCACAGCAAATGACCCAAAAATGTCCCAAACATTATTGAAGAGCCAGTTTCGGGCAAACAGGGGATTAAGGCATGTACACACAGAGTCACAGACAGACACAGACAGATAATGTATAATATATCCTATTTATTTGTTATTTTAATGTGAAAAAAGTTGCACATTGCAGCTTTAAGAGTCTGTGAAACCATTCAAAAGTTGGGGGATCTCTTACACAAACTAAATACTAAATAGTATTCTTCTCTGACTCTGTACTGCTATTCACTTTTTGTGTTGTCAGCTTAGATTCATGGAATAATGAATTAAATTTTTCCCAGCAACCTGTTACTTCCTATTTTAGAGTTTGAGTTTGAAGTCTTTTGGGTTTTAGGTTATTTTTGGGTATCGTCGGCTCACTTTTTTCCGCCGTCTTTCTGTCTTTGTCTCTGTCCCTATCTCCTTTTCCCTCGGTCTCCCTCCCTCTGATAATGACCTCTGTATTCACAGAAGCATGGACCTCTAGAGGCTCACGTACAGCAGGCCATCTCTGTCCAGAAAGAAAGGCTTCCTTCATCACTCAGAAAATCCTCAACACCCTAGAGGTGCCTGCGAAACTTTCCTCCTCAAAAACTTTCCCATACTGATTGCATGGAGACTTTAAGCCTTCTCTCTCTCTCTCTCTTTCTTTCCCTCTCTCTCTCTTTCCTACTCTCCCAATCCGCCGAAACGACACCTGACAAGAGTTCTGTGTGCCTGTAAGATTTATAGTTCAGAGTTTCGACTCTCTTTCCCCCTTTTTTTCTGAAAAAGTGAAATTAAAAACACTAACGGCACTTGACATATCGTAGATCTCAATTACCAACCGGGGGCTTCAATCTTCAGAGAGGAAAAACAAATAAGCAGCAATTCACAAAGAATAAGCATCTTCGGGGGAACATGCTGTCCCGTGCAGACCTGCTGACACGGGGTGATGACAGAGTGATATGAAATTAGGAAAAGAGAAGAAAAATGGTTGGAAATACATTCTGGGTAAGTGTGTATTTCTCTGTCTCCCTGGGTGTGTGTCCTCGTGTGGCTCTTAGCTGTGTGTGTTAACACGCTATAATGGGGTCAGAACACCCACAGGCACACACAAACTCACAAGCATGCATGCATATGAACACACACACACACATTCACACAGCTTTCACACACAAGAGCACTTACAGACAACTGTGTGTGTGGGGAATAGAGAGGGGACAGAAAATCACTGAGTTGTCACCTAAAGTGCGGTCTGAGAACAGCCCACACTATTCCTAGTGGCAGCTTCAAACAGCAGATAATGGGGCTTACCTCAGGAAAGAAACCGCTGAACAAAACAACACTAGCATGTGGGTTTAATGTAGAAGAGCTCTCCATATTATTGTCTGTTTTATTGTTGTTTGTGTGACTCATGCCCATAGTTATCTTTCAAGCACTATGGACTTTATGGTTATGGGAATGTTAGGGGTACGTTCAGAAAATGATTAAGTCACATGGCAAAATTTACAGAGGAGATAAACTGCAAAAAAAAAGTCAATAATAGTGTGTATTCAAACATTCCCTTCATTACAAAATTAGATATCCACCATCAATTTAGCAAAATTTGACACCTACAGTGACAAAATGATTGCTGGGATGAAAATCAAACTTGTTGTTGATCATTATTGGAGAATATTGCTAACTAAAGTCCTTACTGTTTTTTTAAATTGAGCAACAATTTCACATAACAGCTTTTGTTTATTTTTTTTGTATTTTTTTTCACAAGATGGATAGAGTTTTGGATGATCTGTATGAAACAATCTCAGCTGGCAATTACACAGTTATTTCTCAGTTTCTAAATTACTGTGGGATTCTTTTCACCGTAAGAGACAAAATTGGGTTCAGGGTGTTTGTTTTTTTTTCTATGTACTTTTAATTGAGTTGAGGAAGTGCAGTGTCAGAGGTTAAGGTCATGCCAATGTCATCCAGTAGAGTCTGATGAGGGTCAGGGTGCCTTGCCATCTCATTGGCCTCAAAGTCACAATGAGCCGAAACACCAGAGTGACGGAGAGAGAGAGAGAGAGAGAGGTGGGAACATGAGAAAAAGAGAAATCCCAGCCCTCACGCTCTGTTCCCACTGAGCACTGAAATTAAACTTGATTTGTTAACTTAAATTACACTGGCTTCTTGCAAGGGGCTGGTCCCGACTGACAGAGAGGGAAGTACATTAGTGATAATGGGCGAAGAAAATAAATTGACATTTAAATAATCCTAATCGCTTTCTCAGGGAGCCCAGTAGTGAGCATCTCAGGGGCGAGGCAGCGCGAAGATAACACAGCCTGTCATCGCTGTGAATGTGTGGGGAATGTTCCTATCTCCCATCAAATATGTGCCAGCGAAAAACCCCACTGTGCCCCCTCCGCCTGACTCAAACAAGAGAGAAGATTAGAGAGAGAGAGAGAGAGAGAGAGGGGAGGGGGGGAGGGAGGCATGGGAGAGAGAGAAATAAAGAGCAAGAGAAGAGAGAGAGAGAGAGAGAGAGAAAGAAACAGGAGGAAAGAGAAATAGGGTTGCCTCACTCGTGTCGTTGTGAGTCACAAACAGGGCGAAAAGTTTGCCAAGAATTGTTTTGGAAGTTATAATAATCGTTCCCTCAAAAAGCTTTTAGGGATAATGCTATTGCAGCATTAAAATGCATGCAACTTGTCAAACTATTTCAGTGTACTCTAAGTGACTCAAAGTCAGCTACTTATGATGAATGCATGCATTTTAGAGTAGGCACACCAAATTGCCTCCATTACACCATGATTACTTATGGGTATTGTGCAATTCAAAAGCAAGAAAGAATCCACTCACTGGTATGCGCTGTCAAACCATGGCCACCAGGATAGTAGACAGTGTGACATAGTGGAAGTGCAGTTTCTGTCACAACCACTGCTTCTGCTGTTGCTTCTATTTTCCCACAGCACTCAGAGCCAAAACAAGCAGCTAAGATTTCAGAGTTTAACAAGATTGCCAGAATAAAATTCTCAACAAAAGCGCTGTGCCAGACAAATTTTCAAGGTCAGGCTGCTCCAGGAAAACCTATGACGGAGTTCGGCAGGGAAAAAGTATTATTTCTACCCTGATTTTGTAAAGCTGGAGTAGAAGCCAGGTTGGTGCTGAGGCATCACTAACCACAGCACTGGCTCTCTCTGTTTAGGATGCTAGCTCACAAGCCCTCATTATTTTTCCTTCTGTTTCTTATTTTCATATCAGCTTCAGTAGTTGCAAACACAATTAGTAGAGTCAAACAGCATCAGTTCTGAAACCCTGTCTTCCCAGTGACCAGTGTCCCAAATCAGTCTCTGAAAAAAATGCTGCCTCCCTGGACGTTTCATCCATTTTGCGATGCACTTGGACACATTATCAGTGATGTTGTTCTCTGGGGTCATTGGGATTGGGGTCTTTCGGGTCTTTCAGCATCAGTCACCTTCGACCAGGCGACCCAGGCAGGGTTGATCAAGCCCCTGCACCTGTGTCCATGCAGCATTAGCCCACAAATCATGAGTACATCTGCCCCCAGAACAAGCATGAGTCTTATAGCCTACTGTGCTCGGGGCAGATAGGACAAGACTGCCTACACATGGGGGGAAAAGCAGGATGAAGGTGTTTATTTCTGCCTAAAACAAGTTAAATAAAACTAACTATGCTATGTAGCCAGCTAATGTAGCACACAACTTGTGACCAAAGAATAATGTAGCTGGCTATGTCTAACTGATCTGTATGGCTGTGACCATCAGCTAACGTTGTAACTACTAGCTAACAGCTAACTTGTTTACATAGTCAGCAAACTGTTACACCTGAGCACTTGTCTCTTTCTATTTAACAGAAACATTAATAAATTGTGAATGAAATACCTACAAATAAAAAAAAAGCATTTGTGTTAGCTAACTTACTTCTGTCTTTGACAATGCCAGCTCTGCCCATCAGGTCCCGCTTGACGTTTCAAATTAGCCCGCTTCCTCTCTTTTTTGATTGGTCGCCTGATTGAACCAATCATAACAGTTTCTGCCCTGAGAAGATGTTTCAATAAGCAAAACTCCTATCTGCCACCAGCGATTGGTTAGGGGAAAATCAACCCCCGCACACAGGAAACGGCTAACGAGGAGGCAATCTCAGGCTGAATAATGGAGTGGGAATGAAATGGCCCTTCAGTCTGAATATCAGGCTAAAAACTGCGGTAATGTCCTTTAAATTTGGTGTGAAAATTGTGGTGTGCGTGCAGTACAGTATTCTGTTCCTAGAGCCTGAGACTCTTTAGGACTCAGTAATGAGCTCTATCTCCAGAAACATGACTCTTGACCTTCTCTTCTCTCCGGGAAAACAGATGTCATGTAATAAGATTCATTACTTCTCACTCTCCCTCTCTCGCTTTCATTCATTCACTGTCTCTCTCTCCCTCTCCTTACAACAGTGTGTCCTTATTCCACTCAGCCACCCATCGTTCCTTCCTCCTGTGTGTAATGTGGAGCCAGAGGTCCCTCTCCCTCTTCCTCTCAGGAGTCCCATCCTCATCCACCTCTCCATTCCTCTTTCGCTATCAGCAGCAGGGCCCACTGACAGCACCCCATAATAGAGAAATCCAATCAGTCTACCCACCTGCACAATGGGAGATATGGACCCTGCCTTTAACAAAGAGATATACAGACAGAGAGAGAGGGAGAGAGACAGAGAAAGGTCTTATGTTTTTCCATCGGTAATATGTCAATGCCTACAGGAAGGAAAGAGAGAATGAAAAATAAAGGAGGCATAAGAATAAAGGAGGAAGACCAAAGGGGAAATTGTACCATACCTGGTAATACCTGGCTGGAGTCATGCTGACGAGGAAAGATGATGACTGTAGAGACTTGATGCTGCTCTCACTCGCAGATGTTAACATTTGACACAAAATCATGGGAACATCGTAATTCTGTATTCATCATGATGACGACACAGTAATATGTAATTACATTTGATTTCAACAGCTTTTCCAATTACTTTTTCTTTATCACTACATGCATTATGTTATTGTTTTAACTAGAAATTTGTTCTTAATTGACCTGCACATGATGAAATTAAGGTTAAAGGTACAATAGGGGGATAAAAGGTTCAGGATGGCATCTTGATCCCTTCAGCCACCTTTATTGGCCTGTGCATTTTGGAGAAAGCTCCTTCATGCCCAATAAAGGTGACTGAAGGGATCAAGTTGCCTTCCTGAAACCTTTTTTTCCATTGCTATTAGCTTTAGTTCCCTGGACTGAGCAACCCTTAGACTGCGTTCACATGTAGCGTTTTTTGTGTGGAAAAAGCGCTGCCTGGAGGAAATAAAAAGTGGATCACGAGTAGCTGGCTAGCTCACTAACTAGCTGGTTAGCACTTCTAGCAGACAATACATTGTTGTGAAACAAGCAAAGACTTACCAGATATTCCCAATGATGAATCACTTGTGCTTTTAAGATCACGTGTGGGGATATTCACATGTGGTTTTCCACATCATGGTTAATCACATGTGAAAAACCAACATGTAAAACACATGTGTCCAAAAACCACATGTGGTTCAAGATCACATGTGGACAAGCACATGTTGAATCACATGTGCTTTTAAGATTACATGTTGGAATATTCACATGTGGTTTGAAAAACCAAAACACATGTGTCCAAAAACCACATGTGGTTCAAGATCACATGTGGGAACACTCACATGTGGTTTTCCACATGTTATTTCCACATGTGTTTTTTCTGTAAGGGACATCCAGTATAATCCCATACTGCCTTTATGATCGACATTGCGTTAACGGAAATTCACTTATTACAACGACCAATTTCTCCCCCCGGCACTTTGACTTTCTCCATCTTTGTTGTTGTTATGGGAAATGACCGGTCTCTCCTTCATCGCGATTGGTTGGCTGAGAAGAAAGCGGTTCCCATCACCTGGGTTAGGGTTAGGGTTAAGTTTAGGGTTAGGTTTAGGGTTAAACCTAACCCTAAATTTTGAGAAACACAAAATGTAACAGCACCTTAAAAACAATAATATTACTGTCTAATATGAGGTTTCACAGAATTCAACAAAGAGATAACGTTAATGAGATGTGGACCTTGCTCTTACATTTTAGGCATTTAGCTTTAGGGGTTCAGTGTCTTGTTCGCGGACACTTGGAGAAGACCCATGGTTGTTGATGAACTCCTTGGCTGAGACCTTTCTGTTACAAGATGGTCTCTCTAAACACTAAGCCAGCCTGATGCTTTTAGAGACAGATGAGAGAAAAAGAGGAGGTGCTGTCAGATGTTAGAGGGGAGCCGAATTGATTTTCTCAGGGACCAAAATGAAATGAGACCAGGATGGGAGTCATTTTCACCAAGAGGCAGGGCGAGTCATTTTGCAGGACAAATCAGTTACACCAGCACCTAATAGTGTAGCTAGAGATTCTCTTGCCCCAAGAAAAGAAGCACCTCTGGGTCTTTAAAATTGATGACAAAGTCCACTCCAGTCAATCCTGACAATTTTAGAGACCTAATCCAGACTGTATACGCCTGCCTCATTCTCTATTTCTATGAAGCTCCAGCCTGCTGGATAATGACTGCCACTATTTATTACTCATTCCGCTCCAGCTTGCCTTTTTAAAAAAAATTATTATTCTCCAAAAGTCGCATCCTGATTTGAACCACTTGCTTGGCTCTTGAGCTAATTAAACCGTGTACCACAGTTCTTGCTTAATGCTTACAAAGGGCTTTGGCACGCTGTAACTCTCCCTCCCACCTCCCACCTGTTTGTATTCAAATCTGTACTCATCTAGGTTTCAATGTTCACACGTCAGCACTTTGCCTCATCTTGTAAAAGTTTCAGACCTTGTTTTCTGTCCTCTCATCCGCTTATGTTTTTTCTCCCCCCGCACAGATGAATAATAAATGGAGCATCAGGGGGATTGGTCTTTCACTTCAAATCAGACGAGCAGCTGCGTTTTGTGAGTCAAACGGCCTAAATTTCACTAGACATGTATACAGTCAGCGGCAAAAGTTTTGAGAGAGATTCGTTCTGGATGGATTGTTGAGATTGTCTGCATTTTGGGCCTGGAAGATTAACTCCAAGCGAGATATAAAGAATCACAAGGAATCCAAACTAACATGCAGTTATTTTAGCTGCAGCCAAGCAGTGGTTTTAAGTGACTTTACTCTAGTTAGATACTTTTGTTTTAATTGTTACATATGCTCACCAAGATGCATTGCCCAGACCAACCAGTCAGGATCAACAGTTGAGAATATACCTTAATCTTTTGATCTCAAATATAAAATTCATTGGTAAAAATTAAAGTCATAATCACTGTATTCAGTGAGTTTAATAAATGTACAAGCTCTAAAAACTCTACAAATAGTATATAGAACTCTACAAATATATAAGTAACGCTAAAAATATTATATACAAAAACCACTATATGCATTCACGTAGCGTGGCGTCCAGTCAAAGTCTTTGCAGCAGGTGAGATTTGAACACAATCACAACAATAACAACAGAAAAAAAATGTAATATACCACCACAGTCCCACAGTTTTTCTAGCAGCTATACGTATGTGTAATGCATACCACCAAACCACTGTTGTTTATACAGTCAACGCTCAATTTTATACTTAAGTCTGGAGGAAATTGAAAAATATAATGTGGGGTATTTTACAATATGCCGATGAAGAGAATTCACTATATAATGTTACACTAGTCATCATGGCTCCATGTCTCCCTTATCCTTTCTCTCTCTCTGTCTCTCTCACTTTGTCTCTCTCTCTGTCTCTCTGTCTCTCTCACTCTTTGTCATCTGAAGGACCAGATAACACCGCAATAGCTCCATCGATAAAGAGGACTGTCTTTGAGCTCAGAGCCGCGGCTGTTTGAGGAGGCCTAAATCACTAAATCAATCCGGTCATTACGGTGGACGATTATGGCAAAGCCCCGGGCCTTGCTCTCTCAATAATTAGCCGAGGGGAAAACTATAGATTTCAGTTTTTGCTGTGGAGTCTTCTTGCTGTAGATGCTTGACCTCAGTGACTGTAGTTAATTTGTAATCAGGAGCGTGTTTTGGCCTTAATTGTCAAGGAAGGTTTTATGTAAAAAAAATCATTCATGTAATTGACACAATAAAACCACATCCAGACTTGACACCAAGAAGAAAGAGTAAACTCAAGCTAACTCTGTGTAAATATTTCATATGGATTATAGCATTATTTTTAAATAGTGCAACGCAGAAGTGGCAGATATCAAATATTAATCTTTCTACAACAGTCTTTGTGCAATTAATGATTTCCTGGAACCATCTGTGACACCTAAGACACTGCAATTAGCAGCATGTAAGCTGTATAGTGCCTAAGACGAGACAAATATTTAGCCGCATTAATGAAAATGTCCATTTGTCTTGATTGAAGAGTTAAGCAGGAGCGGTGTGAGATAACATAAATAATTACTCTTCAACAAGCTGATAATGAGATCATAGAGATTCATCTTGTATAAATTGTTAACTTCCTTCTCCATGGCCCTAGATTTACAATGGAGTGTCATTTGAAACAGAATAGAAAGGTCCTTTTTATTTAGCACATAGTTTCTCAGCCACCGTGCTCTTTGTGTGGAATTATCCATTTATTTCTTTATTTTCTAAAAGTCTTTCTGATTGCGGTCCTATTGCCATCAGGAGGATAGGGAAGTTGACCAGCTAAAAGGGCAGCTGAAAAGTGGTGTGTGTGTGTGTGTGTATGTGTGTATGTATACACATGTGTGTTTGTGTATGTGTGTTTACCAGTGAATGATTCATACTCCACTATGGTGTCTGAATGAGGTGAACCATTCATAAAGCCCAAGGAACTCGGCCTTTGTGTGGAAATGCCACAATGGACAAAATGACTTCAGGGTACTTCGGGGCTTAAATGAAGTCAGTGTGAAAAATGACTAATTCAAATGCAGCTGTATGTCTTGCACAAAGACACACAGACACACACCGACACACATTCTATTTCCTGCATTTTTAACACTTAAACAGACAAGAACATTGCTGAGAAGATCGGTAGCCTCTGCCAACTTATACACTACATTTCCCATTGTGTGCCACCAGGTTGGATTTAGCGGGAAATCTGCTTCATTGCTTTATGGCACAAATGGATATCGCTTTACAGTACAAAACAGGAAGAGGGCGCTGTTCTTCAAGCACAAACAGAGCTGAAGCTTTCAGAGTTTCTCCCAATGGCAGATGGTTGAATGAGTGAAAGCCCGATGGAAAAATCACATTCTCTCTTTCTCTTGAGTAAAGTGAAAGAGAAAACCTTTGACCAAAGAAGCAAAGATCCTCTTTGCCACAAGAAGCAACAGGGTTTATGGGAAATGTGGTCTTAACTATGAGAAACACTAGCACAGTACACAGTAGCACAGTACCAATGGCGTGAGGCAAGGGCTCAAAGATATATTGATGCTTAAAGACCCCATGAAAAGGCATCTTTGCTTTCTGGATTTGATGCATTGGGGGATGTTGGGGCGGGACTTAATGCAGTGAGGGATCATTCAAAAGTCTAAACCAATGGAATATGAGTCAGGGAGAGAAAGGCAGTTTTATTTGATGGGAGGGGTGCGGAGGGGCGTGTTCAAAAATCTGATGGTTTTACTGGTTAGAAATTTATATTTCTGCCTATAGTGCAGCATGAGGTCACCTTTATACTGTGTTTTCCGGGGAGTTCCAATTAATGGGAGTTAATTTACTTGCTCCAAATGTGACACATCCTTTTTAGGAGTGTGCCCTCCTCAACTTCTCTGTTCGTGTGACGGAAACTGCACAGCAATCAGTGAGGTTTTTCAAAACAGATTCTGCACAGAGATGTGTGGCTTTGCACCAAAAGCCGCTCGTCTCATTGGAAATTCACAGCATGTTCATCTCCATGTGAACTCTGTGAGACACGTACCGTATCTGCTATTATATTTAGGTCATCACTCTTGGCCCGGGTAAGGGTTTAATGCTTGCCATCGTGCACGACAGCACAGACTATCCATGCGCAATATGGGCAGAGGAGCGCGTCTATGCGGTGCATACATTCAATCTCACAGCGCTGAAAATAGCGATCATAATAGATATATTCACTCAAGTGAAAATTGATGGCCGGGATAAGCCACTGCTCTCGTATCTTCACTGAGTTTCCGCGGGGCGAGGAGCAGAGTGGGCTCCGGGACGCTCAGCAAATCTACATCTCTCAACAATTTCAAATATAGACTTTGCACCTGTCTGATGAACCAAACCACATGAGGTTTTCCCTCAGTAAGTCAACACGCAAAATGTCTCTCTGTCTCTCTCCTTGTCACCTTTTCCATGCATGCACACCCACTCTCTCTCTCTCTTTCTCTCGCTCTCTCTCTCACACACACACACACACACACACACACACACACACACACACACACACGTATACCCTCCCATAAATTACTACTCTCACTTCCCCTTGTATTTCATTTCCAGATGATAGCTATTTTATATTTTTTTCCCTTGACATTTTATTGATCTTATTGTTGTTCTTCTGTTTTTCTTCACGTTGTCTTCTGTTGTCATTCACATTCTGTCATTGTGATTTTTTTTTTCTTGTTGGTTTATCTTTATTTGAGATGGTGAATTATGTGAGATGGTGTAAAAAGCAGTTTTATGCACAAATGAGTAATTTCTCTCTTCTTCCTGTGTTTTTATCAGTATTTCAACACTTCTGTGTTTTATCACGGTGCCAAATATCTAAACTAAAACTACACTGAAAAGAGGAATATGTGACTAAGATAACAAAAATGTATTGACTCCACTTTTAAACCTGTTACTCCTCCAAACACACACAACACTCACTCTTGTGCATGTAGTGTGAAACACTTAATTGACTGCAAACATGCACTTTCCACCCGGTGCCTTCGCCAAACTAATAACATTTTGGACAATATTATCCTTGCATGATAAGTCGCAGCGTGTTTATAACCCCTGTGCATCTCGAGGAACGGGCAAGACGCACTCGCCCTAAATCCTCTGGGTGTTTCGTCCAGATAAACAACAAAACAAGGTCACTCACTCTGCGACTTCCAGCAATGATGAAAGAGGAGTTTTGTCGTTTCTGCAAATGAAATGCAGTTGTTTCAGTCCAACACCTCCTCCGACACCTCTCGGGAGAAGTTTGTCAGCTATATGTGCCAATGGCAATCTATAATTATATCCGCAGTCATTTGTGTATAGAATTATCGCAGTTCTTGGCAGAGCGGCCGGGGGTTGAGGAAGGGGTTTGCTGATGAAGCACCTGGGGGAAAGTTTGAAGCCCTGCGTCACTGCAAAGAGAGAGTATAGACACATCCATTCATGCATGCACACACGCAAGCAAACACACTGTCCCTGAGTAGCTGCAGACACACTTACATACTCGTTCTCCCCATGAATCTACAGACACACACCAACAGATAAACACACAAAAACACATATACACTATCCCTGTGTAACTCCAACCCAGTGGTGGAAGAAGTACTGAGATCTTTTACTTAAGTAAAAGTAGCAATACAACAATGTAAAGATACTCCATTACAAGTAAAAGTTTCATTCAAAATCTTACTTAAGTAAAAGTACATAAGTATTGGCAGCAAAATGTACTTAGAGTATCAAAGTAAACGTACTCATTATGCAAACTGTCCCCATTTAGAGAGTTATATTTTTCATAAATTATTGGAATATTAATAATGATTTATTGACATACATGTAAGCAGCATTTTAAAGTTGTCAACGTGAAGCTTATCTTAACAATTTAGCTTTACTTTTGGGTAGTCCAATCTATAACAATGCTATTTTATAGTTATTTTATAAAGATGATCAAATGTTTTAAATATAAAATATTGATCTGAAAAGTAACTAGTAACTATAGCTGTGAAATAAATTTAATGGAGTAAAAAGTACAATATTTCCCTCTAAAATGTAGTGAAGTACAAAGTAGCATAAAATGGAAATACTCAAGTAAAGTACAAGTACCTCAAAATTGTACTTAAGTACAGTACTTGAGTAAATGTACTTAGTTACTTTCCACCACTGCTCCAAACCCACATAAACACATACACGCGCACACATACACACAAATGTTGTCTGTGTGTGACTGGAGACACACACATTGTTCCTGTGTAACTGCAGACACATATACATATGCACACACACACACACACACACACACACACACACGCACACATGCCTATGATTCCTATGATCCCTATGGGTCAGTCCTATACTGTACAATAAAATAATATTTCTATTCTTTTATTCTTATCCTTAGCTATTTTTTTAATCTTTCTTTCTTTTTTGATGTAATTTTACTACACAAATTCTGTATTTTTTGTGTTTTATGTGAAGCACATTGAATTTGCCTTGTGTATGAAATGTACTGTGTACTTGTGTATGAAATATAAATAAAGTTTCCCTCTGCCTACGTAACTGGAGACACACATACACAGTGTCCCTGTGTAACTGCAGCCACACACACACACACACACACGCTCACACACAAAGACAAAGTGCTGCCATGTCACTGGGGGGGACAGCACTTGAGGCCAAACTCTGCCACTAGTTGTGCTGATGGGGGGAGTTATTGGAGAAACATCTTGTACAGAACCAAGCCTCGGGGCGGCACCGCGTCCAATTCCGCCTGACCGCGTTTCACCTTAGCTCTGCATTTTGTCCGGGATTTTCCCCCCTCCTGCCTTCTTTTCATCACAAGTAATTGACGTTTTGGCCTTGAAGCTTTCTACCAGGGGATCTGGGGTATGCCCACACACACACACACACACACACACACCACTTTATTCAGCTTCAGGTTATAACGTTTCCACCTTTCAGCTTTTCTTTGCATTATGGCCTTAACTGTAAGTTGGGTCAATTTTTTTTTCCCAGTATGCTGAGCTTTCACCAATGCGGGAAAAACTTTATTACGTCCAACTTTTAAAAGCACCACTTCTCAGCAACCGGAGAAGTACGGAGTGTGCCGGTGTGCCAAGGCATCATGTTTGTACTCGATATTGATTTTGTAAATACAAGCTCTCGCCACAAAAGAGCTGTAATGACTGAACTGTAAGTATGCCCGAAAGATACGTTTACGCAGCTAATCGTGACTTCTAACGACTTCCTCTCTCTCTCTCTGACTGTCTCTCTTTCAAAAGACATGTTGGATTGCTTTACACTGCAGTAAACTAACCTTATTTTATCCCCCTGTGGTCCAAGGCTCACACTCTTAACACCATCTCCAACATTAGATTGTTGCTAAAGCCCGTGTGCTTCTTCACAGCGCTGTGGGTGCTTCTGTCAATGCCACACTCGCTGGGGAGCCCACTCTACGCTGCGCGATAGGCTCCCTGACTGAAGTGCCCACATTAACATTGACTTGGAAGACTTCACACTCGCCTTTGTTAGCGCCTCTCAAGACCTCTTTCTACTGAACCGTGAAGAAAATCATCCCCTCAAACAGGATTTTTGGGGCTGCTGCTGCGATTGTATTCATTCCTGTACTCCCTAGCGTGGTGCAGTATTGTTGGTGTTCGGGGGGGGGGGGGGGGAGAGACTTGGGAAAGTGAAGACTGTCTGTATTCTGGGACTCTGCCCCCCCTCCCGGCGTCACTGTGGTCCCGAAATACATTCACTGTCTGTCTCATTCTCACGTACACCCAAGAATGCACATGTGCAGATATAGGAGTACAAAACAACCAACATGCACATATAGTATTAACGCATACACACACAAACGCATAAGTGCAGTATGTGTATGTTTTTTGTGTGTTACGGAGGTGTAAATTATGTATGTGTGTGCATATGTTTGCATGTGTCCACACTATAGGCCTATTTCTGTGTGTGTGTGTGTGTGTGTGTGTGCGTGTGCGTGTGTGTATGTGTGTGTGTGTATCCGTTGCATTAAGCAGGCAGCGTCCAGCTTCCAGCATCATGATGATAAACTAACAAGGCCCCAGGGAGAATGACAGTGGGAAGCGATGCTCAGCTACGATCTGGAAACCCTCTCTTATTACAACAAGTGTTAAGAAGGAAACTATGCACAGTACTGTAGAACAACCTAAATGAAAACGTATGTGCATTAATTTGTATCGAAAAGCATTTTAAACATATGCTGTGATCAAACACATTTCAACTTCAAATTAACTACAAACATGTGGCATGTATGTTTTGTGATTTGACTGTTTTGATCCACCTTCAGCCTGTGGTTTAGCCAATGTGGAAGTCCAAAAATGTACTGCACGCTTGCTGCACTACTGCTGCACAGTGAGAGGAATTGTTAAAAAAAATATATATATATATTTCGGTTTAAGCCATCAGAGGGTGCAAAGAATGGTCTGGCAAGTAGCAGTTTGAAGGATTAGAGATGTGTTACAATATGCTTATTCAGCTCTATTGACAACATTTGAGAAAGAATAGGCTGCAGGGGCTGCTGCAGTGCTACAGTGAAGAATAGTTGCAGTCGGGGTAGATGCAGGATGGGGGACTATTCAGATATCCAAACACAAAGAGGTGGAGCTAAATGGGAGCACACCTGTCCCCTGCTTGTATATTCCCATCCATACCACATGTTTTTTTAGATTGTCACTGAAACAACTCCAAAAATCTGCTTTTTTGTTTGGTATGTCTGTCATGATTTTACCCATGTTTACATTGTCCGCTCCATAGTCTGTAGGAATCTGGTAAGAATATACTTTTACGCATTGTGCTATCTTAACCAAATTTGGTACACATGTGCAAGTATCTACTCTGAGGAAATGTGCCATATTTGGTGTCGTTGCACTTATAGGGGGCACATTGATTGCATTTATATCTCAGTCATGTATATAGTATGCCACAGGGATCGCACTTGCACATTGGCCCACATGACACATTCAGAGACATGACCCAGAGGTCATCAGGTGCTTGGACCCCGCCAGTTGCCACTTGCGGCTATTTGCTTATTCTACTTATTCTACTTAGGCATTTAAAGCTGACTGCCCCTAATTCTTTCTCAAATCAATACAGGACTTGATATGCATTCACCTTATTGAAGGCCAGTATATCATTGAAGGAGAGGAACAACACTGCCCGCTGTCACAAGAATAGATAGACCGCATAACTACCAGAATCCCACTGGTGATGCCCATCAAGATGAATGATGCTGAGTGAACATGTTGAGTCTGCTGGTTTCAGCAACACACACACACACACACCCACACACCCACATGCTCCCATCCATACATTGCAGCCCAGATCAGCTAACAACGAACACAGGCTATGCTGCAGCGCTAATGAGAACATAAAAGTTCATGTAAATCAATCATGGTGTTAGTGGGAGTTGGGAGGCACACAAGCTGGGAATCTCTCTCTCTCTCTCCTCTCCCTCCCTCTCTGTCTCTCTCTTTCTCTCTATCTCTGTCCCTCTAGGGCTGGCTTAATGGCATGCGTCTCCAATCCTTAACATGGGCCTAGACAACAGCAGGCGCCCGCATCAGTAACTAACTCTCTTTCCTCATAAGTCAATAATGAGGGTTGACAGTGGCTGAGAGGAAAGCGTGTAGAGAAAACATACACACACACACACACTTAATCATTCGGTTCGTTTTTTGGGGGCACGCAAACACCAACACAACCTCACACACACACGCTACACTTGCGTGTGTGTGGTCTGTCTTGGCATGCGGTAGATTTACAGTGGGGTATGTTCACATCTTTTCCTCCATGCCAGCACGAATAAAAAAACACAAAATCCAGGGAGGCAAGACCTGGAATAGAAAGACAGACGTGTGACAGTTTAGTTACTTTGTGACAATCTGGTTGCTTTTTATAACCATAAAAAAAAAAAAGAAAAATCTGCCGAATACATTCCAGAAATTTCCAAAGCGGATCATGCTCAGGTGCCGTTGCTTTCCCAGATGTCTTTTCTTCCTGTTCTTTCTTCTCCCCGTGTCTGTTTCCAGCTCTGTCCTCCCTCTCCCTCCTTCTCCCTCTCCCTCTCTCGCTGTATCTAAATCTGTCTTTGTCTCTCTCTCTGTGATCGGTCTGAAATATCTCTCTTCCTCCCTGTCTCCAAGCACCCGCCCTCTCTTTTCACGCCGGTGTCTGTAAGCAGATTATCAGTCTAAAGTCCTCCTCCAGAGGTGTAAACCTGACGCCGGTTTTAATAGACTCCCATTTGACACAGTACACAAACAGCCGCGGCCCACACTTTCCATTCATCACACACTGGCATATACATGCAATCACATGCCACATGCATAGATGCAAGCAAAACACACACACATACACAGGGGCACACACACACATAAACACACACAAGCACACCTACACATTCATACATACACACACAAACTGCCTGTCATTGCTGACAGTCACAAATCCAAAAGTACATGGATTGTACTTTTGATTCATTAAAGCAGACATACAGACACACACACACACACACACACACACTCTCTCTCACACACACACACACACACACTATAAGCCAGGATACTATGCAGATTTGACAGACCACTCAAGCATACCACTGCAAGCATACTATTGTCTTTGCAGTGGCAGAATATTTCCCAAATTCTTGTTGAAACCTATTAGCATCCAAATCCTAATCTTCTTAAAGGGGAATACCTCTGAATTTCAGATTTTAAATATGTTATTCAAATGCACTGGGAAAGATGAATTTGTATTCATGAACAGAGCAGAACAGAGTTTGTCCCTGGCTCACATAGCATGTGCCCAAATACTCTATCTACCATGGTGGGTATTGATATTTTTGACAGCCACTGCTTCATTGAAGCGGGATAGCACAGTAGCCAGCGTTAGCTGCAGCAAAGCCAAGAATTTGGACTTGGACTTGTGCAGGATTTTGCTCAGTGCAAGGCACATACAGACTTAGAAGTGAGTACAATTTTCCCCTTGCTTTGGGACTTGAATGTGTAATATAATGGTGCCAAATAACCAATGCATTAGGCCACTGTGCTATATGTGATGAGTATGGGATAATGTACAGGAAGCTGGTTATTATCGCAAAATAAGCCTGACAGGGCGAATCAGATGCAAAGCTTCTTATGCTGCTCATTACACGGCTACTTACCAAAGACATTAATCATTTGACATGAAATATTGATTTGAAATGATTTCATTACAAGCTAAAGTAGTTTACAAGCTTCTGCCAAAAAAAAGTAGTTCAGCAGGACTGCAACCATAGAGACATCTGTAGCATCCATGGGCTACATTGTAGCAGAACTGTTACCATAGCAACATAAACAAATCCGGTCAGATTGCCATTCACTCTTTAACCAGCAGTCAAAAGTTTTGTGCTGTCTGAATAAATCAGAAGTAATATTGGAAAAATCCTCCACTCAGCTATGTTTTCTGCAGTGACCAAGGAGTAACGTCTTTTCAGCACCAGGTGTCAATAGTTAATTTGATTAGAAATCAGGAAAAACGACTGGACTTCTTGTGGAGTGATATGATCAGATGTGAAACAGTGGTCTGTTATTCAAAAATAACAGACCTCAGAATGTGTTCATGGGCCAATCATAATTGAGTATTCAACAAAGCCTTGTAATAAATGATGATAATGTACATGCCTATGTGTGAACAGGTGCAGTAATGTTTCATGGCCTACTGGACTCTGTCATGCCTGTAGGCCTACAGTTGTTATATTGATATTTTCTTTCCTGATGGTCATTTGTTCCATGATTGACATGGAATATCACTGAGCAATAGTAAGCAAGCTTGATTTGTATTGCTGTGAGTGTTTCACTATCCGACTGACCCGTCATAGCTGCTTTCCAGGGAAGGTTGTTTGATGTAGAGATCAGGCTGTCGTGTTTTGAAGATTTATGAGGTTCACAGGCAGTATAGCTGCTGCTGTCCCAGCTACTCATCAGGGGTTACTGCTAACTTTGCTTTACTCCTAATTTTTGTGTGATAGGGTCCAACAAAAATGTTTCCACCTAGGTCTAACACTAATATGTTATGCCAATGACCTGGGATGTTACACCGACTAACAGCTCCATAGAGGGTATCAGTGAGTGTATTCACGATGATTATCTGCGGGATCAGGGTATATTTTACATTTTCTGTTTTGGAAATGACAGGACTACAGCTAATAGTTCTCTTGAAAAGTTCAGACAAACATCCTAAGAGTCATGATTGTGAACTAACTGTTTTTTGCCTTCCCAGCAAAGCTGTGTGGTAACCATGCTCTGCTGATGAAACGATGATGAAATGAATCTGAAAGTGTGTGTGTGTGTGTGTGTGTGTGTCTACTGTAAATTCGCTTTGATATTCCGAGAGCAGAGATGTTGATTGGCCTCTTTGATTGGCTGCTTCCTGAGTTAGAGTAAAGACTGATTACTCTCTCTCTCTCTCTCTCTCCCAAAATAATCTGTTGAAAGTTTGTCCAACATTGCTGCAAGTCCGCAACTCAACATGCTTCAAAGCAAATGCCACACTTTCTTCTTTGCCCCAGAGCAAAGGCTGTCCCCTTGCAGATGTAAAGCAGGTCACAGGTTGCCGTTATTGTGCTTAATGAAGACCTTACATTCTATTTCATCAACCTTTTCTCCTCCTCCTACCAGTCCGCTACTTTATGGTGATTTCATTATTAATATTTGCTCGTCTCCTCGCTAACGAGCGCATTGATTTTTCGATGCCGTTCTGTTTGGAGTGTCGCACTGTTGTGACAAATCCAAAGAGAATGTTTGTGACTTTGATTTCATTACCGGCTTTCTTTGGGAATATTCTTTTCGGCAAACTCTTGATGGGCGTTATCGTTTGATGTTCAAGTAAACCTTCGAATCTGGGGAGAGCCAACAGGCAAGCAAGTGAGAGACAAAGAGGAAGACAGAGGGAAGAAAAGAAGGAAGAAAGAAAGAAAGAAAAGGTAGAGAATGACAGTGAGACAGAGAGAGGGAGAGATTCAAACAAGCAAAGCTTATTAATGCAGCTTGCGGTCTAAAACCTGATGGTGACCTTTCAAGCTCAAACATTTATTTTTGCAAGTAACATTTCATGCCAATTACACTTAGGAAAGAGTAATCTCCTCTCCTCTCTTCTCGTCTAATCTCATCTCCTCTCTTTTCCTTCACCCTTTCTCCACCTCTCCTCTCTTTCCCCTCTGTTTTTCTCCTCTCCTCTCTTTTCCTCTGCATTTCCTTTCCTCTCTTCTCCTCTAGTCTCATCTCCTCTCTTTTCCTTCACCCTTTCTTCTCCTCTCCTCTCTTTTTTCTCTCTTTTCCTCTGCATTTCCTTTCCTCTCTTCTCCTCTAGTCTCATCTCCTCTCTTTTCCTTTACTCTTTCTTCACCTCTCCTCTCCTCTCTTTTTTGCTTTACTCCATTCTTTTTTCCTCTCTTCTCCCATAGTCTTCTCCTCTCCTCTCCTTTTTTCTCACCTCATCTGCTCTCCTTTTCCTCCCTTCTCTTTTCATCTCCTCTGCATTTCCTTTCCTCTCTTCTCCTCTAGTCTCATCTCCTCCCTTTTCTTTTACTCTTTCTTCACCTCTCCTCTCCTCTTTTTTGTTTTACTCCATTCTTTTTTCCTCACTTCTAGTCTTCTCCTCTCCTCTCTTTCTCACCTCATCCGCTCTCCTTTTCCTCTCCTCTGCATTTCCCTTCCTCTCTTCTCCTCTAATCTCCTCTTTTCCTTCACTCTCTTTTCTTCAGCTCTCCTCTTTTTCATTTTACTCCATTCGTTGTTCCTCTGTTCTCCGAGAGTCCTCTCCTCTCCTTTTTTCTTCACCTCATCTGCTTTTCCTCCCTTCCCTTTTCCTCTGCTCTCTCTGCATTTCCTTTCCTCTCTTCTCCACTTTTACCTTTTGCCATTTTCACCTGTTAGTTCCAGCAAAGCACAGCTCGATGTAGAGAAACACGTTCTCCCTCTGTGGTCTCACAACCAAACTAATCAGACCCCCAGCAACAGCCCTCAGCTCATCATCCTCCTCTAAGACACTGATGGAAGCGCTGCGGTTTGTTTTCCTGCTAGTGTTAATTATGTAACCCAATTATACCATCACAGAGCTGACGCAGGGAAGCTGAATTAAAAGTGATTGGCTTCATTACAGTCGCCTGAATGCTGCACAGGGTGCTTTCAGGGGGCCCTATTTAAAGTAGCTTCCCTGGTGGAAAACATTCATTATGTGGGGATTTTTTTTTTTTTTTTTCATTTTATATCGTATTTTTTCGATCTGTGGGATGTCATTATATTGGATTTTCTTTATTTTGACTGCATAGGTGGTGCGTGCATTCAGTACAAATTGAATTTTCTCTCATTTCCATAAAGATGCATATAGATGGATGTTTAAAACTGTCATGCTGTGAACTGCAGGCCTCCTTAGCTTACGGTCATGTTCCATTGCTTGTTTGTATTGTTGCACCTCTGGACAAATCATTACCAACCACCCCAGTGAGGTAACGGCAAAAGGGCTTCATTTTCCTGTATAAGAACCTGGAAGCTTTTGAACCAGAAGGGCCGTGATCTGCATACATTTCTCCATCTCCACACTTCATTTGCATGTAACCCTTGATCCATCCTACGCATTCATTCTTCCATGCCCAACTAAAGTCAGAAGGAATATAGCAATAGATCTAAAGAATACAGCAATACGATGGGTTTCACACAGTTGAGGGATACCAGTAGTGGAGAAGTAAAATCAGGGAGGCACACCTCGTCCTTTGAATATGCTGCAATATGTTTGGCTCAAATCAAATTATCAAACTATTTCATGACATTACTGTAATGTAAAACAAGGTTGCCTCCTATATATGATGACCTGTCACATAGACTGATGATAATGTAGTTGGGGCCACCGGTGACGCGCAATCAGAAATCAGTATTCACATTATTCGAATGGATTTTTCAAATGGCATTTCAACCAATCTTTGCCATTTTATTCAAGTGACTACCCAGAAAAAGTGGGTCAGATCATGACAAAGAGAAAATGTGAGCCAGTCGCTCCCTCCTTGGGACTCAACATCAAAAAGAGAGGGGTTTGGGCATAAGGCCCTGCGATAGTCTAGCATCTTGTCCGGAGGATGTATTTGCACATCAGTCTGCCTCAGGCTACAAAACAGAAGATTAGCTGCAGCTCTGTGGGCTGTTTTGAAATTAAGACTTAACTTACTTACTTGCTTACTTGCTTGCTTCCTTCTTTGCTTGCTTACTTACTAACCTAATTACTTATCTACTTTTTTAAAAACATATTTACTAACTCATGCACTTATTGGACTACTGCTGTGCGTACGAGGAATACTGAGCACCCGCCTCTGTATTCATTTCTGTGTGTCCCCCCCTTGACCTACTTCTGAAGACAATGCATTCTAAGGACATCTTTGACATTCAGTGTGTTTGGAATTATTTTTTTATTTTTTTTTTAAGTAGCCTGATTCCACATCAACTCCCCAGCATGACACTGACATAAATGCCTCCGCTTGATCAAGGACCTCGTCTACCTGGAGAGACAGCGGAGAAAGAGGAGGCGACCGTGACGAGGCAAGGAGACGAGGAGGAGGAAGAGGGAACACACGGGACGGAACAAGACGAGGATTGGGGAAGAGGAGGGTTGAGGGGGATGAAGGAAATGCATTCAGTTCAGTTAAGCGCGACTGCCACACTTGCTGTATATTTAGCCTTCGTAAACAGGAAGAGCTATATATATACCAAACCAAAAATGATCCTTTTCTCAAGTCTTTGCTCAGCATTTCAGCGCTGCTTGCTGTGTTTAGAATCCATGATGATTGCTCATTTATGAATAAGCATTGCTTTCCAAACACGAAACAAAGATGAAATTTAAGCATGTTTTTTATAGTCCCATAATGTTTTTTTTAGAGGAGAGGAGAGGAGAGGAGAGGAGAGGAGAGGAGAGAAGAGAAGAGGAGATGAAAAGGAGAAAACCCATGCTTACCAAACACATCATAATTAACTTTCTCAATGCTGCATCGCACTTACTGTACATCTATCATCATACTCTAAATGTGATAATTTTGCAGACTTCAAAGTTTGGACTCTCTCTCCTCTCTTCTCCACCCACCCTCTGTATCAAGTCTATACTTTTCCTTCTTCTCCCACTTTCTTTCTTCCTCCGAACATTTCTTCTTTCTCCAAACTCCTCCACCTTTC
The DNA here is from genome assembly GCF_046629955.1 of Centroberyx affinis. Taxonomy (NCBI): domain Eukaryota; kingdom Metazoa; phylum Chordata; class Actinopteri; order Beryciformes; family Berycidae; genus Centroberyx; species Centroberyx affinis. The sequence goes on along the minus strand of NW_027279412.1, from coordinate 3,809 downwards.
TTGCCTCTCCTCCTTCTGCTCTATCCTTCCCTCCTCCATAGTTTTGAGGATTTTCAACAAGTCTCTTTCAAAGATGAGGTATGAACCAACACTGCCCCCTAGAGACTGAAGGGACTCGGGGAAAACTGGTAGAGAAGTAAGGAGGCATGAGAAGAATTTCCACCCAAACCTCATTAAAAACATTTTATATAAAAAAAAAATCGAATCACTTTAATTCCAAACTGGAAAAAAACAATTTGCAAAATAAGCTAGGCTAAACCTTGTGTTCTCAATTTATGAATCTTTTTGAAATGCATCAACCTACTATCTTCCTTAAAGTAAAAAGCATACAACTTGGGAAATGTCTCATGTCTCAACACATGTATGTGTTTTTGGAAAATGAACCGTTTGTGGTGTGTTCACTTGAATGAATGTGTCCTCTTTCTTTCCCTATCAGACATGATTTGCAATGGGATGATCTGTCATGCTTTAAGTGTGTGCACTTGCTCACAATCTCATCTGAATGCATGCCAAGTAGCGCTTTGGTCAGAGCTTAGACTAGTAAAACAATGGAGACATACAGTACAAACCTGGTGTATAACAGAAGGCATATCAAGTGTTATAAGACAAATTCATCAATATAGTATGTGGCTATATTATGTGATGTGATCACTAGAAATCCCTGAATAATATAAAACCAAACATATCTGCAGTTTATCCCTCAATGTCAAACACTTGTTAGGTAACAATGCACTACTTTCAAATTGATGTTAGAATTAAAATGTGCAAAAAAGGGTATCCATGTATGAATACCATTGCGGGAGGAGTCATGATCATTTATGAGTATGCATTGACCATGGTAGCACAGAATGGCTGTTACCAAAAGGAAAGGGAGAACATGTGAAGAGTATAGAATATAGAGGACTGAAGTCTAGCCATGAAGTTAAGTCTTTAAAAAGTGGCATAATTTTATGATAAATTTGTACTACACAGAAATTTTTCCAGTGTTAGTAAGCAACAACTATTTGGTGTTGACGGTGTTGATTGGAGTTTTGTTTGTTCACCCGTAGAGCAGATGTGGTTCTGGGGCTGCTGTTCAAAACTATCTAAAAGTGTTGAATTAACTCTGATGGATGTGGACTTGTATAAACGCTGGCATAGTGTTGACTTTTACACTCTCAGAGTTATATTAACAGTAATGATTTTGCTGTGTACCAATCATTTTGTGAAAGCAGTTGTCACTTTTCCTCAAATGTTGGCTACATCATTTTGGAACCAAACTGTTCCTATCACCCACACCACAACATAATGGCTGCTGACAAGAGAAAAAGGAGAACATGTACTTTAATTTAGGACCAAACACATTTATCGTGTAACACTGCAATACTTTTGAATATCAGAATATGCAAAGTGGTATCCTTCGTTACATGCTGTACACTACGCTCAAAAAGCTAATTTGTATTTAACTTTATGCTGTCAGTTCTGAATAAAAAAAAACATATTTTACAGTGTCACAGATGTTTCATTGCAGCCCTGAAGTGGTAAGCGTTTGCATTTTTCGCAAAGTAGTGTTTTAAAATGTTTAGCAACGCTGCAGTGCAATCACAAACAAACAGCATTTCCATTACCGCTGCTTAAAAATTACCATTCGCCCCCTCTGTGTGAGGTATTACCGTACACTTTACGCTGAACCTCGGTCACCTACAAGCCATTGATATTCAGTATTCAGTGTGGATTCTGAGCTGCATGCACAGTTTGGAAGCACACTCCTCCACTACTCAAAGAAGTCATCAGTATTACCACACACTTCCAGCCATGCTCTATTAGCATAATCGCTATTGTAATCCACTGGAGCTCAGTGAGACACACCTGGCCACAATCAAGGCTGAATTGGTCAAGTTAGGATGGTCCTGTCTGTTTTTTGATGATTTTTTTGGTGATGAATTATGAAATTGTATCCACCTTGTAACTTGGTTATAGTGCAAAATACTCACAAAAAGCTTTACACCTTAAGTAGATTTATATAACAGGGAGTGGACTTTTGTTTAAGTTTGTTTCCAGTTATGGATGGCTCCTTCAAAGTCTGTCTCTTTGTCTCTCTGTGATTTTAACAGATAATGTCACTGTAGCCATGAAGGCCAATATTAGGCCAATGCTTTTAGTATAAGAAAGAAACAATTTGTGCAACAGGCAGCTTACAACATAGGCACAGAAAAACTGCAGTGAATGGCTGAGGAAACTTTATTTAAAAGGTAGAAGCAGTTGTATAGTGTCTCCTGATCTTTATTGTGTATACTTCACTGTGCTAACATAAGCTTTAACAGAATGTTTATTGTTCTGTTGTGATTTTAATTGCCGTGACTGATGGTGAGAGAGAAAATATGAGAATGTCAAATGACTCACGTTCATAAAGATGCAAGGCTATGTGCATTATCATCTAACAGTGAGTAAGACTACCAATTAGTCAATCCAAATGAGTCTTGTTACAGGCAGTGGGTATTAAGTAGCCCACATCAAGCCCCATGAATCACTAATTTACATTTTCACTTGTGTTTGCTTGTAAACCACAAGAACATTTGAATTTCACAATTCATGGGCCTGGCGGTGTTTTGTTTCTGAGGAGGTAGTTCAAGCAGGCAGGCACCGAGATCCCTGATTGGACTTGCAAATTTCGGGGCTGGAAGCCATTAGTCTGTGTTTACATGCGAGTAAAACTACTTTGATACTGTGGCTGGTCAGGACCGATGTAGCATTGAAATTCAAGAAAGCAGCCTCAAAGACATCAGCCAGTTTTGTAAATTACCAAAAAATTCAAATAGGCATGACAATGATAAGTGTCTTATAAGTGATGATAAGTGATAAGTGACAAGGAAAATTGGGGATTCATGGAGTTGCATACAGGCTACATGGAAACACGTTGTCTATAAATACTTTGAAATGGGTGAAATGTATGGAAGACTTTCTAGCTAGAAACCAACTTTAACTTTAGGTACATGCATGGATTCTTTTTACAAGGACAAATACAACTAGTATGACTTATTTCAGTTAAAATTTGATGTAGTATATGATGTAGTATGTATATGATGTAGTATAATGTAGTATGGTATATAGTGATGTATGTATATGATGGTATGTAAAGCCCTTTAAGACATGCTTGTGATAAAGGGCTATATAGATAAACAAGACTAGACCAGACATTTGTTCATTCACTTAATTTTCTTACCTGCTTCTGATTGAGAGTCACAGAAGACTGGAGCCTATCCCAGCATACACTGGACAGCAGGCGGGGAAACACCCTGGACAGGTTGCCAGTCCTTCACTGGGCTAACTCAAATACACAGACACTCACATTTAACTGGGATTCAACATGGATTGGAGATGCCAAATTGTCTGTAAGTGTGAGGAAACCGACACAAGCACAAGGACAATGTGCAAACTTCACACAGAAAGGGCCCATCACTCAATTTAGCTACAGCTGTAACTACCTGTCCTTGGCACAGCTGGTACACATATACATTGAGGCTGGTACCCTTGCTCAGGGATACTTCAGCACTGGGATTTGAACCAGCAATCACCCCAACTGCAAGGCAGCCGTCCTTTGCAGCCTGCTTCAACCCACTAAAGCCCTCGGCCAGTTTCCCTAAAGCATTTTAGCAGTAAATCTTTGTCCATTGGCTTATAATGGAACAAAGAATGTTTTAGCATTAAGATTATTGTTTTGAAATCCATCCCTGTCCTGAGCTTATGTGGCCAAACCAACTTCATTTCTCTAGGACCGGGGCAATATTTTGGTTGAATATGTTCCAACACAATGAGTATGTACCAATTGA